>NC_090265.1:1091172402-1091484346 GCF_040414725.1 Anabrus simplex | reverse complement strand
GCGCGCCCCTAACTGCACGGGCAACTTGCTTGGTTTTTGTGATAGTAAAATATTTTATTGCACTTTTGATATTCACTGAAATCTGTTTTGTATAATTGGGATATGCGAGTTCTTAGAGAATGTCCATCTACTCCCATTTCCTATTTTCCACCAGGTTTTCAAATCTTACTTGTCATGGCATTCTCAGAAATACTGATCTTCATAAATTGAATATTTTTTAAGCTTTAAAGCCCTTTGAACTTTAAAGGTCTGTTGGTCTTCAAAAATTGTGGGAAAATGGGTTAGTTATTTCATTATTATCTCAGTCTTTGATATTTGTGATTACCATTGTTTTCCAGCTTTGATCTTTGAATGAAAATGAAAATCCACAGCTTGTTTCCAGTCGTTCAACCGGGTGAGGAATGGAACGAATGAAGCCCCCATCTTGCGGCGAGGATAGGAAGTGTGCTGGCTGCTGAAGCCTGTCGTACTCCTGGGTGAATGACAGATGAAATGATATTGGAGATTGTTGCTGGAATGAAACAGGACAGGAAAAATCGTAGTACCCGGAGAAAAACTTATTCCACCGCTTTGTCCAGCACAAGTCTAATGGAGTGACTGGGATTTGAACCACGGAACCCAGTGGTGAGAGGCTGCCGCCTGAGCCACAGAGGTTGTTGATCTTTGAATGCCTTAAATATTATTTTGTGATATTTTATTCTTCCCATTTGATTTTCATAATTTTTTTATATTTATACAGAACGGAATAATTTTATTATTAAGAGAGAGTTACTGTATACATAAAGGCTCCCCCGATACACGCCCAGACTTAGTTGGAGGTAAGTCTCTTCAGACATGTTTCTGATTTTATGGACATAAAGTCTGCAGGCAAGTCTCTGACATTCTGGCGTTGCTTGAATTATGCCGGAGACTTTGCGACAAAAGCGCTATCTCAGAGTTCTGGCAGAAAATATAAACGTGGTAACCTACAAATTTGAAACTGCAATCTGTTTTTGCGCGTAGTCTTTGTGCAGAGCGCTATATTGTGTCCAAGTAACTATTCATCTTCTATACCGACTATCTAATTAATTGCAATCCGCATACATTTTTCACCCATCCGAAGTGCATAATCTTAAACAGAAAACAGCCGAGCACGTCGTATTCAACTCCCTCGGTAAATAATAATTTAGTCTGAGTGTGTAGGCAACTGCATACTTCTGACTTATGTCCTGGAGGCAAGTCTGTGCAGGTAAATATTCCAGAAGTCTGCACGTGAATGGGACTCTTAATAGTTCTCATTTCATATTAACAATTTTTTTTTTCTTATAATTCATTTTGGTTGTGTATTGATGTCATTAAACATGTAGTTTAGTTCTCATACAATGTTATATTATGTTAAACATATAATATGGATTGGTGGTGTGCAATTCATTTCAGCTCATTTTAAAATTTTTAAAAATGAGTACCGGTATGTCAATTTTTGGACTACTAGATGGAGGAAGTTTGCAGGCTGATTATGGAATAAGCACTCGCTTATTAACTTCGGATTCTTAGTCAGTCACCTTGGTTTGACTGATGCAGAATGTATTTAGTGTGTTGCAGTGGAATGAAAATGTTAAACAGTGGTATGTTACTAATTCTTACAGACTACTCTACTTGAATTAATTGTAATATTCCCTACTTCACTGTCAAATTGCATTATTATGACCACCTGATAGAAGTGCCATCTGTAATCGTGTTGCACATATGATATATGCCCTGTGACGTGTTGGTGAAGCGGGTATACAGTACAACCCAACAGGCTGGCTGTACATATTGCACTTCTTGCCGTCATAGGTTAGGGAAATTATTTAAGAGTTGCAAATAGGAGTGATCATTGGCTTTCAGGCCAAGGAGGAAAGCAGTCTGAAATGGCAATGTTTGGGAACTGTTCTCTTACCTCTTTGGTAAAGGTGTATTATGATTGGACAAATGCCACCATTAAGGAATATCTGTTGTAGACCTAATGGGCTATAGTGGAACAGCTCACAGACCAAATGAACCAGGGGACACCAGGCATGTTTCTACTCCCAACATTATAGTGAACCCTTCTGTGAATAGGGCTTCAGAGTAGACAGAGTGACTGCATCCATATTAACTCGGATGCATTGACAAAAAACAACTGGAATTTGCTGGGCATTATGACAACTGCGCTGCTGCTGATTGGCACTGGGTGGCCTTTTCCAACAAGTCTCGTTTTCAGCTTCATAGAACAGATGGTTCCTAGCGTGTCCAGTAAGAAACATCAGAGAACGAACACTCTGCAATCATTGTTGGACAAACACAAGACGGTGGGGGCAGTGTTATGATCTGGGGAATGTTCTCGTGTAATTCTCTAGATATGATCATCTGTGTGGAGGGCACTCTTTATTGATTTAATTATGAATCCATCCTCGGCAATCGTGTCTGTCCGTACATGATGGTTGTCTTTCCTCAGGAGGATGGGATCTGCCAGCACGATAATGAGCTTTGCCACACAGATAGATGTGTCCGCACATGGCTGTAAGAGCACGATCAAGACTTCAAAGTTCTTCCCTGTTCCCCAATGGTCATGTCATCCGGTTGAAAATCTATGGGATCATCTTCGATTGTCGAGTTCGCTGTCTGTGACCTTTGCCACGCACTCTTCAATAGTTGTAGGATGCACTGCAGAAAGCATGGCTGACGTTACTCATGGAGACCTATCAGAACCTGATTGATTCACTGCCAGCATGTCTAGCTGCTGTCTGTGCTGCAAAGTTATGTGCATCTCAACTTGATTGAGGGAATGAGCCCTAGGGTTATCAGATTTGTTTCTATGATTGATAAGCAGTAGTCCCAAGTCCATTACACTCAGATGAAAACCTATTCAAATATCTTAAGGACAATGAAAGAGTGCATTATCAAACCACTAGGTTTTGGATATATTTGTATGCCTACAAGTGGAGAGGTTCTTTGCTATGACACTGAGATAGATGAGGTGCACCAATTTTGTTGTATATTGATAACAACACAGGTATGAGTACAACCCCGCAGTGTAGGGAGCAATGAGTCCGCCTGTCACCGGCGGCCCCGGGTTCGATTTCCGGCCAGGTCAGGGGTTTTTAATTGTAAATGATTAATATCCCTGGCCTGGGGACTGGGTGTTTGTGTCATCCTTAACGTTCCTTTTCTCACATTCAACACTTGACACTTCCGCCATTTACAAAATACACGCAGTTTCCTCACATAGGGTGCAAGTAGGGGCAAAAGATCTTTCTAGGTCGGCGCCCCAAACAAATAGCATTTATAGAAAGAAAAAAAATACAGCCGTGAGATTTTATTTTTATTTTTCCAGGTTCCTGATCTACCAAAGACAGACCAGATATCATTCCTTACTCAGCATTATTGGAATAAAGGCGTCATAGCTGCCTTCGCCTTTCTCATGCAGATCCCAGATAAAACAGTGGAGTGGTCTAAATTAGGGTATGAAATGGCAAAAGAACAACTGCAACAGAAGGATGTCAAATAGAGAATTGAATGTAATTTCTCATTGAGGTTGCACCATCAAGAAATATAAATATAAGATAGTCAAACAGAAGTATATTCACACGTGTGTGAATGTATTATAGAACAAATGCAGAGCAATTACTTTGAAATCTTATTGTCTTGAAATTGTCATTGCTGTAGTACCCAAATCTTAGAAAATATTTTTAAACTGATCTAAAAGTATAGAAAGAAATCCAATTTCGAATCTGGTAAATTAAACTGTTACTATGTTGAATAGTTTTTATCTGGTTATACACAGTGAATTTTATATTGTTTTAATTTATTTGCACACATTGGTATCTGTAGCAGTTCCTGGAGTATAGGTGTATGGTACCTTTATTGTTTCTCTTTGTGTGTTTCTGACATGAATGGTAGTGATATTCAACTTCTGTATGATTAGATTTTCTATGAATTAGCATTGTAAATATTGTACAAATGTTTTAAGTGTTATTTAATGGTACTTCTTGGAAATTAAAAAACTTGTTCATTGGCTCTTGTTAGGCATTTTTAATTTTCGAGGTGGAAAACAAAAAATATATGAATGTTAAAACATCTGATTGTTATTACCAAATAGCATTTGTAATTTTCCTTCAGGGTACATTACTGACATTCTTACCTACTTACCTTCTTAGGGATCCAGTCTTGCAACACGAGAAACAGGAAGCTAAAGCTGAATCGTACTGTCAAATGGGGTAATAATAATTTTTTAAGGGGATTTTCCTGGATATGTCCCATGTTATTTAAGTAGTGCTAACGAAAATAAATTATACAATTTATGATTCTTTAGCATTTATTTGATGTAATAAATTCGAAGTAGTTGATAATATCACAAAAGAAAAAAAAATGACTGATTGGTGCAACCTAATAGAGTGGGGTAATTCCAATCAGTTCTATATTTTGCTTTCTCATTGGTATTTGACTGTCGTATGTGTAATACTGATCATTCTTACTTAAGTAGTATAATACAGGGATTCTGCGGCCTCCTCCTCCTCCCGTGGGAAATTTGAATTTTGGCGGGAAATTTGAATTTGTAAACAAAGCCAAGTGCTTTTTGACAGCTGTCATCGACAACAACGCATCGCTAACCTCAGTACTGCCATCTTGATGGGCCTAAACTCAGTAGTGCCAACTTAACCTAACTAGCGCGAGATTTGAATCGGTAAACAAATCCATGTGTTTTTTGACAGACAACATATCGCAAACCTCAGTGCAACCATCTTGACGGACCTAAACCTTAGTGGTACCAACTTAACCTCACTAGCGCGAGATTTGAATCGGTGAACAAATCCACGTGCTTTTTTGACAGCTGTCATCCGCCATCTTTAAACTACAGAGCACCGTGCTGCCCTCTGTATCGCAGTAGCTGCAAATTCGTCACCTGTCATCCACAGTGCTGCCATCTTAACGGGCCTAAACCTTAGTGCTACCAACTTAACCTCCCTAGCGTGAGAAACAAATCCACGTGCAGCTGTCATCCGCCATCTGTAATCAAGAGAGCGCCGTGCTGCATTCTATGTGGTGGCGGCAAATTCGAAGTGCTTTACAAACTCACGTGCTTTTGTCATCCGCCATCTTTATTCCAGAGAGGACCGTGCTGCCCTCTTTGTGGCGGTGGCAAATTCCACGTGCTCTTGTTTGGAAACAAACTCACATGCTTTTTTCTGACAGCTGTCATCCGAACAGAGCACCGTGCTGCCCTCATGCGTGGCAATTTCGTTAGCTGTCATCCGCCATCTTTAATGAACAGAGCACCGTGCTGCCATCTTTGTGGTGGTGGCGAATTCCACGTGCGCACTCCTTGTGGTGGTAGCAAATTCCACATCTGCCATCTTTAATCTACAGAGCACCGTGACGCACTATTTGTTGTGGCGGACAATTTAAAAGAACATGTCAAGGAATACCTGTGTTCTGAAAGAAAAAAATAATAAGACTACAGTTCTGAACAGCTTGCGTAAGATAGCGATTGTTATAACCTCCTTTTTCCCTGCTCTGTCAAGGCATAGCTTTATCGGGCATACAACGTGATCTTATGCATAAGACAACACACATATTGCATACCCGCAGTGATGCATGTTTAGACTTGAATACACATACTACTGTTCAAAACTTATTAAAACTTGATCCGCATACTAGAGTTCGATGTTGTTGAACACTGCACTGTATGACTAGAATCAAACACTGTTTAGAAAGAAAAAATTATCTCCTCAACATACTTACTAAGCTGCTCTTCCTCCTCTATCAAGGTACATCTCTATCGAACGTGCATCGCAAAAGCAAGAGTATTGCAAGTATAGACTTGAACACATACTACCGTTCAAAAACATATATACATACTAGAGTTCGATGTTGAACACTGTATTGTAAGACTAGAATCAAACACTGTTTAGAAAAAGAAAAAAATTATTTTCTCAACATACTTACCGAACTAGACAATAACATACTTACGAATCTGCTCAACACCTTTTTCTTGCTTTTCTTCTTTGAGTAATAAACAAAACTCTATCTTGCAAATGAGGAGCGGGAAGAAGGTAATACCTAATCTAAAATAACAGAATATGCCAATTCTACATTATTTATTTACATCTTGTATGTACAAGTTTTATCTCGAATCATTTTACCGTAGTGATGTTTGCGTACTTCTCCTATCCTCGACGCAATTCTTGAATGTACAAGTTTAAACTTGCCGTACTACGCTCTCAGCGTACCTCTCCCTACCGTTATACAATATGTACAGTGAATTGTGATGTAAGACAGCTTAACGTATATATTACAAAGCACGCACCTCTAGCATAATGTTTTTCACACACACACGCGCGCATCTGCTTTATGTAAAGCAACTATGCCCCCAGGCTAGAGTGTTGGTAGAATTTGGAATGACAAACCGTTTGCAATCAACATTATTAAGGGCTACCTTACTAATTAAATGAGTGTACAACTGGTGCTTCTTGCATCTAATGACAGACATTTGCTTATGCAAAATAGGTGGATTGATTACTTTTAATGTAATTGTTATAGTTTTCAAAACTTAGCTGATTCTGAACGACATTCTTTTTAACCCCCTTCAATCTCTTTATTTTTAGTTCATTTAAGAGTTTTATGCAATATGACTTGGATTTAGTACCTACAAATGAATCGATAATATTTCCAGCACATTCATCTTTCATTTTACCTAGAACCTTTTTGTTCACTAGCGGTAGATTATATTGTTTATTTGCAGGATAGTTACTAGTATCAAACCTACCCAAGTCTGGCTTTATATCATTGTAATAGTTATAAGTTTTGATTTGATAAATAAACGAATCGGTATCTGTGTAGAGCAATTGCGCATTATGCGCGTACTTCTTCATCATATAATCGTAATGGAATTCATACACGAGTGTTTTAGCCAATTCAAGTACTGCAAAGCCGACGTAGGTAGGTTTGTCGTACTTAACCCTAACACGATTCATCTGTATAATAACTAAATTCTCATGTATGATGGTACAGCTGTGGAAATTTGGTTTACTTATTAAATAGTTAGCACCATATCTTTTCTTAATATTTTCCCAGTTTGTAATCAATTTTACATCAACGCGTTTGTCAACATTTGCCATAGTCTTACCAAACACACTGTTACTCATGAGCTTGTAGAAATCTTTCTCAAACTCGTTAACTGCATTTGTTCTTAAATTATTATTTAGATTGATATATGGCTTTAGCCACGGTGACTGATTAAATTCTAGTACGCGATAAATTTTGGATAACTTCAAACCATGCTGCAAACACTGTTTTAAATTTCGGTGATGAATGATATACTTAGATTTATCACACACATTAGCAATTAGCATTTTCGTCGTTGATGTGATGTACGGGGGCTTCATATTTACAGGGCAGAACGGTAAGTCATTATGAGAAGTGTGTAACTCTTTAGGATACTGTAAGTCAACTTCGAGGAAATAGCCTTTATCAGCTTCATCGCCTAGGGCGTGCAGCTGTAAAGCATCAATTTCGTACTGCGTTAGCCAGCGGAAACCGCTCACTGGTAGATGCTGACTCATTGCCCACCCATACTGATTGTTAGCATCGAGATAAACAATATACTGAGATTCCTGACCAGAATCGAAACTCGGCATGTACTTATTATTTGCCTTAAAATACCGCCCGCTGCACTGACTTAGACCGCCTCGAATAGACGATTTTATAAAGTGCACCATATCAATATCAGTTAGCAGTTCCAAATTCACCTGCGTGTATTTTAACATCGCACCCCAACTTAACCCAGGCGCAGTAAAATACTGACATGGGTCAAGGCTGTAGGTTTTTTTGCAAACACAGCGAAAGTTTTCAAAAACATCAGCTAACAAAAGTACATCCGTTTTTAAATATAAATCTGAGTATTCACCTAGCGTTTGAATGTGGAACTGCTCCCAGATATGTTGTGCATGTAAATATTCATCATCACTAATATCTGCTGAATTCAGCGAGTTGTAAAAGGATTGTTTCGATGGTAAGGCACGTTCTTCGAGGAGTTCTAAGCAGTCAAGATATTCATAACAAAAAACACCCTTACGTCCTGCGCTTCTTCAGGAAAAACGCGTCGAATTTCCGTAAATTGTTCTGGCTGTAAATGACTAGAAAGTTTATCGAGGCTACTCGCCATAAAGCGAAACGAGTCAAGGAATCTCAGTTTTATAGAATGCTCCGCATCTACTTTTACAGACTTTGTAAACGCAATGTACTGCTCTTTATTCTGAGGGATTATATCTACTTTTTCATCTGAAGCTCCAAATTGTGAAATGATGAAATGTGAGTCGTAACCAGATAAGTTATGAAAAATTACAGGGATAAATTTTGGAACTCTGTACTTAAGATTACAGCTATAATGAGCGGCACATCTGTAGAAACCAGTTTAATGATCATGATCAAAAACTGTAGGGTCATTTTCGGAAAATTCCCCATCACAAATGCTACACTTTGTAGCACGTTCATAATCATTTAACTGAATTTCGGTGAGTGGCTTCATAGGAATATTACTATTTAGAATACGACCAAGACGTACTGCATCACTTTCAAGTCTTTCTAAAAATACTTTAGCAGCATCAGGTCCTCGATACAGCTCTAACTTGTTAAGCGTACTATCATAACTACACTTGATGTAATACGCGAAGCTATACGGGACATGCAAGTGTGTAGTATTAGTGAAAGAGTTGTCAGGATTAGGCGAGCATGTGCTGGATGGCTTCAAAGTCTGCATAAATCACAAAAGGTACCCACATCTGCTTGTGAAAATTTGTAAATTAAAAAAAAAATTGCCCGTAGTAGGTATCTCTGTATATGCATGATTGCAGTCATTCTTGGAATGCTTCGTTAACTGATCTTCAGTTCTATAATACTGCAAGCATCCATCACATAGCCACTTTTTACACCTTTCTTTGGACAACTGACTACCAACAAGTCTACTCAGATTTTTAATCCAGCAAAAGTGGCTATTCTCACTGTTTTCGATATAGAGTAAGTTAACATGAGTACTCTTCTTATGACATGTATAATACAGAGGGCCTACTACAGACTTTTCTCTACACTATACACATTAATGCTAATGTTATTTAGTTCTTCAAAGCGCTTAATATATTTTAACTGCACAGGAAATTCTATACTATCGAAATTTAGCTGCGTTGAATAGTGTGGATACGATGATGTTCTCTTAGCTACGTCTGATTTAGCAGGATTTAAAGCCGACATCACCGCCCATGCAAAACATGCTTCGCCATTGTTTTGGATGTTTACAACAGCTTTTCTTTGCTGAATCCATGTCGGCAGCTCGATGTGCGAAGATCCTCGCATAGGATTGTACTTATTGATGTTAACTTCTAGATACATTATTTCAACTAAAGCCCACCCTGATTCCTTTTCCTGAAATTCCTCGCTCTTAGTTGAAATAATGTTCGAGACATCCCTAAGTACATCACCAAAATTAGATGACTGACTTATGACGAAATTTTTCGTATTAAATGATTTAATGTCCGTTATTTCCGATTCATCCGTGCTTTTAATGTACAAGCCGAAAAGTTCAAAATTAACTTTAAATAAATTATGATTGGACAAAGATTTAGCAAGAAGTTGTTGTACATCCGGTTGAACACAATTTAAAAAGCGTTCAGTACTCTGAAACTTTTGACTAACACGAATTCTATAACTAGAAATCCTACTTTTAAATGCTGTATTAATTTCCTCGATGTTTGTGTTACTACCACTTCTACACGCATTATTTTTATGCGCATTACTCCGTAAGTGTCCCTGAAAATGTGAAGATGGTACATCAGTGTTACAGTGCTCGCAGTGAACAGTTTGAAGTTCATGATTTTTTCTAGGTTTTTTACTACTAGTACTTTCTACAGCTACATCCGTTTTTTTACGCTTTTCTCCTATTACCTGAGGGTTATAGTTGCAAGCAGATACCTGATGCGCTTCTACTAAGTGAGCCTCGTATCGCTCTACGTTAGCGAAATACACACCACAAACTTTACATAAAGCAGATGTTATGCTAGGGTGTTTTGATTTCATATGGCGCATGAAGTTATCTCGCCTTGTAAACGTTACATTGCATTCCTCACAGCAGGGGGACATCTGAAAAGAGAACAACCAATAGAGATTAGGCGAAAGTTGCTATGTTCGAAAGAAACGAAGTTTCAACCTATAGAAGTCAGACATTGCTGAAAGTTTGAAATTATAAGATTAACTTCTTCTACAGCATGCTGATTGAAGAGAACAACTATTTATGATTAGACTAAAGTTACGATGTTCGGAAGAAACCAAGTTTCAACGTATAGAGGTCGGACATGGCTGAAAGTTTGAAATTATAAGATTAACCTCTTCTACAGCATAACGATTGAAAAGAACAACTATTTATCATTAGACTAAAGTTGTGATGTTCGGAAGAAACCAAGTTTCAACATATAGAGGTCGGACATGGCTGTGAGTTCGAAATTATAAGATTAACCTCTTCTACAGCATGCTGATTGAAGAGAATAACTATCAATAGACTAAAGTTACGATGTTCAGAAGAAACGAAGTTTCAACCTATTGAGGTCGGACATTGCTGAAAGTTTGAAATTATAAGATTAACCTCTTCTACAGCATGAAAGATTGAAGAGAATAACTATTTATGAATGGAGATTAGCGTAAAGTTACGATGTTCGGAGGAAACCAAGTTTCAGCCTATTGAGGTCGGACATTGCTGAAAGTTTGAAATTATAAGATTAACCTCTTCTATAGCGTGCAGATTGAAGAGAACAACCATTTACCAATAGACTAAAGTTACTATGTTCGGAAGAAACCAAGTTTCAACGTATAGAGGTTAGACATTGCTGTAAGTTTGAAATTATAAGATTAACATCTTCTATAGCATGAGGATTGAAGAGAACAACTATTTATCAATAGACTAAAGTTGCTATGTTCGGAAGAAACCAAGTTTGAACCTGTACAGGTCAGACATTGCTGTGAGTTTGAAATTATAAGATTAACATCTTCTATGACATGCAGATTAAAGAAAATAACTATTTATCAATAGACTAAAGTTACGATGTTCAGAAGAAACCAAGTTTCAACCTATTGAGGTCGGACGTTGCTGAAAGTTTGAAATTCTAAGATTAACCTCTTCTACAGCATGAAAGATTGAAGAGAACAACTATATATGAATGGAGATTAGCCTAAAGTTACCATGTTCGGAGGAAACCAAGTTTCAGCCTATTGAGGTCGGACATTGCTGAAAGTTTGCAATTATAAGATCAACCTCTTCTATAGCGTGCAGATTGAAGAGAACAACTATTTACCAATAGACTAAAGGTACAATGTTCGGAAGAAACCAAGTTTCAACCTATAGAGGTCAGACATACCTTAAAATCTTCGCGCTGCAAACTGTTACTCGGATGAATAAAATGCGTGCGTTCAAGCCTGAAACTCGTATGATAATATTCTGGTCGTACCTAAAAAAGAAGAAACATATATGAATGTAGTGTAGGGTACATCAGCTAGTCTAGCTATCTTTACAACTCAAAGTTCGAAACACACCTTAAAATGTTCGCGCTGCAGACTGTTACTCGGATGAATAAAATGCGTACTTTCAAGCCTGTAACTCGAATGATAATATTCTAGTTGTACCTAAAAAAGAAAAGAAAATATATGAATGTAGATGTTTATTACCTAGCGTAGAAGTTGCTTTGCAAACAGTAACTAACAGTTCAGGCTTACCTTAAGTTGAAGGCTGAAGAATAATATTCACAGCAGACAGTACTTAGAAGGGAGATGTGCACGTAATAAACACACACAAAGAACTGTGAGCGCTTCACGCAGACTGAAGCGAGTAAATATGCTCCTTGTTACCAAGCGGATATCAAGAATTGCAGACGTTTGCAGTACAGTTGGAACGAAATGTTTATGCAACAAGAGCTCTCCTGAGGGTCTTACGCTGAGTTCTGCAGGCTGACGTATTTAAGACGGGATCGAACCTGCTGTTGATGCCGAGGTGTCAGAATTTAAGAGTTCTGCAGCGGATCGAGCCTTGGAAAGTTAGCGCGCGATCCTCGACCTCTGGACTTAAACGGGAGAGTACTAAGCTAAGCAAGAAGCCGACATCCGCGGTATTCCTTACCTGTAGGCACTTAAAGGTATTGAGCTAAGACCACATCCGGCTAGATCATGTAATTACACGTTATGACGATCGCGCAGGTCCCTCGCCTAGCATTTGCTATTTTTACGGCTTCCGACAGTAGGAGTTCGAACCCGCTATCTCCCGAAGTAGCGAGAATGATTGCGGGTACAAGATGTTGATGGTGATTCATCTGTCGGATGGGGGGCGATCCTACTGTTATTTATTACATTCTCTGGTAGTTTCGAATAACCAGAGGGTGTGCAAAAAGCCGGCATTAAGTAAGAGCTGTTGATGGGGACGTTAAACCTTGTGCAGGCTTCCCCGAAACTGATTGCGAGTACAAGATGTTGATGGTGATTCATCTGTCGGATGGAGGCGATAAGCCTTGTGCAGGCTTCATCGGAAGGAATAGGCTATGTACCGGCACCGGGTTTTACCCTCTCCCTACTGTAGTATATTACATTCTTAGGCAGTTACCAATAACCAGAGGGTGTGCAAAAAGCCAGCATTAAGTAAGGGCTGTTGATGGGGACGCTAAACCTTGTGCAGGCTTCCCCGAAACTGATTGCGGGTACAAGATGTTGATGGTGATTCATCTGTCGGATGGAGGCGATAAGCCTTGTGCAGGCTTCATCGGAAGGAGTAGGCTATGTACCGGCACCGGGTTTTACGCTCTCCCTACTGTAGTATATTACATTCTTAGGCAGTTTCGAATAACCAGAGGGTGTGCAAAAAGCCAGCATTAAGTAAGGGCTGTTGATGGGGACGTTAAACCTTGTGCAGGCTTCTCCGAAACTGATTGCGGGTACAAGATGTTGATGGTGATTCATCTGTCGGATGGAGGCGTTAAGCCTTGTGCAGGCTCTTTAAGCAAGAGTAGGCTATGTGCCGGCACCGGGTTTTACCCTCTCCCTACTGTAGTATATTACATTCTTAGGCAGTTTCGAATAACCAGAGGGTGTGCAAAAAGCCAGCATTAAGTAAGGGCTGTTGATGGGGGTGTTAAACCTTGTACAGACTCCTTCAACAGGAGTAGCCTATGTGCCGGCGCCGTGTAAGCTCTTTCGATAGGAGTAGGCTATGTGCTGGCACTGTGTTTTAACCTCTCCGCACAATCATAATATTTTATGTTAGGAACTTACACTAGAAGGAATTACCTACCCGATTAAGAAAATGTTCCGTGAGTTACAAGTAGCTTATCAGCACGCAGTGTCCTCGTTCAAGGTTAGTACAGCCGGAAGACGGGTGTACAATTTCAGTCAACGCATGCATTCTTTACCTCGCTCTGACTGACTGCGCCGATACAACTTCAAAGACAGTGTTCTATGCGGTGGAACAAAAAATGTAACCCGGTGTGAGCACATAGCCTGCTACTAAAGCTTAACACTGTAAATGTTTGGAGCTCCTTTTTTACAGCTAGATGTGGTTCCTAACGTAACAGGGCCGGGATTAAAAATATGTTTTACAGCCGAGTGCCCCTTCCTAACATGAGATTTTAAATCGCAAGAATCTGTTTTACGGCCGGTTGCCCTTCCTGACGCTGAAAGACCAGGATTTAGCCAGTTACCCCTCCTGATGTAACAAGACTAGGATTTATTTTTAGACTGCAATTGGCTAGAAATATCTACACGAAATTATTATATAGAAAGAGAATTACCGGCTCCTACAGTTTGGTTTAGTGTGCTTGCCTCTCACCCGGCAGTCTCGGGTTCGATTCTCTTGGGATTAAATATATGTTTAAAGCCGAGTGCCCCCTCCTGACGCAAGAGTTTAAATCGCAAGAGTCTTTTTTACAGCCGATTGCCCTTCCTGACGCTGAAAGACCAGGATTTAGCCAGTTACCCTCCCTGATGCAACAAGACTAGGATTTATTTTTAGACTACACTTGGCTAGAAATAGCCACACGAAATTATTATATAGAAAGAGAATTGCCGGCTCCTACGGTTTGGTTTAGTGTGCTTGCCTCTCACCCGGCACTCTCGGGTTCGATTCTCTTAGAACGAAGGTGCACCACAAACACACCATTCAATGTTCTGATCATATTTTGTATCGAGTAGAGTGTTCGATTATATTCTTAATCACTTATTTTGTAATATAATCTTCAAGTATTCGATAAAGCTATACCTTAACAGAGCAGGGAAAAGGAGGTTATAACAATCGCTCTTACGCAAGCCGTTCAGAACTGTAGTCTTTTCTTCTCCTAGAACAACGGTATTCCTTGACATGTTCTTTTAAATTGTCCGCCACGAAGAGTACGTCACGATGCTCTCAGATTTGGATGTGGAATTTGCCGCCACCACATGTCAAAGAATAAAGATGGCAGCACGGTGCTCTGTTCATTAAAGATGGCGGATGACAGCTAACGAAATTGCCCCGCATGAGGGCAGCACGGTGCTCTGTTCATTAAAGATGGCGGATGACAGCTAACGAAATTGCCCGCATGAGGGCAGCACGGTGCTCAGTTCATTAAAGATGGCGGATGACAGCTAACGAAATTGCCCCGCATGAGGGCAGCACGGTGCTCTGTTCATTAAAGATAGCGGATGACAGCTAACGAAATTGCCCCGCATGAGGGCAGCACGGTGCTCTGTTCATTAAAGATGGCGGATGACAGCTAACGAAATTGCCCGCATGAGGGCAGCACGGTGCTCTGTTCATTAAAGATGGCGGATGACAGCTAACGAAATTGCCCACATGAGGGCAGCACGGTGCTCTGTTCATTAAAGATGGCGGATGACAGCTAACGAAATTGCCCGCATGATAGCAGCATAGTGCTCTGTTGGTTAAAGATGGCGGATGACAGCTGTCAAAAAAGCATGTGGCTTTGTTTCCAAACAAGAGCACGTGGAATTTGCCGCCACCACATTTCGAAGGTATCTAGCTAAAGAGGGCAGCACTGTACTCTGTTGCTTAAAGATGGCGGATGATGGCTGTCAAAAAAGCGCGTGGGTTTGTTTCCAAACAAGAGCATGCAGAATTTTTCAAATTGCAGACACCACATAGAGGGCAGCACGGTGCACAGAGATGGCTGTTGTCACGTAGAATTGCCTGCCACCACAGGTATCTAGCTAAAGAGGGCAGCACTGTGTTCTATAGATTAAAGATGGCGGATGACAGCTGCACGTGGATTTGTTTATCTCACGCTAGTGAGGTTAAGTTGGTAGCACTAAGGTTTAGGCCCATTAAGATGGCAGCACTGCGGATGACAGGTGACGAATTTGCAGCTTACTGCGATAAAGAGGGCAGCACGGTGCTCTGTAGTTTAAAGATGGCGGATGACAGCTGTCAAAAAAGCACGTGGCTGTCAAAAAACACGTGGATTTGTTTACCGATTCAAATCTCGCGCTAGTTAGGTTAAGTTGGTACCACTGAGGTTTAGGCCTGTCAAGATGGCAGTATTGAGGTTAGCGATGCGTTGTCTGTCAAAAAGCACGTGGCTGTCAAAAACACGTGGATTTGTTTACAGATTCAAATCTCGCGCTAAAATTCAAATTTCCCGCAGGAGGAGGTCGCAGAATCCCTGTATTATACTACTTACTTACATTTTTATTAACATATCCACCTAAAACAAAAAGTAATGTAAATCATAAAAATAAAAAATATTGATAGAATTACACAGATGATTACCCTAAACACATTCTATTTTCAAGCTATTTAGTTAGACTGTTCTAATCATTTGTATAGAAGTTTTGGAACACCGTATTTACGCGAATAATCCCTGCATATTTTAAAAAAAAATTTGAGGCTCGAAATTGGGGTGCGGGCTTTATTTGTGTCAAGGTTGCCAACACGCTCCTGGCTCACCTAGTTTTCGATGCTGAGTGTAGAGTTATGCTTTGTGCAACTGTAGATGGAAGAAAACTGTCCCCATATGTCATATTTAAACAGAAAACACTTCAGAATTTGAATTCTAAACTGACTTTACATTTTTTTAAATAGTACCATACTTTACAGAGTAATTTAAATTCAAAATTTCTCCGCCTCACTATAGAACGCGTCTTCCGGAACGTGCGGGGGTAGCTTTCCGCACTTTCACTCCGGTGTGTGTACAGTGTGTTTCATAGTTTAAAATAATGAAATCGTAATTCTTTTGTATTCAGCGTTTTAAGGAACGCCACAATATCACTTAGCAGGCAGTACGCGGAAAAGCAGAATCTGCGAAAGCTGGCGAGGGTTGGCATTTCTGAATTAATAGATGGCTGTTAATTCAAAATCACGTAATAGGAACACCCGATTTCTGTATTACAAAGACTTCGAATTTACGAGGTTTTACTGTATCGCAAAACTAACATCAGATTTCGCCAGTGTGTCTATTTCAAGTGTTTACATTGCACAAAAAGAATTATCCACCACCGGTCGTGTTACTGTCCAGTAAGGGTTTACGCACTGTATTACTATACAACACGTATACACTCGTTCGAAGTCACAGGAATCTCTTCCTGCAGTTCACTGACGTATTTTTCATGTTTACTGCTTTTATGATCTCTTTTGCTTGTTATCTACGAGCAAAACTTTCCAAAAAGTCGCGCAGTCGCACGTAGTGATGGGCAGTGCGAGACGAGGACTCGAGATTTCTCGCGAGAAATTTCGAGAGATCTCGAGAGCATTGTCCCTACATTGTGCGGCGAGCAGCGTGTCGTAGGCCTACAGGTAGTCAGAGCTGAATGTTTGTGCCGAGTATGTGAATGGCCAACCACGGACCTTCTCCATTTCATAAATACTTGTTAACAAGTGACTAGGGCGTTCATTTCTACAGAGGTCTATTTTGACGCAGTATTCTGGTATTGTATGCACTGCTAGGTACACGAATGAGTGGTTCAAGTACAGAACCTGACGGCTACTGTAGGTACACGTACCTGGATACTAGAGGCGTGCGTTATTCGAACTCGAGACGAGGCAAGATACGCCCTGTTGCATACGCAACCACCATTACGCATGAGTGGAATGTGTAGTCTAAAATGCTTGAGTTTGCTCTAATTCTTTCGATAGGTTGGTGTGCATCGTTATCAGACCCCACATTCAATAACATATGACCCTTGCTTATGTTTACCGATATTTTGGTGACGAAGGAAATAATTCCTTACAATGTTATAGAATATTCGCGTCAAAATTAGGTACTTCGATATATGACGGTGCAATGTGAAATTGTCTAGTTGTACGCGACAACTTGAAGACGATGTCCGAAACGCAACGTAAGTCGTGGATGTCGGTTATTTTGAAGAGATGTCACATTGCACAGCCCGCTGTGTTGGTTGTTCAAAAGGAGTAAAATACTTCTGGGATGATTCGGCACTTACTAACGCATTATATCAATGAAGAGGAATCGTCACACCGAGCTCGATAGCTGCAGTCGCTTAAGTGCGGCCAGTATTCGGGAGATAGTGGGTTCGAACCCCACTGTCGGCAGCCCCGAAGATGGTTTTCTGTGGTTTCCCATTTTCACACCAGGCAAATGCTGGAGTTGTACCTTAACTAAGGCCACGGACGCTTCCTTCCCACTCCTAGGCCTTTCTTGTCCCATCGTCGCCATAAGATATATATGTGTCGGTGCGACGTAAAACAAATTGCAAAAAAAAAAAACGAAACGTCACAGAACACATCCGGCCCGGTCTGCATCACAAGAATCTAACCTGTCGAATAGCATTATTACCAACAACAACAAGAGTACAACAAGCAATTCCATGGAAAGGAAATATTACAAGAAGTACTACTAATTTAACATTCTAAATCCAGCATCATCATACACAAAATCAGTATTTCCAGCGCTTAACACTACCGCTTACAATATGATAGGTTGAACTTTCTACTAGCTTAATATTACAAGTGATAATAAAGTGAAGTTCAACCAGCATTACCCTACAACTATAACGACAACGAAAGAAAATATGACAAGAAGCTTAACTTTCGAAATCCAGCATCATCGTATACAAATTCACACACATTATTTAACACTATGGCTTACAATACTATAGGTTGAAATTACTACTAGCTTAACACTACAAGTGATATTAAAGTTGAAACATTACTACCCAACAACAACGAGAGTACAACAAGCAGTTCCATGGAGATAAAATATTAGAAGAAATACTACTAGTTTAACACTCTAAATCCAGCAGAAAATCACCAATTCAGAGTCCGTCTTTTACAGCTTTTACTTTTCACTTTACACTAGCACTAATCATCTTCTTAAACGATTTGATACCGGAAGAGTATCTATCAAAGATTGCTGCAGGTAATTTATTCCAATCCCTTATGGTCCTGTTCAGGAAGGAAAACTTGCCCACATCAGTATGCTGGTTATTATTATACTACTGTAAGTGACCATTGCCACCGGGATATTTCCCATTTGCGAAGTATTTGTTAGTAATAATAATAATTAGGTGCTTTGGTATATGACAGTGCAATGTGTAATTGTGTCTAGTTGTACGCGACAACTTGAAGACGATGTCCGAAATGCAACGTAAGTCGTAGATGTCGGTTATTTTGAAGGGATGTCACACAGCACAGCCCGCTGTGTTGTTTATTCAAAAGAAGTGAAATACGTCTGGGATGATCTGACACTTAAAACCACATAATATAAATGAAGAGGAATAGTCACAGAACACCTCCGGCCCGGCCTGAATCACAGGAAGCTACCCTGTCGACAACGATTGCGAGGCGTCCAGGTAGGTTTACATCCTAATAACAGTTATTAACATATTATAAGGGTTATGCAGCTAAGAAGTCCACCTGAAATAACTCGTGAACAGTTTAAGATACTGGCATTCTGTCTTCACTTTCGTTAATTCTATTAAGGAGCTCATAGTTCAAAATGCAGTGCTTTCCTAGGCCTTTGGCAAAATTTATCGTCACACACGTTTCTATATGAGAACTGCTGATAACTATCAAGCTAACACTCGTAGTAACTGGGACGTCGCACAGCTCGCAACACACGAGAATCGGTCTCAAGAGCGTTGCTCATCACCTCCGCTGAAAGAATTTGAGCAAAATCGGGCATTTTAGATTACACGTGCCACTCATGTGTATTGGGGGTTGCATATGTAGCAAAGTACATCTTCCCCGTTCCAAGTTCGAATAATGCACCCCTCTAGTATCCGGGGTAGATGCCATCCTATCTACAGTTATTCACAAATTATACAAGATTATTCAGCTAAGATGTCCACCCCAAATAAGTCGTGAACCATAAGATACTGACATTCTGTTTTCACTTTCGTTAATGGTATTAAGGGGTCGTAGTTGAACATGCAGTACTTTTCCAGACTTTTGACAAAATGTATTAGCTCACACGTTTTCATATCAGAACGTTATTTCGCGCAATAACTGCCAATGATATGCTATCAAGTTTACAGTTTACGTCCCACAGCTTGCACTTCAGGAGGCTTGGTCTCGAGATCTGCGACGTCAGTGTGGAGAGTCTCGAGCGAGAGTGTTGCCCATCACTAGCAGCACGGCATATTGAAAAGGCAGTGGCAACACAAAGTGAGACAGCTGGAAATTGGCTAATATCAACATTTCTTCAGCTTGGAAAAGCATAAGAAAAGATCAAGAACTCCTAACTGGGATAGTACGGAAAACATAAGCAATTGTAATTGAATCTGTATTGAAAAGGAAAAACAGTTTCTAGCTAAAAGAAAGGTTTGATCAAAAAAGTTTCTATTAGGCATTTATACATCATATACCTGCGTATTCAACTGCAAAGTATGGAAATCATATTACGTACGGTTTTCAAGTTACAGTATACCATTTTTTGTGTCAAGGAATGTGTCCCTTTTTATACTCAAATTTGAGAAAGAGGCAAATGATGTATAATAAACTTGTAATTTCAAAAGTCTGTTAAGCACTAACACATTATTACACACAAATTCGCCCAACCATCATTTCTTTTATAGTTATTCATTGCCATTCCATCTCTTTAAAAGTGTTTTACTTTACGAAAATGTCTAGCCTCCATAACCCCTGAATGGGGTATGACTTCTATGTTTAAAATATCGAGGTCATCGTTATCATCCATTCCTTCAATGTTGAATGGATGAGTCGAATATTTCACCACGATTATATTAGTGCAGACAGTAAATACCACGAAAATAAACTGCTCACTCGTTTCTTTTTCCGCTACTCGCTGCTATACAACACTTATTCAAGGGTCGTGATCTGTATAAGCAGTTCAGTGAATAACTATAACAAATGTATACACAGGAGGTTTATACACGGTTTATTTGTAACAAATTTCACATAAACGGTTTATAAACCTTGTATAAAAGTTATACACCGTTTATTAGTAAGACGGGTGGTTTGGACGAATTTGTAAGTAATTTAGGAGAGGTTTCTAGTGATGCAAGAGACAACGAATTTTTCCATCTACAGGGAATCGAGCCTATTGCAAGTTCAGATTAATGAAATATCTGTCACGTAAGTAGGCCTACTTTCTCATTTTCCTGGAAAATATATTTCGTAGCAGTGATAATGTATTTTTTCATCTCAGGCAAAGCAGCTATATCCGTATATCGTGAACGTCGGAAGGCTAAATTCGAGTATGAACTGACTCAATATGAATATTTTTACCAAAGGAGGAAAGCAATTAGAAAAATTTTAAGTGGCAAAAGAACTAATGATTTGAAACTAGAGAAAGATGTTGAAGGATATTTTAGCAACAGATTTGAAACTCCTAATGATTGCATGAGAGACTCCTATATTGATTATACGAATGAAACCTTAGATGATACAATTTCAATATCTCAAGAGTTAGTTTTCTCTATTACCAAGAGCATAGCAATTGACACTAGCCCAGGTCCGGATAAGGTTTTATTGAAATCTGTTTATGATCCACTTGCTGCTAATATTTTAGCCCATATCATCAGAAGAATATTTGAAAGTGGGTATATTCCTGAGGTTCTTAAGGCAGCGAGGACTGTTCTTATACATAAAGGCGGTGAAGAGAATGATCTGTCCAAATGGAGACCGATTAGTATTTGCTCCATTATTCGGCGCATGTTAAGTAAGATCCTTGATAAAATTGTAAGGGAGTACATCCCTTTGAACCAGTTCCAAAGAGGTTTTGTCATGACCCCTGGCTCTTTCATTAACGTGAATATTGTTGATGGCATTTTACGAACAGCTGTAATGAAAAAAGATTTCAGGCTGCGTAGTATTCCTCGACATCAGCAAAGCGTTCGATAGTATTGGACACAATCACTTAAAGGCGACAATAGAGAACTCTATACTACCCAGATCCATTAAGAAGTTACTAGTCAACCTTCTCACAGAAAACACAACACAAGTTCAAACTGCTCCTGGTCATACAGATAAGATAAACATCAAATGTGGAGTGATGCAAGGAGATCCCATTTCACCTTTCTTATTTAACTGGGGTATAAACCACATCCTTGATGAACTCACAGACATCAAAGTATCAGAAATGTATGGTTTTCAATTGAGTCCTAACACTGTACCTTTAACATCCCTATGCTTTGCCGACGATCTGGTGATCATAGCTAATGACCAAGCAGCAGCTTCAATCCTAGTCACTTCTGTCATAAATCTGCTTCAAGAAATAGGTTTGCATATAAATGCAGACAAATCGAATGTCATTATTATAGAAAATGGTAAACTTCATTCTGATGATATCGTGACGGTCTCTGGAAACATTAGAAGTATAAATGATAGTGAAGAAATAATATATTTAGGGGCAACTTTCAGACAGACTTTAGTCTTCAATGAACATCAGGTACTTGAAAAATTGAAAGCTAACTTAGATCAGATTACCAGGACTCACTTACTCCAACCGCATCAAAAATTGACTGTAATAAATCAGTTTATTGGCCCTACACTGATATACCCCTTCCAGACTGTTTCGGTTGAGAAAATTCCCAAATCAAGTCTGTTAAAAGCCGACAACATGATCAGAAGCGCACTTAAAGAAATTCTACAACTTCCGAGTGACACACCGACAAGTATGATCTATTCGAGCCACAAATATAAAGGGTTAGCACTAATGCGCGCTACTTGGGAAGCGTACCTTCAACAGCTGAACATCAATCTTAAGCTAGAAGCTGTGAATGATTCGCACGTAAATACTGTTCGAAATTTCACAGCAATAAAAACTCGCTGCCTATCTGAACTTCAACTCAATGAAGAGACATCAACGAAATCTGATAGACAACTGCGCGATATACTTAGAACACCTGAATTTGAAGCTTGGTGTGCATATCCACAAAAAGGAAGAGGTGTTGAGTTATTTGCTCAAGTTCCTGCTGCTAATTCTTGGGTTACCGGAACAGATGGTTTAACTTGTTCGGAATGGAGGGAGATGTTGAAGAAGACCGCGATGGTTGCACTATTACGTACTCTGCCGGGACGTTCTACCAGCACAGGCCACTGCAGTGAGTATGAAACCTTACCACATGTGCTGGAGATTTGCCCTCAAGGAGAACTGCTTAAGATCAAACGCCATAACATCATCAGAAACCTGATTGCTAATGCTCTTCGTCTCAAAAATCTAGAAGTATACGAAGAAGTCCACTGCCTCGCCGAAGGAGGCAGCACTCGCAGGATTGATATTATAGCGATTGACAGACGGAGGAACGAAGCAGAAATTATTGATCCTACGGTACGCTTTGAATCTTCAGCCTCTCAGCCGACTGACGTAGACAATGAGAAAAAGGATATCTATAATCCAACCATCCCTTTCTTTCTTGAGTCGTATAACCTTAAAAAAATTACGGTGACTAGACTTTTCTTTGGCGCGAGGGGAACAATTCCCAAATCTTTCGTCACATGGCGACAAAAATATAAACTAGTGAGAAGCCTACAAGATGAGATAGTCGTCTCACTCATCAAATACTCCGTTTCGATTCTTCGTCAGCATTTATAAGTTCATGCCATTTAACATGGTTAATTGTAACCTATCATTTTTTTAAAACATTAATCTTTTTTATCTTCCCTCAAAATTGTTATTGTGTATTATTCTGTGTCTTATGGCAAATGTAGGGTGTCCTGGATCAGACTAAATAAATAAATAAAAATTCATATTTGCGTAAAGACCACGTGGACCGTGCAGAGTAATATGAAATGTTTCTTTATGCCTACGTTACTCTTTCGATGGAAGGAATTTTAGTTCATTTCATTTTTTTTTCAAAATGAGCCTTCCTAAAATGCGGATGCGGGGATTATTCGGGTAAATACGGTATTAATATTGCTAATAGTAAAACATAATAAAACCATGTTAAGTATGTCAGATATATTAAATAGATTAAACAGATAAAAATGTTACATTTAAGAGGCACCAATCACAATTTTTCTACACAATAACATAGTAACTTTCTACTCCACATCAATATGTTTTATATCAGAGAAAACGAACTACACTTGTTTGCAGAATGCTGGTGTAAGTTTTCTCTCAGTTTGCTCCTCTTGAATTTCCATTACATCTGAATTGTCTGGATTACAAAATATGTTGTGCCAGCCATGATCCTCTTCGTCAGAAAATTTGCTTATATGCCCAGACTAATTTTCCTCGTTTGGCCAATGAAACGCCAAATCCTTTTCTTCATCAGAAATGTAACGAGAAAAAATGTATAGACAACTCATCTTCCCCATCTCATGAGAAGCTAGAGGTTTACAGTGGAGATGGCGTGACATGTTTCGCTCGCCTCGAAACTCGAATTGTCTCTTCCTGATGAAGTTGATTCTTATCGAAAGTGACTTTCAACCTATTAGGTCGTGTTACGTACATTTAGTACGTGATGAAGAGATGTTAACTACAGAACAAAAATGGCCAACCAGACACCAGTGGGATCCGAACCCACAACCTCCCGATTTCGCGTCGGTTGCTCTACCAATTGAGCTATGGTGGCCTAGGCCATCTTTGTTCTGTTGGAAAGGATCTAAGCTACAGGTCTGGTACTACTACCATCACACTGTAGAGTGCGTTTAAGTTGCCCGTTGAGGGCCAAGTCAATGAATATTGAATTTTCACGACCACATTGTAATCGAAAGCGACTTTCAACCTATTAGGTCGGGAGGTTGTGGGTTCGGATCCCACTGGTGTCTGGTTGGCCATTTTTGTTCTGTAGTTAACATCTTTTCATCACGTACTAAATGTACGTAACACGACCTAATAGGTTGAAAGTCGCTTTCGATTACAATGTGGTCGTGAAAATTCAATATTCATCAAGTTGATTCTTCTTCTGAAGTTACTTCAGTCTTTTTACTTTCCTCATCATTCTTGTCAGCACCATTGGTGGCCAAATCTCTCACCACAATCCCTTTGCCAGGAGGAACAGTCAGGCGCTTTGCACGGTGCACTTGTATTTGCCTCTGAAACGTGAGCCCCTTCAAGACGTTGAACATACTAGTGATGGGCAGTCTGAAACAAGGTCTTGAGATTTCTCGAGACTAGCACAGGCATTGTTTCTCGCGAGAAATTTTGAGAGATCTCGAGAGGGTTATCCCCGCATTGTGTGGTGAACAGCGTGTCGTAGGCCTACATGTAGACGGAGCTGAATGTTGTCTGTGCCGAGTATGCGAATGGCCAACCACGTGCCTTCTTCATTCCGTAAATACGTGTCAACAAGCGACTAGGGCGTTCATTTCTACCGAGGTCTATTTTGATGCAGTATAACATAATTATAAAGGATACAGAGAAAGATGCGCCGTGCTGCATATGCAACCATCACTACGCAGGAGTGGAACGTATAATCTAAAATGCCTGAGTTTGCTCCAGTTCTCTCGACAGGTTGTTGTACATCAGTCCCCGTATTCAATTTCATATGACCACTGCTTGTGTTTGCCGATATTTTGGTGATGAAGGAAATAATTCCTTACAATGTTATAGAGTATTCGTATCTTCGTATTTTTGGAGTTGAGAAACTTATGATACAGTTGAGAGAAAAGCTCTGAAACATTTTATACAAAAAAAATCTCAAGTAAGAAAGTGCATTGTCGCCTTTATTGTTTATTATATTGATACATAAAATCATAAAACGTGTAGAACCGAGTATCAGTAGGAATGAAGTGAATGCTTTGGTATTTACAGATGATGTGGTGATTTGGGGAAGGGGGAGAAAAGGAAGTACAAAGAAGACTGGACATTTGGAATGAAAATCTGAAGGAGTTTGGAATGGTAATTAGTAAAAAGAAAAATGTAGTCGTGCACTGTGGAAAAGAGAAAAAGAGAAGCCAAGTGAGCATAGACGGAGAACGGTTAGAGAATGTAGAATAGTTTACAGATCTGGGTAGCATTATTAATGGAAGTAATGAAATCAATCCTGGAATTGGTAAGAGAATAAGTAAAGGTACAACATTTTATCATCAAGTCAGAGAGCTTTTATGGGTTGACAAAGTAGCCAAGAGAACAAAATTAAATAATTTATTGCAGCCGAATGACCAAATCGGTACATGCATGACATATATTACACTTCCTTAGGAGCTTATTCTGTATAATAGTATCTAATTATAATATTCAATATGTAGTATTCAGTTTTATCCGTCCTCATTTCTCCCTATTATACTCGTTTAACTGTGTGGTTCCTTTTAAGTGTGCACAGTTATGTCTTGCTATACTCAAAAAATAGACTTTTGCCTCTTATTACATATGGTTAAGTGGTACCTGTCACAGAGTTGGTTACACAGTGCGCATACACAGGTTTTGGATGATTCGTGGTATTTTTTGTTCTGGCAGATTTTATGGTAAAATCCATGGATTGCCAGTCTGATGAGTATGTTCCTTAATTTCTGGTTTTCGTTCACCCATCTGTCTATCATAGCGTCTGTTGCATAGAAGTCTAGGGATATTTCTCGTCGTCTCTTTTCTCTAATCTCGATAAATGTCTTCGCTGGCTTGGTGTATGGCAGGAATAACTGGAGTCGTAGGTCCTCTATATAGAATGTCTCTTTTGCTAGTTCGTAAACAAGTCTGGATGGGGCCGTTTTTGCTACTCCTAATGCTCTTTTTAAATATCGGGCTTTCACTTTCTCTATGGTCATTAAGTCTGTCAGGGATAATTTTTCCCATATTACTTCTAGACCGTATGTTAGGACTGGGCTTATTTTCTCATGGAAAAGGGTAATGGCTGTTTGTAGTGATCTTCTTGAGGCGCCTTCTCGTAGCGGAGGTTGGCGGTCCACATAGCCAGCTCCGGATGTGATGTTGCAGCATGGAAAGCATCTTCTGAAGTGCAGTTGTGCCTTCTTCGGATGTCCTTCAGCCATGAATTCCTCTTCCTGCCAACAGACCTTTTCCCCTGTATTTTACTTTCAATGATGAGTTGTAATGGTTGGTACTTCTCACCTTACATAATGTGCCCTAGATATTGGGTTTTTCTTTTTTTTACAGTAAGTAATAGTTCACCAGTTCAGCCTAAGCCACTGACGAGTGCAGACGTACGGAGTGGAAGGTCCCAGGAGTGGGAGAAAGGAGTGCAGGTGCTGAGTGCAGGAAGGTAGTGAGGAGTTTGCTGGCAATGATTGGTGTGGAGCAATACAGAGCGACCATAGGAGGATGGCAGGGAAGGAAAAAGAAAGAAGAAATGAAACAAGGAGGGTGTAATAAGGAAATGGAAACGAAAGGAAAATTAATGCTAGCAGCGGCGGTTATAATAATATTGCTATGGTTTGGGGGGGTCGAGCTGAACCCAGATCCGGCTTCCAGCGGAAATATGAGCCGGGAAGACATGGAAGCAATTAGAACAATTGTAAAAGAGGTGGTCGCAGAAGTCTGCCCCTTTGAGCAACTCAAAAATATGATCCAAGAGCAAACGAGGGAATTTGAAAAAATGAAGGGATGGTTCCGAGAAAGGGCAGACGACACAACATCGCAAGTGAGAAAAAATACTGAAGAAGTTGCAGCATTAAGGGAGAGAATAGGTCGCTTAGAAGAGGAGACGCTGAAACTGAAAGCAGAAGTGGAAGCCAACACTCTAAATCGAAGGAAGAAATGCCTCTTTATATATGGAGTGCCTGAGGAGAAGAGTGAGGACAAAGTGCTTAGAATTTATAAAGTAGTGGACCTAATTCAGGGGAAAATGAAAATTTTAGTCAAGTAGATATAGACGATGTGCAGAGAGTGGGAAGACTTAGAGGCAACAGGCCTATCAAGGTACAACTATTTTCTACGTTGATGGCGGATATTGTGGTTAGAAATGCGGGTAATATGCAGAGGGGAAAAATATGGGTTAAGAGGGACGTAGGAGCTGAAACGATCAGGAATGAAAAAAATTTGAAAAACATATGATACGTGCTAGACTACAAGGGTTGAGAGCAGTTATCAGAGGACAAGATGTAGTGGTTTCAAGCAGCAACTGGAGCAGAACCTCGTCTGTGAATAGATTGATAGACCTAGAAACGAAGATAAAACAAGATGAAGAAAAAGAGAGAAGTGTAGTGAATAGCGGTGATGATAGGCAAGTGAACAGTAAAGTGGGTGAAGAAGGACATGGAGACAAAGAAAGCGCCAAAGAAAATAAGGCACTGCATCCTAACTCGCAGCAAGAAAAAATTAACTTGACAGAGGAAGACGTGAATGCTATTTTCAATTCGATCGAAGAAGGAGCCAGGGAGGTAGCGGCTGAGATGAGGAGGGAGATAAGGAAGGAAACCAGAGAGACCAAGGCATTAATTAAGGAGCTGAGGACGGAGGCCTGTGTGAGAGAAGAAAATACGGCTAGGAGGCAGGAAGAAGAAACAAGAGGTGCCCTGGCGAAAGGGAGAAGTTTGAGCCTAAGAGAGATGTGGGCTAAGAAGAACAAATTGGACGAAGGCATAGTGACAAGAAGCAAAAAAGGCAATCTGCAGTAGATACAAGTGATGGCGTTTTTAGATATAAGATGGATGGATTAAGTAATGGTGTCTGTATGTATATTGTATGTTGGATGAAGTTTAGATGGTATTTATTCAAGCGATGGCGTCTGTATGTGTATTGTAATGGTTAAGGAATGGTGTCTGTATGTGTATTGTAGTGTACTGTAATTATATGGTATTTATTCAAGTGATGATATGAGGACTGGATTTGAAGTGTTAAGAATGAAAGGCGATGATGAGGGATGGATAATAAGAGATGTAACGAAGTTTAAATGGTATTGATGAAAAGAGAGGTAGCGAAGTTTAGATGGTATTTAGTCAAGTGATGGTGTCTGTATGTATGGATGAAGGATAAGAGAGGTAACGAGGTGATAAGGTGTTTTTAAGTGTATTGTAATTGTATGGTATTTATTCAAGTGATGGTGTCTTTAGGTATAAGATGGATGAATTGTGGAGTTCGATAGATGGATGATAAGAGAGGTAGAGAAGTTTAGATGATGGATGGAAATGAGGAGAGGTAACGAAGTTTAGATGGTATATATTCGAGTGGTGGTGTCTGTATGTGTATTCTAATTGTTGAAGTAAATGTGGCCCGGAATAAGATGGATGGTTTGTGGAGTTCGATAGATGGATGATAAGAAAGGTAGCGAAGTTTAGATGGCATTTATTCAGGTGAAGGTATCTTAATGTGTATTATAAATGTAAAGTAATTGAGGACTGGAATTGAAGTGTTAAGTATGAAAGGTGGTGATGGATGGATGATGAGAGAGACAGCGCAGTTTAAATGGTATTGGTAAGTGATTTATTAGTTAATGGTAGATCGGTAAGCAAAGTCGATTGTAGATGATTATTTAAATTAGATTAAGCATGGTTGAATAAGACGAGCAGGAACAGATAAGTAGTGTAGTGATAAAGTTGCAACGTGAGCAGAGTACGTAGTAGCAGAATGTGAGTGCAACGGAAGTATGGAATCAGCAACCCAGAGGGAGTCAAGTAGAGGAAATGTAGGAGGAATGGAATGTGCAAAGGTTTGCGTGTTTACTCAGCAGGGGTACGAAGGTCTGTGACATTAATAATACCGCTTAAATTGCATATTCTGGGATAACAATAGAAATATTCAGGAGAGAAGTTGGACGTGACATGAAGAGGCCGAGGATGACTACCGTGGTGACCTTCATTTGGGGCATCACGTTTCCGGAGTATCCGAGGAGATTCATGCCATGTTCAAGTAGTATCATTGTATTACTAAATTGTTCTATTCATTTTCTGTTCATTTCGTGTATTACTTTCATTTTTTCTGTACAGTACATACAGTGTGAATTTTGGCTTAGGCTGGACATTGTTATTTTTCTCTTTTAACGGATCAAATGGGTATTGTCACTGTAGATCTGGAGAAAAATAATAAATCAAATGAAATCAAAGTAATAGTTCTTTGTGTTTCTTCATGCGATGAAGGACTTCGTCATTTGAAATTTTTAGCACCCAACGTATTCGGAGTAGGCGGCGATATAAATACATTTCAAAAGCATCAATTCTTTTTTCTATATTTTGGTCAAGGGTCCAGCTTTCACATCCAAAGAGAGAAATGAAAAATACTTAGCACCGAATCATTTGCATTCTTATTTGCACACTTAGATCCGATTTTGTAAATAGCTGTTTCATGCTGAAAAATTGTCTCCTGGCCTGTTCTATTCTAGATTTTATCTCTCCCTTGGAATCACATTCCTCATCTTGCACAGTACCGGTACCCAAGTATTTGAAGGAGGATACTTGTTCAATCTTACTGCCTTTTATTGACAGGGTCGCTTGAATTTTTCTTTTAGAGAAGACTACAACTTTGGTCTTGGAAGCATTGACAAGCAGGCCAAACTCTTCACTGCGCTGGACTAATTTGTCTATCATGCGTTGGAGCATAGGTAAGTCATTTGCTATGACAACAGTATCATCTGCGTACCTGATATTGTTAATTGTCTGTCCATTTATAACTATCCGCTGTTTTCCTCCAACGACACCTCGTTAAATATTGCCTCAGAATAAATGTTGAATAAGAGAGGTAATATTCTTTACGCTGTAGATTCCCCTGATTGCGGAAGTTGCTCTTTCTTTTACGTGTTTCCTGAATGAGTTGCATGTTGTCTGTAGGGCGATTCCAAAGTACGGTATTTGTACGAGTTTACTAGCTCTATTTCTTCCCCAACCAGTGTCATTCTATCTGTGGCTGCAGCTTTTCCTCCTTTTCTGAATACCATGTATACCGTCTTGTTCTGGTTAATTTTGAGTTCGTCTTCCTTTGCCCAAGTATGTATGTTGTTCAGCGTTTCCTATCATTCGACCTTGTTTGGTGAGCTTATGACCATGTCATCTGCAGATAAGTACAGTGAGACCGACGTGGTTTTCCCGATGTCTGCCATGGCAATCTTGAATAAGATAGGGCTCATCGGGTCTCCCTGTAGTACTCCGTTTGTTTGTACTATTTCTCTTGATGTTGAGACTCTATCCTTGATTTATATTTTGTTGTAGGCCAGAATGTTGCTAATCGTTTCTGTGATGACATGGTTTTCTCCCATCATGTTTTCTAACTTTTGTAGCAGCTTCGTCCTGCTTAGTAAGTCAAAGGCTTTGGTGTAGTCAATGAAGATAGTGTGATGTTTACCTTTGGGGTGTCTTAGTGTTTCATGGATATCATGTAGCAGGTTGTTTATGGCATGAAATGTCGACCTTCCTTCTCTGAATCCGAACTGCTGGTCGGGAACTAGTGAGTCTACCGATGCAGTGAGTTTCTGGTGAGTAATTTGGAGTATACTTTGAATATATTACTGTGTAAGGCTATTCCTCTATATGAATATGGATCGTTTTCTTCTCCTTTCCCCTTATACAGGACCTTGATCGTTGATTTTCTCCAGTCATGTGCCGTGCATTTATTAAAGAAATCAGCCCATAGGTCCATTAGTATTTCCACCGAGTCTTTCAGCATTTCATTGTAGATTCCGTTGGGTCCAGCTGCCTTATTGTCTTTTGTAGAGTTTATTACAGCTTCCACCTCTGCTTTAGTGAATGGGGTGGTATTTTCCTCGTTACAGGGTGGTCTGATATCATGTGACAAGTTCAAGTTTGACATGTTTAATATCCGGTAGAAATGTCTTTCCCAGGTCTCCATAGGAACTTCTCTAGGGTTTCTGTTGGATTTTCTTTTTAAGTGCTATGTAAGGGTTCTTGCGTGCTTCTTCAGCTTCCAGTAGTGCCCATTCTTTTACCCATTGGGCCTTGATGTCCTTCAGGAGTAGTTTGTAGGCTTTCCTTTCTCTCGCGTATTCTTCTAGTCGCTCTCTGTTATTACCGAGTCTTGCCTGTTGGAGAGCAGCTAGTGACGGTTTTTGCTGCTGGTAACACTCATTATCAAACCATGGTTTTGCTTTTCTTGGTTTAATCGGGATCGTCGCTGCTGTTTTAGCGCTGTGAATGGTAGACATTGCAAGGTTGATATTATTTTCTTCTAAGTGTCTTTTTGTGTCTTTGAGGGATTTCATGTTGTTGGTTAGTGTGTGTATGTTCTGTTTCCACGAGGTTGTTCGCATTTTCGTGTTTGATGTAGCATTGTTGATTCTTAGCAGTAGAAAATTAGTATGGATAGCGATGTGCTTAGTCAACGGCGTGTTGGATGTTTGCCATAGGGCTTTCTGACTTTTGATGGCGATGTCCTCTCCTCGGTAGAAAACTAGGTCTATCGTGCTTGTGCCATTATAGGCGACGTAGGTTTTTTCATGTGGCTTATTAATAAGGCAGAACCCTTCTCGTAAGATGTTTAGCATCACAATTGTTTTGTAGTTGGGTTTGTCTAGACTGCAGTTGAAATCCCCTGCTAGTATTACGTTTTTATCTGAACTAACTTGAGCTATTGCCTCTGACAGTTGTTCTTCTGTATAATCTATGGATGTGCCATATGCAATGTACATCCCGATTATGGATAGGTTTGTAGCTTTTACAATCACTTTGTTTTCTTCCTTCAATATTTCTTTGATTGATCGTAGGGTTGGTTTAAACATGATGGAGATGCCCCCTTCTGGTGTGCCTCTGGGCTTATGTTTTGCGTATGACTGTGCCGTATAGTATCCTGGAATGCCAAGTGGTTCTGTCAGGAATGTTTCTGTGGCTATTATTATTCCTTTTCCTACCCATATATCTTCTGGTGCTCTATTGATTGTATTTTTCAATCCTTCTACATTCCATAATAGGATGGCCAATTCCTTTCCCTGGAGATTTGCCATTCTTCTTGTTCTTTGTTAGAAGTGTTTTCGAAATCGATAAGTGCGGAATGTTGCATCATTTGGCCAGAAGTCTGGGTTGAAGGTTGTTTCCCGGTCCTCCATGGGTATTCCTACCTTGAATGCTTTATTTATGCCGTGTGTAGGTAGTTGTTTGCATCCAATGATTTTGGTGATGCCGTTGTTTAGTAGGTGATATTTTATGTCTTGCTCTGATATGTCTGTGTCCAATCTTCCTATGTAGATCCAGGCAGTTTTCGGGCTTCTCTTAATTTGCCTTTCTCTATGCCCCCTGATCCCTGCTGAGGTGGTCTTCTTGCGGGATAGTCTGCTCCTGTGTTTATATCGTTGCTTGGTGTGTCATTATGATTTGGAGGGGTGGTTGTGATTGTTGACCTGTTTCCTTCCGTACTAATGGGCTTTCTTCCTTTTTGAGGTCTTTCGTGTTTTCTTGTACTACTTCATTGTCTGCGTTCAAGTTGGTAGCCTCAGTTGTTGTGGTTGCGGTGTCTCCCGTTGTGTTGGTGTTATTTGTAGTTCTTCTGGTTGCAGATTTTTCCAGGCCTTTCGTCAATATGTCTGCTTGCTGAAGTTGTGTCTCCAGGATGTCATTTTCTTCATTAGATCTTTGCTTACTTCATTAAACTTTTCCTTGATTTCATCGTATGTTTGTTTATTTTCAAGCGCGATGTAGGAATAGCGTAGGATGTTTTATATTGAATAATTAAAGTAGAACGCGTAGAGTGGTCTGTAGTTTCCTTTTAATTTTAATCATTTGAAGTTGTCTGGGAAGGAAGCAAGTTAGGAATATAGGATTAATTTCTCTCCCTGTTATGTCAACTGTATGTGCATGGACGTATCTTTGTTTGCCGAGTACTATCGAAGGAAAGGGGAGGAAGAATGTAGTGAATTTTGTCCAGGTAAGGAAGGAGCTCTGTCATCTGGAAAGACTATACAAAGGGGAGTCAGGTAGAGATGACGCTAGGATCTTTGGTAAAAGATTGTGAATAAGATAAATTTGGATAGATGAAGTACTCGATTTTAATGTAAAGTAGTAGTCTTTGCTACATGATAAAGTTTAGGACCTGGCTGCATCATCATGTGTGTGAAGAGGTAATTCATCGTGCCGAGATGCGAATGTCCCCCCCAACCAACACTAGCTAGGGCCCTGTTAAAGTAAATTTGTTTGTTTGTGATAGTTTAAATACCTTTTTGTTAGCTCATTTTATTTAATTTAAATTAATTAATTTGGTCGGATAATTTTATGCCGATTTAATGAAGGTAGTATAAATTCAGGTCAGATACAAGGTTATTATTTTTATTATTATTATTATTATTATTATTATTATTATTGTTATTGTTCCGAGGTATCTGTGGAACAGCAGAGGTGAAAGAAGGTGCGGGGGTGAACAGGTCTCAGGCTACGAAATTAAAGTTAATTTAAAATTTAACAAGGTTATATTTTCTTTGCAAAATCAAGAAATAACAAGCATGGCAGGTACAGAGTAGCAAGGCAACAAAAGTACAATTACAGTATTTACAGGATTTGGGCTTCGAGCCCCGAACTCGCAATTCTTGGGCAACTAGCCCAACTTTACCCCAAAACAAGTTTCAACAGAGGGGCAGAAAACCCCATTCATGCCCAGGAGCACTTGCTCCAAATTACACAGTAAAGCCTCCTCGAGGCACGCAGAACCAAATTTCAAAAAGAGCAAACCGCTCTCAACGTTTAAGCCTATAAAAGGCCACACCAAACTCCACCTTCAAGTTGTCCTCTAAGGACATAAACACAGGGGTAAAATACCCAACCTACTGAGGCCTATTAAGAGAGAAAAGGTTAATTACATGGCCTCTAAAATACCAATTTGAGAGGAGGCGATCTGCATTCCTAATACATTTTGTTTAAAACCTAATCTGGCTCTAGGCCGCTAATGCAAGGGCTAATCCCATACTAAAGAGGTGACTTTAGAATGAAACAATTTACATTACGTTAAGGAAGAACCGGTTGTGAAAAGTAAGTTCACCTCAATGCAATATGAGTGGGAGCTCGAGAGGGTTAAGCACTCTCTATCCCAATATGTAGCTTAAGAGAGAATAGATACTAAGAGTCTTTACATTTTAAGGAAAGGTTACATGGTGGAAAAGCATCGGACCTGCCCCGAGAGTTAAACTGCTGAGCTAGCAAGAAAAGAAGTTATTAAACGGCCATTACCTTGTCGTTGAACTGCTGCCCGAAGAAAGAGGCGCTTCCCGCCCCCTGCTATGTATTTTACACACCAAAAGATGTTACTGGAGTGGCGCGGAGACCCGAACATCAGCAGTTTATATACTCTCGCGGAATGTTCGAGGCGTTTCAGGAATGAGAACACCCGCCTACAATCATTTTATTGGCTAGGGTTAAGCAACATATCCCCTTTGGGGAAGATACACCTGATTGGTCATAAATTAACTAAAGAAATTCGGGATTGACTAAATTCAAAACAAGAGGAAAGAAAGGGTTAATATTGCCAACTTAAACCATGACTGCAAGAAATTTAACAAAGAACAAACTTATGAATTCAAATTTTCTCCAAAAAACAGTTCTTTCACTTCGCACTAGGGTGCACCATTGTAGTTCTTCAGTAGTGTCCTCTAGAAGAGAAAGTTCACACTTACTACAGGCCAAACAAAAATACATCGAAAACGACCCAGTTCAGAAACTTCAAAATTTCCAAGTAGTGACATCTTCTGAGAAACTTGAAAATTAACACCTTAGATAAAGTTCAGACTTCCTCCAGTAGGGGAGTTTCAACTGGCGCAAAGTTTGAATTAGCGACGTGGAGGTGTACCGCCCGGTACAGACCTCCCCCCCCCCCAAAGGTCCCTCCAAGGGGTAACACAGAAGAACATAAACTTTTATTTCAACATAAGGTCCAAGCTATGATGTTGATATGGAAGTTAATTGCAGAAGTATTTTCCAACAAATTTTCTTAAAATGATTGGATCCAGTTTCAAAATTCTTGTAGTAACTGTTGAAGTAATGTCTTTATGCTTTTAGAAGTTGAATTCAGAAGGAAACTTTTAGTTTTTTAAAGTAGAGGAAACATTTTCTAAGTCCACCAGATATTGCAGTAAAAATCCAAAACAAAGGTAGTAATGTTGAACTGGAATGTCCATATAGCTGGATATGTACTTTAAACGTTGATAAGTTTAACGGCCAGACCAGCCGCCGCTGCTTGAGTTCAGAGAAGGCCGCTCGGACCCCTCAAGTACCCTGAGATACCGCTCGCCCGCACTATGAGAGGAGTAGTGGAGTTGAAGCACGCCGCGCCCGCGGCGAACATGCAGGTCGCGGGCCAGTTACAGGTTGTGCGCCGCACATCAGCCTTGGCCGGAAGGAGGACTCCGGCTCGCCGTACACAGGTTAGCCTCACTGGGGAAGGGCGGGCCCGTACCCTGCCTCAGGAGCGGTACGGCGCCGCGCTGCTGCGGGGTCACTGAAACATTAAAGCTCGGCGGCAGAATTTTGTTGGACCATCATCATTTAGTTTTGAGGGCACAAGCTTGTGGAGAGGTTGAGGGGCCAGCGGCGTGAAGATATTCATGTCACGTATAAGCCACTGGGTGTTATGTTAGCAGAAGACGGGAGCGTGGTAATGGCCATGGTAAGGACAGGATGGCAGTTCAACTGATCGGGGGAGGTTTACAAAAAATAATTACACACAAAGGAAACAGATTCCAAGGGCAGAAGGCCTTACGAGTGAAACCCCTCAAACAAAATATAACCTTCATATTTCTTTCAAAATTATATGAAGCAAGTTAACACAGAAATTACACCGGTTTCACCTGTGACAGGTGAACCCTAAATATCCTCTCGGTGGCTGGATTACTTAATAACAACGTAACCGGCGTAAGGAAATCTAGAATGATACACGGCCCATAAAATCTGGGGGAAAGCTTGCCCGCGGGAACAAAATTCTTGACCATCACCTGGTCCCCTACCTTCAAATGGGTGGGTCTCCGTCCACGATCATATCTTTCCCTAACCTTTTCATGAGACACTTCAAGATTGGCTTTAGCCTTCTTCCAAAGATCTTTAATGTTATCGGGATCTATTGTCTCAGGTAGAATGTCACTCAGAGACCAGAGGTTAGAGAGCGGCGTGTTGGGAACAAACTTGAACATCAACGAAGCTGGAGTAAACTTATGAGATTCATGAACCGCCGAATTCAAAGCAAAAGCTAACCAATGCAGGGACGTGTCCCACCTAGAATGATCTTCATGATGATAGGCAATAAGCGCGGACCTGAGATTACGATTAACCCGTTCAGCCAGAGATGGTTGAGGGTAATAAGCAGAAGTTGTCACATGAGAGATGGACAGGTCGAAGCAGAATTTACGAAATAAATTAGATGTGAAAGCCTTAGCATTATCAGACATAATATATTGACACCGACCAAAAGAAGCAAAGATAGAATTTAGACAAGTAATGGTGGACTGAGCGGTAGCCAGCTTAGTCGGAAATAACCAGGAAAATCTTGTAAAACCATCTACACATACAAAAATGAACTTGTTGGCATTTCCCTTTGACTGGGGGAAGGGTCCTACATAATCAATATACAGGCGTTCCATAGGGCGCGACGCTTGGTGAGAAGACAACAGGCCTACCTTGGTGGACATGGTAGGTTTACTAAGCAAGCAGGATTTACAAGCCTTTACTAGTTCACGGATTTCACCGTCCATACCCTTCCAGATGAACATTTCACGAATCTTCTCACGAGATTTAAAGATGCCTAGATGCCCCCCTAATGGGGTCTCATGATAGTACTTAAAGATCATAGGTACAAGAACAGCTGGAACGATAACTTTCATCATCTTATCATGCCTCGAAGGGCAACATAGAACACCAATCCTCAGTACATAAGGGACGGCATGTTACCCCGAAGAAAGGGTTTCCATTATCGGAGCCAGCGTCGGATCTTCACGTTGGTATTTCTCGATATCCCTAAAGAGCATGGGAGCATCTGTTAAGATGGCATTAACCTCAGATAGTGTGGACTCGGGAGGTGATGAACTATCGACCTGTTCATGGGTCTCGACGTCGTTGGAAAACATACGGCTGAGTCCGTCTGCAACGACATTTTCGGTACCTCTGATATGCCTGACATCGAATTGGAAGGCAGAAATACGGATGGCCCAACGGGCTATACGACCAGTACGACGCGGCCTACCTAAGACCCATCTTAAGGCTTGATTATCTGTCTCCAGGTCGAATTTGACATGTTCCAGTTAGAGACGGAACTTTTCTAAGGCAAATAAGACTGCCAAACCTTCGAGCTCATAGATGGAATACTTGGCTTCTTGAGCCGACAAAGTCCTAGATGCATAGGCGATGGGTCGCCACCCTAGTTCAGTCTCTTGAAGAAGGACTGCAGCTACCGCCGACGACGACGCGTCAGTTTGGACGATGAATTTCTTCGAGAAATCGGGCATAGCAAGGACAGGGGCATTACAGAGAGCTAATTTAAGATCTTCAAAAGCGGCTTGTTGAGAAGGTCCCCACTCAAATTTGATGCCTTTCCTACGAAGAAGGTTCAAGGGCGCCGCTCTACTAGCGAAGTTAGGAATAAACTTCCTGAAGAAATTCACCATACCAATGAACCTGGCGATACCTTTGATGTCCTTGGGAGGTTTAAAATCACGGATGGCCTGTGTTCTAGAATGATCGACTGCCACACCATCAGGTGACACAATATGCCCTAGGAATGACATGGAGGGCTTAGCAAAGGCAACCTTGGACAACTTCACAGTTAACCCAGCCTTACGAAGGCGATTGAGAACTTCTCGCAGATGATCTAGATGTTCTTCAAAGGTCTCCGAAAATACGACGACATCATCCAAGTAGTGATACAAGTACTCAAATTTGATGTCGGAGAAGACCCTATCTATCAGTCTAGTGAGTACAGCTACTCCCGTGGGGAGCCCGAAAGGCACGCAGTTGTATTCATACAAATTCCAGTCCGTAGCAAACGCTGTCAGGTCTTTAGACTCTTCGACTAGGGGAATTTGATTGTAGGCCTGATTCAGGTCCAAGATAGTAGAGAACTTGGCCTTACGAAACCATGAAAAGCAAGAATGAAGGTCGGGAAGGGGCACAGATTGTAACACCACCTTCCGATTGAGAGCCCTATAATCAATGACAGGCCTGAAGCCTCCTTGGGGTTTCGGGACTAGAAAAATAGGCGAAGAATACGCCGACTTAGAGGGCCTAATAATACCATCCTTCAACATTTGATCAATAATTTCTTTCAGAGACTTCATTTTAGGTGGAGACAGCCTATATGGTGGAAAACGGACCGGAATCGAGTCCGTGACCTCAATTTTGTATTCAATAAGGTCAGTAACACCAAGAGTATCAGAGAACACCTCTGGAAAGGACTGACACAACTTACGAATACTATTAGCCTGCTCCTCAGGTAGATGTCTAAGGTCTAACAACATCTCATCCTGGGTAGGCGAAATAGAGGAACATGATACAGAATTACACTTTAACAAGGGGATTTTACAATTGGAAGCAAATTTGAATGTGCACGACTTACTCTGAAGATCGAGCACAAGACCACTGTGAGAAATGAAGTCAGCTCCCAATATGATGGGGCAAGACAAGTGCTTAGCCACAAACAATTTGATTTTCCATGTAAATTTAAAAATACGAATTTTGACCTGTAAAGAACCTAGAAATCCTAATGGAGATGAATTAGCCGAAACATATTGGATCGCAGACAAACAATAGTCAGGAAGCTTACAAACAGATTTCAATTTTGCATACCATTCAGCCGAAATAATAGAGCAAACACTGCCTGAATCTAATAGAGCTTGTTATAGGCTCATTATTTAACTCAAGTTTGAGAAAAGGTACGGGTGCGGGGGTATCCGCCGCAATCCTAAGACATTCTTTGGGGCATTCAACAGATGAATTTGAGGACTGAATTTTCCCTGAATTTACGACCTGTTTACCAGGGGCTGAGCCTCGGGAAGAGGGATTAGTCGACTCAGCCGAAGCCACTAGTCATTTTTTATTATTGGCATTGGTGGAAGTTGCAATAGAAGTTGAGCAGGAGGGGGTGCTATTTGAATTTGGGCAATTCTTGGCGATATGTGAGAAAGCCCCACATTTAAAACAGCCTTGTGATGAGCCAGCTCCATTATTTACCCTACTAGATTTAATCACTGGGCACTTGTTCCGAAGATGGTCAGGCGACCCGCAAGCATAACATTTACGAGGCGTGACTGGTCGGCGAGGTGGAGGCCGAGGATTACTAAAAGAAGGAGGGGGTTCTTTCGCTACACGCAAGGAATCGGCGTATCTAACTCCTTCCGCTGAGACGGCCAATGCTTCAAGTTCAGAGAAGGTTTGCGGGCACGCCGCGAAACACAAATATGACCTATAGGATGGTGAAATGCCTTCCACAATAGCTTGTACAATCTGATCCTCAGGGAAGTGAAGAGCAAACACCCTAGTATAGAACTTAATATCTTGGATGAAATTTGTCAAGTTTTCATCCAACCGCTGTACACGATAATAGTACTTCTGAATAAGGGAGGACCTTGCCCTAGCCGGGATGAAGTTAGCTAGCAAGTGGGCGTGGAAGTCCTCAATAGATGATTGCTCGGCAATGGCTCTTACTATTTTGTCTGAGAGAATACCAATTGCATAGGGATAGATGATTTGCAAAATCTGACATGGAGAAAGAGAAGAAACAAGGGCATGATCCTGGAACTCAACTAAAAACCTTCAGAATGAAATAACTTCACTGGTAGTGTTAACAGAAAATTTAGAGATACCTCTCAGCAACATTGCTAATGGATGAGGCAAGCTGCTGAACCCAGGTGACATAGTAGGTAAAGGTTTAAGTGGCAAAGATGTCAATTCAGAACGTACATTATTCAACGAGGTTCGGCGTTCAGACTCGTTCTCCAATGGGGCAGAGGTTGTTTGAGCTGCAACGGTTTTCCTATTGACGTCTCCCTTAGGAGGCTCTTCCTCGCTACCTACATTCACCGTGACGGGTTGATCAGTTTTGGGAGGAACTTCCCCAGTTAACAATTGGGTAACTTTACTGGACAATTCAGAAAGATTTTTCAAGAACCATACTAGCTTCCTTCCTCTGAACGTCATTCAACTTCAGAGACAACAGATCGTTAACTCTATTTGAAAAATGAAATAGCCTGGCTTGCACACGCTTAATTTGATTAGGAGAAGGATCATTTTCTTCAAAAAAACTAACTACGGATGCTAGCTCAGTAGTATTGTCAGTGATCGTAGAAAGAGAGTCGTCAATTTCTTTCTGTCCCAAAGTGGGGATGGAAATGGGCAAATCAAGGGACTCTCTAAGCTTATTTGTATCTACCGCAACCGTGCCTCCAGATTGCACATTTCTAATAGTTAACTCATAGATCAACTCCTCCTTGCGCAAATAGTTAAGATGGAGAACATCGCGAGGGCCGGGCATGATGACAGAACAATTTTGAAAAAGGAAAAATCAAAAAATTCCAGCAACTGAGAAAATTGTTAGAGTTCGGATCAAAGCAATGTTTAGCCGTCAAAAGGGGCTAAATTGAGACCCATTCAACCACGCTCTGCTACCACTTGTTCCGAGGTATCTGTGGAACAGCAGAGGTGAAAGAATGTGCGGGGGTGAACAGGTCTCAGGCTACGAAATTAAAGTTAATTTAAAATTTAACAAGGTTATATTTTCTTTGCAAAATCAAGAAATAACAAGCATGGCAGGTACAGAGTAGCAAGGCAACAAAAGTACAATTACAGTATTTACAGGATTTGGGCTTCGAGCCCCGAACTCGCAATTCTTGGGCAACTAGCCCAACTTTACCCCAAAACAAGTTTCAACAGAGGGGCAGAAAACCCCATTCATGCCCAGGAGCACTTGCTCCAAATTACACAGTAAAGCCTCCTCGAGGCACGCAGAACCAAATTTCAAAAAGAGCAAACCGCTCTCAACGTTTAAGCCTATAAAAGGCCACACCAAACTCCACCTTCAAGTTGTCCTCTAAGGACATAAACACAGGGGTAAAATACCCAACCTACTGAGGCCTATTAAGAGAGAAAAGGTTAATTACATGGCCTCTAAAATACCAATTTGAGAGGAGGTGATCTGCACTCCTAATACATTTTGTTTAAAACCTAATCTGGCTCTAGGCCGCTAATGCAAGGGCTAATCCCATACTAAAGAGGTGACTTTAGAATGAAACAATTTACATTACGTTAAGGAAGAACCGGTTGTGAAAAGTAAGTTCACCTCAATGCAATATGAGTGGGAGCTCGAGAGGGTTAAGCACTCTCTATCCCAATATGTAGCTTAAGAGAGAATAGATACTAAGAGTCTTTACATTTTAAGGAAAGGTTACATGGTGGAAAAGCATCGGACCTGCCCCGAGAGTTAAACTGCTGAGCTAGCAAGAAAAGAAGTTATTAAACGGCCATTACCTTGTCGTTGAACTGCTGCCCGAAGAAAGAGGCGCTTCCCGCCCCCTGCTATGTACTTTACACACCAAAAGATGTTACTGGAGTGGCGCGGAGACCCGTAAATCAGCAGTTTATATACTCTCGCGGAAAGTTCGAGGCGTTTCAGGAATGAGAACACCCGCCTACAATCATTTTATTGGCTAGGGTTAAGCAACATATCCCCTTTGGGGAAGATACACCTGATTGGTCATAAATTAACTAAAGAAATTCGGGATTGGCTAAATTCAAAACAAGGGGAAAGAAAGGGTTAATATTGCCAATTTAAACCATGATTGCAAGAAATTTAACAAAGAACAAACTTATGAATTCAAATTTTCTCCAAAAAACAGTTCTTTCACTTCGCACTAGGGTGCACCATTGTAGTTCTTCAGTAGTGTCCTCTAGAAGAGAAAGTTCACACTTCTTACTACAGGCCAAACAAAAATACATAGAAAACGACCCAGTTCAGAAACTTCAAAATTTCCAAGTAGTGACATCTTCTGAGAAACTTGAAAATTAACACCTTAGATAAAGTTCAGACTTCCTCCAGTAGGGGAGTTTCAACTGGCGCAAAGTTTGAATTGGCGACGTGGAGGTGTACCGCCCGGTACAATTATCATTATTATTATTATTATCTGAGATAGGAGTAAATTCTAGCTTGCTAGCTGACGGAATTGTGGTAATCCTGTGATGAGGGAAAATTTGTTTTGAACCTCGGACCTCCGTTGAGTCGAGGAATTATGAAGTGATATAATGGCACAAATATTGAGAGAATTTTTTTTATATGAATGAGGCCTGGGCTGAGTTGAACTGATCAAAAGTGCATCAGTTGTTACTGCGTGAAATAAAATGACCCTGTGGGTAGGCATTATGAACGCGTCAATGTTGGTTTTAAATAGATGAGTGCCCCAGTGTTAGGGAGCAACTGACAGGCAGTATTTTATTGCCGTCGTCTCGAGAAGGTCGGGCTTGTTTTTTTCCCTTTCCTGTTTGTGTAACAGCAGGCCAGCTGAACGAAGGGTAAATGCCGCTTCACCGAGGAAGTAAAATTCTCACAAATCTTCTGTTCTTATGGTAGTAAAATGTTTTATTTCAATCGATTATCACATTCTAAAAGGCTAGGTTGAATGAATGCAGGGATCTTTAATTCATACACCTATAGTAGCGATAGATAGGGTGAATTTTCTTTCAGGATACCCGATGTGGGAGAACTGAAGGACTTTTGTTCGTATCTCGGGCACGGTGGTGGAGTAAGACACACAAGCGGCGGATGATGGTAAACTAAATGCAGCCACTATTAATGTAAATGTGATGATATGTGTTTTTCTTTTCCAGGTGTTGTAAGTGTGTAAATAAGATGTTTTGATAATTAGTGATTTAATTTAGACTTCGTGAAAAATCCTTTGATAGTTCGTTTGAGTGGAGGGTTGCAACCCTAAGATGTGTATCATTAGTCCTCAAATGAGGTGATTTGTAGTAACTAGAATTGTGTGCATTTTATTATTTTGGGATAGGGTGTACTGTAACTCCGTCGAGTTACCTATCATTTTATGATTAATTTTTTAAAAATCCTTTAGATATTGTACTTTTCGTGGCCACTCTAATGCGGATCTCAGGGTGAATTAGTGTAACTTGTTGTAATTTCAATATGTAATCCGGGAATATTTATATCCGTAAGACCATAGTTTCTCTTTTTTCTGTAAATAAGTTAGGTTCATTATAATCCTGTTTACAGTACTCAACAGGTAAAATAATCGTGTCCTTAAATTCGAAACCAAGGTTAACAATGAAGATTGTAGGAAATGCAATTCGATTTTCTCCGAGTTGTGTGAAACTATATGTGAACACCCAAGTGCTTGATATGAGTATGTGATTTTTCCTGTTATTAAAATTCAACAGCGGAATGTCATTAGACCACGGGAAAGACTCTCATAATGATGTGGATCTAATATTCACTTGGGTGACAGCACGGACCTGATCGCCCGTCGCTGTAACTTGAATAAAATGTATTTCACTTGAAAGGAGATAACAAGGTTGCAGGTTGTAAAATTGTTCAACGAGAGTTAATTATATGTTTAAGACATCTAAATCTGTGCCTATTTTTGCCGATAATTAGCATTCATAACCTCTTCCGTTCATCGTATGCCTTTAAGTTAGTTGGAAGATATTTTATTTTTATCGCCGCGGTCGGTGTGCGACCTTGAGTGGCCGGGGTTCAGATCTTAGGAACGGGAGAGTAACAACGACCTTGCTGTGCCGTATGGGCATTTGTCGCCTCATGTGAGTGGATTAATTATATATAATCCCAATGAGAAGGCATTGTCACAGGCCGAAAAGGTCCCTTGACTATCGACTTCTGTGGAGCATGGTCCCATGTGTTCATGACCCGACAGGGTTATTTTTTGTCACATGGTCCCATGAGCTATGGGAGGTGATGGGAAAGGTCCCAGTAGAAAGATTGTGTTGATACAGATTTCTTTACTCATATCAGATGCATCGCAGTATTTCTAAGTTGATCTATGTGGTAATTTTCTCACATTTGATCTGAAAAATAATAAAACTGACATAAATTACATTGTTCCTATATCTGAAATTTCTACAGTTGGGCTAATTGGCAATAATGCTTAGTATATATCATGCATTTGTTTCATAAGAAAAGACTATTAGAGATGATGTTTCTAGAAGAACAAAACTTTAAAGTAGGAACTAATAATTTGCATGGAAATACGTCCTCAAGGATTTTCAGTTATAATCTGGCAGTATCGTGTGAAAAATATAATTAAAAAGACGTGAAACGATACCGGAGTAGGGTAAAGGAGAGCTCCGTCCTTTTTGCTTGCCAGGGACCCACCAAGCTGGGCCTAGCAGTATTCTTACTTATATAGAAGAATGAAAACGGAGGCATTAAAAATCTCAGATTTGTGAACATTTTGTTTCTGTTCGCCGGATTTGGTCATCCGGGTCAGCTGTCATGAAGACTGTTTTCTGGTGCCTGCAACAGACCCTGCATCATGTGTGCCCAAAAGGCCACCAACCTCGTTGAAAATTTAAAACCGCGTAATTTGAAATTGTCGTGACATGCGCCCATAACCTTATTTTTGTCACAATTTAGCAAGACTCTAGAGGGGATGCTAGAGGCTTGTTAACCTGGGGCTTATGCCCCTCAGACTCTTTGTTCCCCCCTCCACCAAGCACAACGATTATTTACCGGACCTCACCAATCCAAACCAACGGTCTTTTCGCTGGCGCGGTCTTGTAAAGATAGCCTTGCCAACCTCGTAAAACACGCTATGGCACCGTCTTAGCCGGGCTACATGGGATATGCAACCTGTGTTTCGCGAAGTTTTAGCGGAAGTGTAATAGAATTCACGATTTTTTAAAGGAAGTTTTAAAAATTGCATTTTAGTTGTAAATTTCTATTTTCACAGGAAATGAATCACAGTTAAAAATACCGATTTAATTTCCATCCATTCTGTGACAAGAGACCACCGGCGTTCCAACTCCTCGTTCAGTAATTTAATGATTATTTACATTTTAGCAATATAAATTATTGAAAGTTCACGACTAATACAGCATTGCAAAAAAAATCCAACTTGCTACAATACATCAATTAATAGGCGTATATATGCTACAATGAAATGCGCTCACAGTTCTCAATCATAAATAAAGATAAGAGGAACAAACGAACTTTTCGACGATTTTTATTTGGGCAGTGCCACAAATACACTTCTTTTTCTTCTCCCACTTCACAATAAATCACAACACGTTCTGAGCATAAAGCGTACACGTACAACAGTTCGCATCGAAATAGAGGTACAGGGCATATGGGTTGTGCAACATAGTTCGACGTTGACTGGTTTTAGGAGGTTGGACGGGTTGAAGGCTTCGAGGTCAAATTGTTCCTTGTTTCTCCTGATGGAAATTTCCCTAGAACGACAACTGGTGACTTCTAAGAATTCCCACTTTTGTTCGTGGGGTAAACAGATATTGAGAAAGGAGAAGATAATTCTGACGAGCACGCTAGCTACAATATAATGCACTGGAAGAAAATCGGCTGTCTTAAAATACAGTCAAAAGGCAGCAAATAGGCAATTATACTCCAAATAGGGACAAACCCCTGAAATAGGCATTTATAGGCACAATAAAACCAAGGAAATATAGCTAAAAAGACCCTAAAATGGATTTATATCTCAAAAGCCTATGTTTCTGAACACAGGAATAAAATAGGCAAATTCCCGTCTCTAGTCATAAGTCGTTCTTCACCCGGGGAAGACCTCTCGCTTTAGCAGTGAATGCTGGTCCGTATTTGTTGCAGCTGTAGACTTACTCTTGTGTGGATCGGTTTATGGGATAGCAGTGAATGTATGACCTCATTTAATGCAACTGTGGAGTTTCTCTCCTGTGTGAAACAGTGTGTGAGATATGGGTAAATGTTTGAGCGCACTTATTGCAACTGTTGATTTTTCACCTGTGTGAATTGATTTGTGCGGTGGCGTGAGTTTAACTCGGTTTGTGCTATCTGTGGTAACACTTTTAGATGGGTTTGTTGTTGAGTTGCGTGGTTTGTGTAGTTTTGTAGTTTGTTAAAGTTAACCTCACTATTGCATGCAGAGATGATTGGTGAATTTGATGCTCGAAAACTGCCAGATTACCTCAGTAGTATAATTGGATGGTTCGGGCTCCGCCACCGCCACCGGGCTCCCAGAGGCCACCTCCACCACCACCACAGCCAGAGGCCTCCCAGATGCCTCCTCCACCACCACCACAGCCAGAGGCCTCCTCCACCACCCGCGGGAAATTTGAATTTGTAAACAAAGCCACGTGCTTTTTGACAGCTGTCATCGACAACAACGCATCGCTAACCTAAGTACTGCCATCTTGACGGGCCTAAACCTCAGTAGTACCAACTTAACCTAACTAGCGCGAGGTAAACAAAGCCACGTGTTTTTGACAGCCACTTGCTTTCTGACAGACAACAACGCATCGCTAACCTCAGTACTGCCATCTTGACGGGCCTAAACCTCAGTAGTACCAACTTGACCTAACTAGCGCGTGGTAAACAAAGCCACGTGCTTTTTTGACAGCTGTCATCCGCCATCTTTAAACCACAGAGCACTGTGCTGCCCTCTTTATCGTAGTAGATGTAAAATTCGTCACCTGTCATCGGCAGTGCTGCCATCTTGGCGGGCCTAAACCTTAGTGCTACCAACTTAACCTCACTAGCGCGAGATAAACAAATCCACGTGCAGCTGTCATCCGCCATCTTTAATCTATAGAGCACAGTGCTGCCCTCTTTAGCTACTTACCTCTGAAATGTGGTGGCGGATAATTTGAAAAATGCTTTTTGACAGCAGCCATCTTGCATCGCAAACCTCAGTGCTGCCCTCTTTAGCTAGATACCTGTGGTGGCAGACAATTCCACGTGACAGCAGCCATCTTTGACCACAGTGCTGCCCTCTTTGTGGTGGCGGCAAATTCCACGTGCTCTTGTTTGGAAACAAATTCACGTGCTATTTTCTGACAGCTGTCATCCGCCATCTTGCATCACAAACTTCAGTGCTACACTCTTTAGCTACTTACCTTTGAAATGTGGTGGCGGCAAATTCTACGTGCTCTTGTTTGGAAACAAACCCATGTGCTTTTCTGACAGCTGTCATCCGCCATCTTTAATCCAGAGAGAACAGTGCTGCACTCTTTAGTTGAAATGTGGTGGCGGCAAATTCCACGTGCTCTTGTTTGGAAACAAACCTATGCGCTTTTTTGACAGCTATCATCCGCCATCTTTAATCCAGAGAGCACCGTGCCGCCCTCTTTAGCTACTTACCTTTGAAATGTGGTGGCGGCAAATTCTACGTGCTCTTGTTTGGAAACAAACCCATGTGCTTTTCTGACAGCTGTCATCCGCCATCTTTAATCCAGAGAGAACAGTGCTGCACTCTTTAGTTGAAATGTGGTGGCGGCAAATTCCACCTGCTCTTGTTTGGAAACAAACCCATGTGCTTTTCTGACAGCTGTCATCCACCATCTTTAATCCAGAGAGAACAGTGCTGCACTCTTTAGTTGAAATGTGGTGGTGGCTAATTCCACGTGCTCTTGTTTGGAAACAAACCTATGGGCTTTTCTGACAGCTGTCATCCACCATCTTTAATCCAGAGAGAACAGTGTCGCACTCTTTAGTTAGCTATCAGCCGCATAGTCTTGGACTAGTATCGTTTGAAAGCTACAATAAAATCTATAATGTGCGTGATGGTGTAAACAAGTTCTATTACGATGAGTATGTGCTAACACTACCCTCAGGTAGTTATACAGTAGACGATATTCACGACTATATTGAAAGTACGTTAATTGATCAGTTTGGGGAAGATAGTTTTAGTAATCATAATTACAAGTTCTCAATCACTATAAGCAACATTACACATAAATGTGTTATTGAATCACCATTTAAGATTGACTTCAAATCACAACCTGATTCGATTGGACCACTGCTTGGATTTTCATCGAGGGAGCTCCTACCGAACGTACGTTACGAGTCTGATCAACGTATAAAACTCTTCGATGATTAAAATGTGAACATTACTTGTAATATTATTACAGACTTGAATAGTAATCTACAACCTTCGCACGTCCTGCACGACTTTATTGTTACAGAGGAACGTGGATATACTATTTGTGAGAAACCAGCAGTAGTTCTTTATCATTCTGTGTCTGTAAAACACATTAGCAACATTACTCTTAGACTTGTAAATAAACATAATCAGCTTATTCATTTAGATCAGCACGCGTACGTAGCTTACAAACTACATCTTAAACCAGTATGAAAACCATCTATAAAACACGGTGTACATTCCGAAGACATACTACATGTGTGCAGAGACTCATCGAGTTAACAGATACCCATAAGCAGATACTCCAAGATTTAGGATATACACTACTACAACAGAATGGAAGAAATGCTAGACATTACGAATACAGTAGAAAGTCGTGAAGGTGTAGTACGAAGTGAGCTTCATTTCTCTCAACCTTTTACGTTTGGATTAAATAACAATGATGAAATTCATTTTATTATTAATCAACAAGATGTTTACACCTTACCACACAAAAGCTACCTCTATATTGAAGGACGATTAGAAAAGTCTGATGGAAGTGGACCAAGCACTTCACAACTAAACAACCATGCTCTAGCTTTTCTCTTTTCTGAAGCGCGATATGAAGTAAATAATGTTGAAATAGATCGAACGAAGAATGTTGGTATTACAAGTGCAATGAAACTCTACCCTTCTTTCTGTGATGAAGAAAGTAATCTTTTGCGGATGGCTGGATGGTGTCCAAAAGCTACTAACAAATGGATGATTAATGAGGATGGAACTTTTACGGGTATGTTATCACTGAAACATATTTTTGGATTCGCAGAAGACTTTACACGTATTATAATCAACGCAAAACAAGAGCTTATTCTAATCCGTGATCGAAGTGATTACAATTCTCTTAAAGCAGTAGAAACACCTGTAGAAGCGAAAATAACACTGCATCGTATACTGTGGCGGATTCCACATGTAACCTTATCTGATCGTGAAAAACTTCGATTGCTCAAGATTGTAGAAAATGATACACCATTACCTATACGTTTTAGAAGTTGGGAGCTGCATGAATATCCTGTGTTACCACCTATAAACAAGCATAGCTGGGCTGTTAAAACATCACGTTTTACTGAGAAGCCCTTGTACATTATTTTTGGATTTCAAACTAATCGTAAATTCAATCACGAAAAAGATAGCTCACTGTTTGATCACTGTAAATTAAGACACGTTAAACTATATCTCAACGGAATTACGTATCCCTACGAAAACATCGACATTAACTTTGAGAAAAATAAGTTTGGGATGCTCTATGACATGTTTTGTAAATTTCAATCATCGTATTATCAGAAAGAAGATCGTCCGCTATTTACACCTCAAGAATTTAAAAATAAAGCACCGATTGTAGTTATAGACTGCTCCTATCATGAAGAATCTACAAAAGAATCTCCAGTTGATATTCGTTTAGAATTTGAAACATCTGAAAACATTCCTGCTAACACAACAGCCTATTGTCTTATTATTCATATGAGTGATGTTACTTACCATCCGCTAACGAATATTGTTACGAGACTACAAATAAGAATAGATCTTTATCATTTTCATTAGTGTGTGCTTCGACATCGTACGCTATGGAACAAAACTGTAAATGTGCATGCTGTTTGCATGCTCATACGCAACATCTTATTTGTCTTTCACGAGTGAGTGAGGCTATTAAGATGTTCTATAAACATAGATCGTCGATGCCGAAACATCTTATTCAATACTTACCACCAGGATTTTTATATACGTACGCTGCCTCTTACGTACATAATTTTTGGGACATCCTTCCTCTACACAGTAAGATGTCGATCGAAGTAGCATTATGCAGAACTTGTGAACGATATTACAAGCATCGAGGAGAAAATGGTGATGATGATTGGGATGGACCAAATCCGAGGATTGAACACTGTACACCCTGTATGAACGAACTTTCTCTAGTACCTCATGATGATGATGATGATTCCGAAAAGGAATAACAGCAAGGTAAGAAGTATATGATCTCTGTAAAGCATAACATACTTAGTATAATATATTTCTAAATGTTTTGTTTAATTTGAATGTTGCAGGAGGCATTTCAGAAGCATACGTTGTTAAGAAGCACACCAACCTTGTCAGCAGCAAAAACGAACACTGTTGTAGTACATTTGTAAATAAATATTTGATCGCATTCAAAAAATGTTGTACTTATTGCATTGCTTTACACCGACTTACTCTTAAGAAAAACGATCAGGTCTAAACATGCACAATGACGTCATCACAACAGCACGTGCTTACTCTAGCTTTCCCGATGCATGTTGCACCATCCCGCGTCCAGGTTGATTACACGAGTTTCCAGACTAGCTCTTGATAATAATTTCATCTGCTGAATATTCCTGGGTTGTGAGTTCCGCGTGAGAAAGGACACCGACGGCCTACGGTAAATACCAACCTACGTAGATGAACGTCTTCAACACGCTATTAGTCGGTTACCGTATATTTTTGATACCAAAATTTATCGCAAAAATCAAATTATCGTGGCTTGCCAAGAACACCGTACATGATATCATCATGATCGCAATGAAAATTAATCATTCCAAGCTTATATCTAGTACTTACTCTAAGCAGACATTGAAAGAATCCAATGTTACTCTACTCAGCTTTTATTCATAAATTGATTTATGGATGAATTGGAATAAACGTTGATTACCTTGAAAAATCATTTATACAGTATAACAGGTTTCCTATTCACTCAGTTTCTCAATAATATATTGATGTTGTCTTGAAGAAATAGGTTTGGGAAAACCTCTGATAAATAAATAAATAAATGAACTTAGGCCTTATTCATCTGACTCATAATCTTAGCCTATCGAAAAATTATATTATAACTAAGTAGTTTCCAAGGGATTGAGATGAAAAGGAAAACAATTAAATTACATAATAAGTAAAATTACTCAACATAATTGAAAAAGTTGGATAATTGCAATAATTATAATTATTATAATGTTTGTAATGAATGAATTATTTGGATGCATCCGAAAGTTCTAAGTAAAATAAACTATATTCCTACTATATACAATTCAAATTAAAGTTCAATTGGAAAATGAGGAAAACGCAAAGAAAATGGCCAATAATTAATCACTCAATTAATTAATTAATTAATTAAGATCTGGAATCCCTGAATATTAAGCTAAGTTGCTTCTCGAAATCATCAAGATTCAATTGCCTGAATTAAATTCACATACAATTACAGAAATGTATATCACTCGGTTGAAAACAGTTCATCTCAATGTCCACGCACAGTAGAAAAATCGTGTGAAAAGATTACTATTTGATCCTTAGGTATTTACTCTATTCGAAGTTTCAATTTGTTCAATGTTTCATATTTTGTACCAACTAGCCTCCATATAAGCAAAACTAAGTCCACTTTAAGTCGTAAGCATCTTCAAATTATTCCCATCGTAAGGATTACATTGCTAAATTATTCAATTATTCCTTTAATTCATGGTTAAATTTCAGCTAAAGTGCGTATATGACTTACCATAACATTTCCAAGTATATTACGATTAATATTCCAACGAAATACCATGTGTGGAAAAACTGACACATAGGAAGACTCTATCCTCATCTAAAATCCACATATGAAAGTCTAAGTTACCAGTGATGTCTAATATTGCTCCAAAAGAAAATAAATAAATCGTAAGCTGACTTGCCGTAAGTGAGAACATATGAAAACAGTCGTAGTTATGTCAGTGAAGGTCTAAATGTTTATGTAAGTGATCTCTCGGCTCTTCGAAGATCCTACTTATTCAATTAATTCTTTAGTGATGGCATTAAGATCGTATCCTAAACTGTATCATATATATATTAGGGAAATAAATAACAATCAGAAACAGTACGTTTCACTACCGACACCTTAGCATGTGCAACCCACACATACTACCATTTCTCGAAGAAATACTATGACCGACACCTTAAATAACAGTAACTATCACCATCAAAATACACTAGCAATTCATATGCTAACTATATTCATTATTGAACACTTCCATTATCGCGTAGCATTTATAATTGAAGCACTCATTCCATCAAAACACAACATATGTACTATCACCTGCACGTATATATATTCATTACCATTACTGTCATAGTATCAAATAAATAGTACACTGTAACCTTAAAATTGTGCCATCAAATTTCCTTGTAAGACTCCCTAAATACGATCTTTACGCTTGCTCTTAGTCAAAACCATCATGCATATAAATATTAGGTTCCTCATAATACTTTAATATTTCACTGACAACAAATTATGAAAAATATCAATCACTTCTCCACTCTCATATTGACAGATTTACGAACGGCATTTCACTGGTACTTTAACGCCTATGTTTGGAATTTACGGTAACTTTGGATGAATACCTATTTCCTTGTGAACACACACACGTATATTAATTACGCACACAAAATGTTACTACATATATTATACATTAACCCAAAGAATAAGGTTTTCTACTTACGATACGACTTAAATGGGGACTTATCTTTGCTTATTGGATCTGGCTTCCATTTCGCTGTTGATCGTCATGGGATGGTAGGTCTTGCTCCCTGGTTCGGCTTAAGTAATAAGGAATCATCTCGTCATCACAGCTGACTACTATCCTCCTGGATCATCCATCTCGTCAAGCGTTACCATAGCCAGAGTAGTCCTCGCCTCAGCTTCTTAGAACATCATGACGGCCTTCATTGCATCAAGGACAGAATAATACAAGGCATTAGTGGATTTATACATGGTAATCTGCTTAGTAATGCTAATGTGGTCAGTATATTTGTTTTCTGTTCCGCTTAATTTGCCTATAAGACTCTAAATATCATCTTGTTTCAAACTGCCTTGCTCGCCGAAACGTTATGAATTTTATGTGCTTTAAGGATTGCACTCTGTTCCGTCTACTTCAGTTCTCTTGATGTTATGCAGTATCGGGCAAATAAAATGTTCCGAGCCCAACCGTGACGTAGTGAAGCTCCAACTTGACGTTTCTTATCAGCTGGTCTCTTATCTCACGTATATGTCAATTACAGCTGGTGTTCGGCGGGTTATCGTGGACTTGATCTTATCTCTAACAGTAGACTAAACTCTCCAATTATTACTGGGTTTCTTTACGCGATTCCGTCTTTCTTGGTGTAGTGCTCAATTAAGAATCCTTTCTTCTAATGGAAGATTTTTTTTCAATAATGGATTTAAATAATCCGCTCTCGTCATTCTTTCGCACTGCCTTCTAAAAAAAAATTCCTTCTGTGATTGCCGGTTGAATTTATCATCTCTTCAGTTCATACAGCTATTAATTGTTTTTATTCTGACCCGCTAATAGCCGAAGCGCCATTTTTGTTCCAAATATAGTAACTATAGAACGGTGAAATGGCACAATGTTTAAACTTGTTCGATTTTACCACTACCACATTCCTTTACACCGACTTACTCTTAAGAAAACGGACAAGTCTAAACATGCATGATGACGTCATCACTGCAGCACGTGCATATTCTAGATTTCCCGATGCGTGATTAAACTTGTTCGAATTTACCGCCACCACATTTCAACTAAAAGTGCAGCAGCGAGGTAAGCGATGTAAGATGGCGGTAGCTAAAGATGGCAGCACGGTGCTCTGTTGATTAAAGATGGCTGCTTGTCAAAAAGATTTTTTCAAATTATCCGCCACCACATAGAGTGCAGCACTGAGGTTTGCGATGCAAGATGGCGGGTGACAGCTTGTCAAATAGATTTTTTTCAAAGGTAAGCAGCTAAAGAGGGTAGCACTAAGGTTAGCAATGCAAGATGGTGGATGACAGCTGTGACGTAAAATTTACCCGCAAGATAGCACCACGATGCTCTTTTCATTAAAGATGGCAGCTTGTTAAATAGAATTTTTCAAATTAACCGCCTCAAAGGTAAGTAGCTAAAGAGGGCAGCACTGTTCTCTCTGGATTAAAGATGGCTGCTTGTCGAAAAGAATTTTTCACAACGAGCTAGAATAACATAGAGGGGCTGTATGCCTGTCATCAGCGCTCCCTGCTTGAAGCAAGTTGATAAGAGGCAGCCATGTTAACGGTTGTCAAAACAAAGTGAATTGGCGCGAGAGCATATGTTGAGGTGACAGGGAGATCGTGCATGCCAATTTAATTCCCTAAGTTTTAAGAAGTGAAAACATAGATTCTGGCTTTCAAGAATGCCAGCCGTAAGCTCAGTGTATGGTTGTACTAATCGGAGTAATAGAACCAAGGATATATCGTACTTTAAGTATTACTGAATTATAGCCGAGATTCCTTTTTGTAATTTCTGTTTGTAATTAAATCCATTTTATTGTTTACTTAGTGAAAGTACGGATAGCCACGGTAATTGTTTATCGAATTTTGTTTCATATTTCGTTTAAAGAACAAGGAATTAACGGAACAATGCGTTGTGAGAGCGAAAAGAAATAAATGGTATCCCACTCAATTCAGTTGCTTATGCTCTGTACATTTCCAGCCCTATTTAATTTTCATTCACGTTTACAAATAAAGGAAATGGAGCGCCCACCTCCAAGAAAATGTAACCACAAAAAAAAACTTATTTCGTTCAAACGTACACCAAGTATGGTAAATACAGTATTTTACTGCTATTTTTGAAATGTATACAGCCTTTATTGTAGATGTCTGTTGCCTTGGTTTTTAAAACTATGCCACAATTCATAATGGACAACTTTCAAGCTTACCTTTCAGCTAGTAATCCCAGTATGATATGGTAATGGGAGAAACATGATATCCCCCCTATATTATAATAAATAATTACACTAAACGATTATTGTGGTAAAGTATTCATGGGCCACCTCTGTGGTGTACTGGTTAGCGTGAGCAGCTGCCACCCCTGGAAGCCCGGGTTCGATTCCTGGCTCCGTCACGAAATTTGAAAAGGGGCACGAGGGCTGGAACGGGATTCTCTCAGCCTGAGGAGGTCAACTGAGTAGAAGTGGGTTCGACTCCCACCTCAGCCATCCTCGAAGTGATTTTCCGTGGTTTTCCACTTCTCCTCCAGGCAAATACCTAACTTAAGGCCACGGTCGCTTCCTTCTCCCACCCACAAGGTCCCTGTTCAGCATAGCAGGTGTAGCCCTCCCTCACAGTTGTATCCCCCGACCCAATGTCTCACGCTCCAGAACTCTGTCCTTGAGGTGGTAGAGGTGGGATCCGTCGCTGAGTCCGTAGGAAAAACCAAGGATAAACAGGGTAAACAGATTAAGAAAGGAACACAGTACTCATGAGGATGCAATAATTTTAAAAATATGAACAGAATGAGGTTGTAACCTATTGTAGGTCCCTATGATTTTAAGGCTTCCTGTCATAAATATTTATGTCCATCGTTTTTATTCTAATTTACGCTTAACCACAACAGCCAAGCAGGGTAACGCTCTTGTTCCGATTTCGAGGCCTATTCGTATGTCACTGTGCGATGTTTTCGAACTACCCTACAATCAACTGATCGTGATGTTGGCCTCGTGCCGCAATATGATGAAGTGGCGGTATTCGCTTTAATGCTTCAAGCTTTCGGCAACGGTCTTTAATTCTCCCCCAGTGATTCTAAAATGCGTATTTTCTACACTTTTCGTCATTTAAAGGCCATGCCCCCTTGCTTGTGTGACAACAGGAAACATGGCGGACGTTCGTTCTATTAGCTTCACCCAGGCAGCGCTTCCGCCTCTCTATGTTATTCTAGCTCGTTGATTTTTCAAATTAACCGCCTCAAAGGTAAGTAGCTAAAGAGGGCAGCACTCTTCTCTCAGGATTAAAGATGGCTGCTTGTCGAAAAGAATTTTTCAGATTATCCGCCACCACAAAGAGGGCAGCACGGTGCTCTCTTGATTAAAGATGGTGGATGACAGCTGAAGAGCGCGTAGAATTTGTTTCCAAACAAGAGCACGTGGAATTTGCCGCCACCACATTTCAACTAAAGAGTGCGGCACTGTTCTCTCTGGATTAAAGATGGTGGATGACAGCTGTCAGAAAAGCGCATAGGTTTGTTTCCAAACAAGAGCACGTGGAATTAGCCACCACCACATTTCAACTAAAGAGTGCAGCACTGTTCTCTCTGGATTAAAGATGGTGGATGACAGCTGTCAGAAAAGCACATGGGTTTGTTTCCAAACAAGAGCACGTGGAATTTTCCGCCACCACATTTCAACTAAAGAGTGCAGCACTGTTCTCTCTGGATTAAAGATAGCGGATGACAGCTGTCAGAAAAGCACATGGGTTTGTTTCCAAACAAGAGCACGTAGAATTTGCCGCCACCACATTTCAAAGGTAAGTAGCTAAAGAGGGCGGCACGGTGCTCTCTGGATTAAAGATGGCGGATGATAGCTGTCAAAAAAGCGCATAGGTTTGTTTCCAAATAAGAGCACGTGGAATTTGCCGCCACCACATTTCAACTAAAGAGTGCAGCACTGTTCTATCTGGATTAAAGATGGCGGATGACAGCTGTCAGAAAAGCACATGGGTTTGTTTCCAAACAAGAGCACGTAGAATTTGCCGCCACCACATTTCAAAGGTAAGTAGCTAAAGAGGGCGGCACGGTGCTCTCTGGATTAAAGATGGCGGATGATAGCTGTCAAAAAAGCGCATAGGTTTGTTTCCAAACAAGAGCACGTGGAATTTGCCGCCACCACATTTCAACTAAAGAGTGCGGCACTGTTCTCTCTGTATTAAAGATGGTGGATGACAGCTGTCAGAAAAGCGCATAGGTTTGTTTCCAAACAAGAGCACGTGGAATTAGCCACCACCACATTTCAACTAAAGAGTGCAGCACTGTTCTCTCTGGATTAAAGATGGTGGATGACAGCTGTCAGAAAAGCACATGGGTTTGTTTCCAAACAAGAGCACGTGGAATTTGCCGCCACCACATTTCAACTAAAGAGTGCAGCACTGTTCTCTCTGGATTAAAGATAGCGGATGACAGCTGTCAGAAAAGCACATGGGTTTGTTTCCAAACAAGAGCACGTAGAATTTGCCGCCACCACATTTCAAAGGTAAGTAGCTAAAGAGGGCGGCACGGTGCTCTCTGGATTAAAGATGGCGGATGATAGCTGTCAAAAAAGCGCATAGGTTTGTTTCCAAATAAGAGCACGTGGAATTTGCCGCCACCACATTTCAACTAAAGAGTGCAGCACTGTTCTATCTGGATTAAAGATGGCGGATGACAGCTGTCAGAAAAGCACATGGGTTTGTTTCCAAACAAGAGCACGTAGAATTTGCCGCCACCACATTTCAAAGGTAAGTAGCTAAAGAGTGTAGCACTGAAGTTTGTGATGCAAGATGGCGGATGATAGCTGTCAAAAAAGCGCATAGGTTTGTTTCCAAACAAGAGCATGTAGAATTTGCCGCCACCACATTTCAAAGGTATCTAGCTAAAGAGTGTAGCACTGAGGTTTGTGATGCAAGATGGCGGATGACAGCTGTCAGAAAATAGCACGTGAATTTGTTTCCAAACAAGAGCACGTGGAATTTGCCGCCACCACAAAGAGGGCAGCACTGTGGTCAAAGATGGCTGCTGTCACGTGGAATTGTCTGCCACCACAGGTATCTAGCTAAAGAGGGCAGCACTGAGGTTTGCGATGCAAGATGGCTGCTGTCAAAAAGCATTTTTCAAATTATCCGCCACCACATTTCAAAGGTAAGTAGCTAAAGAGGGCAGCACTGTGCTCTATAGATTAAAGATGGCGGATGACAGCTGCACGTGGATTTGTTTATCTCACGCTAGTGAGGTTAAGTTGGTAGCACTAAGGTTTAGGCCCGCCAAGATGGCAGCACTGCCGATGACAGGTGACGAATTTTACATCTACTACGATAAAGAGGGCAGCACAGTGCTCTGTGGTTTAAAGATGGCGGATGACAGCTGTCAAAAAAGCACGTGGCTTTGTTTACCACGCGCTAGTTAGGTTAAGTTGGTACTACTGAGGTTTAGGCCCGTCAAGATGGCAGTACTGAGGTTAGCGATGCGTTGTTGTCTGTCAGAAAGCACGTGGCTGTCAAAAACACGTGGCTTTGTTTACCTCGCGCTAGTTAGGTTAAGTTGGTACTACTGAGGTTTAGGCCCGTCAAGATGGCAGTACTGAGGTTAGCGATGCGTTGTTGTCGATGACAGCTGTCAAAAAGCACGTGGCTTTGTTTACAAATTCAAATTTCCCGCGGGTGGTGGAGGAGGCCTCTGGCTGTGGTGGTGGTGGAGGAGGCATCTGGGAGGCCTCTGGCTGTGGTGGTGGTGGAGGTGGCCTCTGGGAGCCCGGTGGCGGTGGCGGCGCCCGAACCATCCAATTATACTACTTACCTCCACTGTTGTTAGTACCGTAACGCCTGCAGAACTGATAATCTTCTTTCTTCCGTTTTGTCACTTAATTGTTCGACATTTACTTTCTTTTAATCGTTTATAGTTCCAAATTCGCGGGACCAAGGGCCGGTAAGTCCGCCTTCTACCACAACGCAGCTAAGTACCTCAAGAAAACCAAATTAACATTATATAAAGAGAGATGCGCCAATTATTACGGATTGTCCGTAAATATTACAGATTTCGCCTCACCGATTACGGTGAAAGGGAAAGTTAATACGGATAAGCGACATTATTAAGAAAAATTAATTATCTACGGAGGAAAAGGAAAGAAGGAGAAATTTTCAGTCGTTTCAAGCATGACTGACGTCGTTTTAATCCTTGTGAGTTGGCAGCGATACTTATTCGATCGTCACTTTCTTTTGCTATCCGTGAGCGTTTTAAATTCATTCTGAATCTACTGTGCTCCTCTTTACTATAAAACAGTAAGTAATGTTGTATTTGCACTATTGAATACCTGACAGAAACACTCCCAAAGATAGAGTTTCCAGTGTCGATAGGAAAAGTCAGGCTGAATTCAGCTCTCCATTAAGAGCATCTACACTAGAATCGCATATGGTTCAGAATTCACAGCTAAGTATTTTTTTTATTTTCCACCTTGTCGATACATTAATTGCTTAAGGCAACTTATTGGTTAAAAGTGGTACATGTTTTGTATATTATTAACATCTTCAGTCACATGACGGACTAGAAACGCTGGTTACTAATGAGGCAAGAAATGAAGCAGCAGAAACGAAAGTTTTAAGAAAATCAGTTAAAAAGACAAGAAGAGATAGAATTCAAAATATTAAAATCAGAGAAGAGCTAAATATAGGACCGTTAGTACAGAAGATTTGAAAGTAATACTGAGATGGTTCGGACATATTAAAAAAATGGGAAAGAAATGAGTAGCAAGAAGCGAATTGGAAACAGAAGTTAAGGGAAAGAGACCAGTTGGAAGACCAAGAAGAAGGTGGATGGATCAGATTTGGAATGACATTAGAGATGCTGGATTGGATGTGGGAGAAGTAATGGAGCAGGAAAAGTGGAAGGACAGAAAGGAGTGGAGGATGCTTTTTATCCACACCCAGGCGACTGGAGTGGGGCACTGATGATGCATTCTGGCATTGTATGCAGTGGTAAGTACACGAATGAGTAGGCTAAGTACAGAAACTAATGGCTGTTGTAGGTACACTTAACTGGATATTAGAGGTGTGCATTATTCGAACTCGAGACTGGGAAAGCTGCGCCTTACTGCATATGCAACCACCATTACGCATGAGTGGAGTGTATAATCTAAAATGCCTGAGTCTGCTCCAATTCTTTCGACAGGTAGTTGTACATCATTATCAAACCCGCATTCAATTTCATATGACCACTGCTTGTGTTTACCAATATTTGGTGATGGAAATAATTCCTTACAATATTATACAGTATTCGCGTCATAATTAGGTTCTTCGGTATATGACAGTGCAGTGTGTAATTGTGTCTAATTGTACACGACAAGTTTAAGACTATGTCTGAAATGCCACATAACACACCCCGTTGTGTTGTTTGTTCAAAATAAGTAAAAATTCGTCGGCAAAAATACTTCTGGGATGACCCGGCACTTAAAAAGCACAATATCAATGAAGGGGAATCGTCACCGCACACCTCCGGCCCAGTCTGTATCACAAGAAGCTACCTTGTCTACAACAATTGCGAGGTATCCAGGTTGGTGTACATCCTATCTGCAGTTATTAACAAATTATAAGGGTTATTCTTTTAAGATGTCCACCTGAACCATTTAAGATACTGACATTATGTTTTCATTATCGTTAGTGGTATTAAGGAGCTCATCATTTATATATAGTGCTTTCCTACGCTTTTGACACAATGTATTGGCACACGTTTCCATATGAGAACTGCTGATTAGCGCTGTGAAGAGGAGGCGGACCTCCTGTTGATTGAATCGGATAATACGATTACAGCGCTCCTCCGGAGACCTCCGGTAGTCCTCCCGATTGAATTCACTGGCGGAAAATTCAAATGCTTTGATGTAGGCAATGTTGCAACGGTGATCTTCGGAGGAATTACAATTTAGATTTCAGTACTAATTCCACAGATGCATGTGTTCCCCTACGTTTGTCATTCAAATGATGTAGTCGTTTCAAGATCGCCGCATTATTTGTTACGTTATGAACAACAGATTTCGATCTGCTGACGTTCAGTTTGCAATAGGTGCAGGTGGATAGAATACTGTAGACTGAATATTGGCATATATTATACTGTTGCAAATGCGTTAACAATATTATTAATACTGGTAGTAAAATAGTTTAAGTGGTAATTATATTCCATTGCATGTAAACATGTATTATATACGATGTTCTTACATTAATTATACTCGTAGCTCATTTATTACGGAACAGTACATCCGGCTCCATGGCTAAATGGTTAGCGTGCTGCCCTTTGGTCACAGGGGTCCCGGGTTCGATTCCCGGCAGGTTCGGGAATTTTGACCTTAATTGGCTAATTTCGCTGGCGCTGGAACTGGGTGTATGTGTCGTCTTCATCATCATTTCATCCACATCACAACGCGCAGATCGCCTAAAGACGTCAAATCAAAGGACCTGCATCTAGCGAGCCGAACTTGTCCTCAGACACTCTCGGCACTAAAAGTCATACGCCATTTCAATTTTTACTGAAGAGTATGAACTGATTGAAACTGGTTATATGCTGTACCGGGCTGAGTAGTTCAGACGGTAGAGCTCAAGCTTGCGGTTTCAATTCCGACTTTGCTCGGCGGTACCTGAAGGTGGTCAGGTGTACCGGCAGTAGCGGCGATTGGGAATTAGAAGTAGGGGGGAAAAATGTAAAGACAACAAAGTACCCCAGTTTGTGGGATATAGCGGGCGGGGGGGTAATATACGTTATACATTAAAACTGAAAAAAAAAGCTACTAAATGGAATTTTGACAGAGAGGTAAAGATTCTCAGCCTACCAACTTACATGTGTTGATAATATTTATTTGAGATTTTGATTCAATACTATACAATAAAACTTTCACGAGAGGAACAATATTACACATGTATTACAATTAAATAGACGTACGGCGTGATTATATAATTAAAATCATTTAGTATTTGACTACAAACTTAAAAAAAAAAAAAACCTAACTGACACTAAATAGACTGCCAGACTAACGAATGCACGCGTACCCTTCATCACAGCACATACAAAGTCTCCACTACAGTACTCGCTGTGGCGCTATACAAATCGGTTAACCGCGTGAACGACTTTGTTGCGTATTTCCGCCAATAATTTCGTTATTAATTAAAGCAAATAATTAGCTGATAAGACAACAGGGCTTGTACAAATTGCTTGTTTTAATAATTCCTTGTTTCATCCAGCTAAAATGGAATACAAATGCAAAGTTTTCTCCACAAAGTAGGGGGGCGACTGTCCCCTCTCGCCCCCCCCCCAATCGCCGCTACTGTACCGGCACATGAAAGAACTCCTGTGGGACAAAATGTCGGCACCTTAACGTCACAAAAAACCACAGAAGTGGTTATGGGAGTACAATAATAATAATAATAATAATAATAATAATAATAATAATAATAATAATAATAATAATAATAATATAATAATAATAATAATAATAATCCTTCCATCAATTTACCCTCCAGGGTTGGGTGTTCCCTCGGACGCAGCGAGGGATCCCACCTATACCGCCTCAAGGACAGTGTATTGGAGCGTGAGACTTTGGGTTTTTTTTTTTTTTTTTTTTTTTTTTTTTTTGCTAGCGGCTTTACGTCGCACCGACACAGATAGGTCTTATGGCGACGATGGGATAGGAAAGGCCTAGGAGTTGGAAGGAAGCGGCCGTGGCCTTAATTAAGGTACAGCCCCAGCATTTGCCTGGTGTGAAAATGGGAAACCACGGAAAACCATCTTCAGGGCTGCCGATAGTGGGATTCGAACCTACTATCTCCCGGATGCAAGCTCACAGCCGCACGCCTCTACGCGCACGGCCAACTCGCCCGGTGGGTTTTGTTTTATGTCGCACCGACACAGATAAGTCTTATGGCGACGATGGGATAGGAAAGGTTTGGGAGTGGGAACGAAGCGGCCGTGGCCTTCAGTTAGGTACCATCCCGGCATTTTCCTGGAGGAGAAGTGGGAAACCACGGAAAATCATCTTCAAGGCTGCCGACAGTGTGATTCGATCCCACTATCTTCCGGATGAAAGTGGGTTCGAACCCCACTGTCGGCAGATCTGAAGATGGTTTTACGTCGTTTTCCATTTTCACGCCTAGAAATTACTCTCCTTAGCCGTTCCTATCACATCGTCGTCATAAGACGGCATGACGTAAAGCAAATTTTTACAAAAGTAATCGACAAATGAAACACGAACGATAAATGAGAATGTATATATTTCCTATATCCTCCTTCGTCATACTTATAAAGCAGTATTTACTATGTCGCTAATACATCCGTTGCGCACCACGGATGGAACGGCAAGCGAGGCACACATTCAGTTCTGTTGCTCCGTCCTCCGCTCGCGTGCCGAAGCACCGATTGGTTTCCCAGCAACAGTTTACTACCGGAGAATACCGGAGGGAGCGCTCACTCGCACTACCGATTGCAATCATAGGAGCAACTGCTCCGTTCCCAGCTCTATTCGCAACAGTAGCTCCGAGTGTAAGGACTTAGTGGGCTGTAATTTCAAACTTACGTCCATGGATGTAGGCGCCCTATAAAAATCGTTACCTACATAAACAAAAATTGATCTATATCACCGATATTCCATACAATACCCCTTAACAAAGAACTATAGTCATTCAGAATAATTAATGCATCCTCTCATTTGTTATCAAGAAAATGCAATTATATCGACATATAATACATACCCCATATACCTGTAGGTATAAACCCTGTAGATACAACAAACAATATATCTTAATAGGTTCAGTTGTTCCTCAGAAAAGTGCAGAACGTACACAGTGGTTCGTTCATTATTATCATTATTATGGAAATATTCCCATTATATTGGCGCTAGAATACAGTAATTTCAAGTTAAATTTGAATTCGTTTTTAATTTCTGGACATATCTAAAACACGTGAAAGACGTGGCAGAAGTAAGGGATGATTATTTACGAGCGGAGGGAGGAGTTCAAGCGGTTCAAATCTGTAAATGCTGCTCTGTAAAACATGGCACAAATGACTCCTAACCACTGGTCTTGCGGTGTAGGTGGCAACGCGTCCGCCTGTCACCCGGCGGCCCCGGGTTCGATTCCCGGCCAGGTCAGTTTTTTAATTGTAAATTATTAATATCCTTGGCCTGGAGACTGGGTGTTTGTGTCATCCTGAACGTTCCTTTCCTCGCATTCAACACTTTACCCTACCGCCATTTACATAATACACGCAGGTTTCCTCATATATGGTGCAAATAGGGGCAAAGGATCTTCATAGGTCGACGCCCCGAACAAATAGCATTTAAAAAAGTTAAAGAAGGAGTGTAGTTTCGCGCAAAAACAGCGACGTCATAAATTCCTGTGAAAATGCTCGTTCATTCCTCCCGTATGAAGTTCACACTACGCGCTTGTCATTCAATGTTTTTTTTCTTTGCTAGTTGTTTTACGTCGCACCGACACAGATAGGTCTTATGCGACGATGGGATAGGAAAGGTCTAGGAAGTGGAAGGAAGCGGCCGTGGCCTTTAATTAAGGTACAGTCCCGGCATTTGCCTGGAGTGAAAATGGGAAACCACGGAGAACCATCGTCAGGGCTGCCGACAGTGGGGCTCGAACCCATCATCTCCCGAATACCATTTTCAGGGTTGCCGGCAATGGGGTTCGAATCCACTATCTCCAGGATGCAATCTCACAGCTGCGCGCCCCTAACCACACGGCCAACTCGCTTGGTCGTACCGACTGTAACAGCCTGCCTGTATATTGGTGGGAAGTAGCTGGGGTGTAAGATAACTTTCTTCTTTAGCATGCCATTCCTCTGGTTCATACATTTTCTGATATATCTGGTACGTAACACACTGGTTCATCATTGTATTCGAGCTATTCAATCCCTACTCTGAGCCACTGATTGGAATGAATAGTGTGCATATTTAACGGAATAATGACAGAGGAGTGTTCACGGCAGTCTGCGACCTGGTTATTCCATCTCTGGAACTTTGGACTCTTAGATCGGCACCATAGTACTGTTCGTTGAAATTGAGAAAGTGTGCGGTTTTTCATTTGATCGAGTATTTTATATGATAACATTGCTTTCAATCGCTACATTCCTACTTACGTTTTTGTAATGACCTATGTTGAATTTAGTTAGGAAAACCACCAAGTCAGTCTTTCTGAGAATCCCGTAGCGAAGCACGGGTACATCAGCTAGTAATAATAATAATAATAATAATAATAATAATAATAATAATAATAATAATAATAATAATAATATTGGCTTTACGTCCCACTAACTACTTATAAGGTTTTCGGGGACGCCGTGATGCCAGAATTTGGTTACGCAGGAGTTCTTTTCATCATCATCATCATCATCATCATCATCTGTTTACCCTCCAGGTTCGGCTTTTCCCTCGGACTTAGCGAGGAATCCCACCTCTACCGCCTCAATGGCTGTGTCCTGGAGCTTCAGACTCTTGGTCGGGGATACAACTGGGGAGAATGACCAGTACCTCGCCCAGGCGGCCTCACCTGCTATGCTGAACAGGGGCCTTGTGGAGGGATGGGAAGATTGGAAGGGATAGACAAGGAAGAGGGAAGGAGGCGGCCGTGGCCTTAAGTTAGGTACCATCCCGGCATTCACCTGGAGGAGAAGTGGGAAACCACGGAAAACCACTTCCAGGAAGGCTGAGGTGGGAATCGAACCCACCTCTACTCAGTTGACCTCCCGAGGCTGAGTGGACCCCGTTCCAGCCCTCTCACCACTTTTCAAATTTCGTGGCAGAGCCGGGAATCGAACCCGGACCTCCGGGGGTGGCAGCTAATCACGCTAACCACTACACCACAGAGGCGGACAGGAGTTCTTTTACGTGTAATTAAATCTACCAACACGAGGCAGACGAATTTGAGCATCTTCAAATATCACCGGACTGAGCCAGAATCGAACCTGCGAAGTTGGGGTCAGAAAGCCAATGCCTCAAACGTCCGAGCCACTCAGCCCGGCATGCAATGATAATAGTATTAATTATTTCATAACGAAGTAATTTACAGTCACGGACAATGCCTAAATTATAGCATGTTTATATTTAAGAAAATACATAATTATGTTTGTACGTAAGAATGCTATGTGTAATATCGATAAATAGTTAAGGTATTAACTGAGGGGCCTAGTTTCGCACAATAGTAGCGACAAGTTTTAAATTCCTGAGAAAATGCTCTTCAATTTCTCCCGTACCAAGTTCACACTACGCGCTTGTCATTCAATCGGAGGTTCTGTTACATAATTATTTGTGTCTGTACGTAAGAATGCTAGGCCTATTTGTAATATCGCCAAATAACTGAAGTATTAACGGAGGGGCGTAGTTTTTCACATTAATAGCGACAAGTTATAAATTCCTGTACAAATGCTCGTTCATTTCTCCCGTGCCAAGTTCAAACTACGCGCTTGCAATTCAATCGGAGGTTCTCCGGAGGCAAACGATTGAAAGCGCCCGGAGCCTCCGCTCCGTAAACAACCGCTCCGTTAACAGCGCTACTGCTGACATAATATCAAGCTTACTCTCGTAGTTACTGGGACGTCACACAGCTCGCAGCACAGGATAATCGGTCTTGAGAGCACTACCCATTACAGCTGTCTGTCCAGCTCCATGGCTAAATGGTTAGCGTGCTGGCCTTTGCTCACAGGAGTCCCGGGTTCGACTCCCGGCATGGTCGGGAATTTTAACCAAAATTGGTTAATTTTGCTGACACGGGAGCTGGGTGTATGTGTCTTCATAATCATTTCATCCTCATCACAACGTGCTGGTCGCCTACGGGCCTCAAATCAAAAGACCTGCATTTGGCGAGCCGAACTTGTCCTTGGATACTCCCGGCACTTAAAGCCATATGCCATTTCATATCGTCACCCTTGTTGAAGGAATTGCAGCAAAATCAGCCATTTTGGATCATGCGTTCCACTCCTGTGTAATGGTGGTTGCTTATGCAGCAAAGCACATCTTTCCCAATCTCAAGTTTGAATAAACGCACGCCTTTAGCATCAAGGTAAGTGTACATCCTATCTACAGTTATGCTCAAATTAAACAGGGTTATTCAGTTAAGATGTCCACCTCAAATAAGTCTCAAACAGTTTAAGATACTGACATCCCGTTTTCACTTTCATTAATGGTATTAAGGGTTTCATATTTGAACATGCAGTACTTTTCCTGGCTTTTGACAAAATTTTTTGGCTCACGTTTCCATATGAAAACGTTATTTCTCGCAATAACTGTTTATGATATACTATGATGCAAGTGTAATGGACTAGTATAACTTGGAAATAATTCTCTAAACCCATGGGCAAATAGTAGGAATATTGAGCTCAATTAGTAGGTGTTATTATGACTTGCGAGGTGTGCGCTATGAAGTTGTTTACGTCTATTATTATTATTATTATTATTATTATTATTATTATTATTATTATTATTATTATTATTTACGCAGTTATGTACGGACTTGATTTGGTATAAATCGTGGTCGTATAATCTATTATTTGTGCGTTGTATGATCTGTCTTGTGTAACAAAACATGTGAAGTTATGTCATGACAAGTCTGCTGTATTTATATTTATGACTTTATTTAAGGCAGGAACACGTAATTAATAGTATACAATTTATTATTATAGTAAAACCTCGATTATCCATCCCTCTAGTAACTGTTCTGCGGATTATCCGTCGCAAAAAAAAAAAAAAAAAAAATTAAAGCAATGTACAGTCACTCCAAAAATGAATGGGCGTACCCTTGATGTCAATAACAATAATAATGTTATTGATTTTACGTCCCACTAACCGCTTTGACGGTTTTCGGAGACGGCGAGGTGCCGACATTTTGTCTCGCAGGAGTTCTTTTATGTGCCAGTAAATCTACCGACACGAGGCTGACGTACTTGAGCACCTTCAAATACCACCGGACTGAGCTAGCATCGAACCTGCCAACCTGGGGTCACAAGGCCATCGCCTCAACCGTCTGAGCCACGCAGCCCAGCTCTTGACGTCAAGGTGTCTTGATACAGTATTCTGTTCTGGAGTGACTGTACATTGACTCTCCGACTCCTGAGTCCACAATCATAACGTACAGTAACTACTGTACGTACACGCGCATAGACCGGCAATCGGCACTGGAGACATGACTTCATACATTTTTGTACTAAATAATTTTATGTTGTGTAAAATTGTTTAACTTTTATCTGTTAATAAAGAACAGTCACAAACTTTATTATCCATTCCATTGTTGACGAATAATGTAGCCTACTGTAATGTGCCTTCTCCCAGCCCACGGACAGTAGAGTACGATATGCTGGTCATTTCTACTTCAGAATGATACCTAACACTTATTTGGTAGCGTGTAACATCTCCGAGTACCGTACGTAGATCTTTCATATCGTTCTCTGTCAAGTTTAAATATTTTCAGCACAGGCTACTGCATCTTAAATATTTCACAATGCACAGGAATCGGAAACCAGCCTAGCGGTCCGTCATAATCAACCTCCGCTATTAGTAGACAGGTAGACTACATTCTGTACTGTAGTGCAAAGTAAGGAAATGTGAGAGTGACTGCTAAAGATGAACACTTATTTTCCGTTCTAACAGCCGAGAAATGTTAAGATCAAAATCAGCAATAAAAAGAAAAGGGGTGGATTTAACCATACAAAATAAAGTTAATATAATCAAACGGTTAAAGAAAGGTGAACTAGGTCTCAAATTTAGCATCAGAGTTCGGTTTAGGTGTGACAACAGTGCGGGACCTAATGAAGAATATAGACAAAGTGTTGCAGTTCGCGGCGAGTTCTGCTAGTTCGAATGGACTCGCTTAAAGAAAAACAATGAAAGCATCATGTTTAAAAGAACTGGATACTGCGTTATTCGCGTGGTTTCAGCAAAAGAGAGGCGAAGGAGTACCTATTAGTGGTCCTATGTTAACAAGGCAGGCACAAATTTTTTCACGAAAAGATGGGGCTCTCAGGGTAATCACCAGCGTCCAATGGTTGGCTACAGATATTTAAGGACAGACATGGCATTCGAGAATTAAATATCGAAGGAGAAGAACTAAGTGGTGATAGCAGTGCGGCAGAAAACTTTAGGTACGACTTTAAGCCAGGGGCGGCTTTTCAGGTGAAGTAGGTGAAGTGCCACTTCACCACTTATTTTTACCATAATGAATTAAATTTATTTTTCTTATGATATTTGTTGGTTTTACGGAAAGAAAATGTTCTATTGTACGGCGTTTGGAGCACCTCATCACCTGTCCACTGTCGGCCACAGTACGGCGCGTGAGACTGAGTGAAGACGAGAGATTCCGCAGCTGCCTCTACCTCCCAAGTGTTCCCTCCTAGCGCTTGGCCTTGGCGGTTGCCATGACAACCGTGACGTCACCCGCGTACTTTCAACATAGCGGAATGTGCAAGTGAAGTCGGAAGAGCGGAATGTTTCGTCTTCCCTGCGTCATCCTGTGTGAAGTACGAGTACTTATGTTTCGTGGTTCATTCGTAGTGTTGTGCTGTTTTATTTAAATATCCATTCTATTTATGACATAGTGTGCATTTCATTATAAACATCATTTTCAAGTTGGAGAAACGAAGATCAGAATGAAGTTCTACGTTTTGATCGCCCTACTGAATCACTGCAAATTTGTGCTACAAAAGAAGTGAAACATTCCGGTAAATCTTACAATCTTAGTTTCAAACGATCGTGGTTTAAGGAATTTCCATGGTTGTGCTCCTCTCCAGCCGTACAGAAGTTGTTTTGTTGGGCCTGCTTGCCTTTTATCAATAAAAATAACGTTTGGAATAACGAAGGATTTTCAGCCCTTTAGAACATAACGCGTTCTTTACATAAGCACTCAGACTCTGCAGAACATAAAATACGGCAGCTAGATTTCAAGACATTGGAAACAAACCAAAATACAATCTCTGATGTCCTGAAGGAAAATGCCAGACTTGTAATTGTACAGTTAAGTGAAAATGTACATTTAAATAGGCTTTTCCTTCAGTTGGTAATTGATGCAGTGCTCTATTTAAGTAAGCAAGAACTAGCTTTTCGTGGTCATGACGAAACATTAAATTTAATAAATCGTGGTCACGTGCTGGACCCTCCGCCAGTCACAGGTACGAGGTACGAGTACAAAACAACCAAAAACAACACGTAGTTCCTAAATCTTGTCCTCCTCTGTGGTGTAGTGGTTAGTGTGATTAGCTGCCACCCCGGCTCTGCCTCGAAATTCGAAAAGTGGTACGAAGGCTGGAACGGGGTCCACTCAGCCTCGGGAGATCAACTGAGTAGAGGTGGGCTCGATTCCCACCTCAGCCATCCCGGAAGTGGTTTTCCGTGGTTTCCCACTTCTCCTCCAGGCAAATGCCGGGATGGTACCTAACTTAAGGCCACGGCCGCTTCCTTCCCTCTTCCTTGCCTATCCCTTCCAATCTTCCCATCCCCCACCAAGGCCCCTGTTCAGCATAGCAGGTGAGGTACTGGCCATCCTCCCCAGTTGTATCCCCCGACCCAGAGTCTGAAGCTCCAGGACACTGTCCTTGAAGCGGTAGAGGTGGAATCCCTCGCTGAGTCCGAGGGAGAAACCAACCCTGGAGGGTAAGCAGATTAAGAAAGAAGTTCCTAAATCTGTCGCTCGAAACCGAACGGGTAATAGCTCTTCACCATACTTTACAGCCACGAGCCGCCATTGCTTTAAGCGCATAATTGAGAGATACAATACCGATGAAACTGGACTTTATTGGAAGTGCTGAAGAGAAATTAGCTCCTGGTCACAAATCTAGTAAAGAGTGCGTTACCATCTTGTGCTGTGGTGGCTATAAATTAAAATTAGCTGTTGTTGGTAAAGCAAAAAACCTGCGTTCTTTCAAAGGAATAGTGATGAAATATTTCCCATTAGATTATTGTCATAACAAATCTGCATGGATGACACACGATATTTTCAGGACTTGGTTCTATAATAAGTTCGATCTGCGGGTTCAAGATTTCTTGGCGTCCAAAGGCTTGCCATTAAAGGCCGTCCTTTTTCTTGATAATGCACCCTCTCACTCTGTTGATACAGAGTTGAAATCAGAGGATGGAAACATTTTTGTTTCCTATTTGCCACCTAATGTAACTTCATTAATTCAGCCGATGAACCAAGGCGGCGTCGCAACCTTTAAGGTGCATTATAAGCGGGAATTGCTAGGCTTCTTACTTTCCAAAGAAATATTGATGGTTGAGTTCTAGAAAAGCTCAATCTTAAAGAAGCACTTTATTTTGCCCAGAAATCATGGGATCTAGTAACCGCTCAGAACATCACTTGATCGTGGAGAAAATTTTATGTTGATGTCGAAGAGCTCGCCGACGATTTTCATGGGTTCACAGATGAAGATGAAAATAAGGAATTGATGATCAAAGCTATCCTGAAGACTATTGAAAATAACATTCATTTTGGAGAAGTGGATGAAAATAACATTGAAGAGTGGTTTCATACTGACAATGTATTGCTTGGGCATCACATTTTAACTGATGAAATCTACCTATACATATAAAATAAGAGTTTTGTCTGTACATTGCTCAGAATTTGAAAAGAATGGTATTTCTGTATCGGTCATGTCCACAGCAACAAGAAAATGCATTTTTTACTTTTCCGTAATTTCTGTCTGTCTGTCTGTATGTATGTATGTATGTATGTATGTATGTATGTACACGCATCACGAGAAAACGGCTGAAGAGAATTTAATGAAAATCGGAATGTAAAGTCGGGTAATGAACCGCAACAATCTAGACTATAAATTATTTTAATCACACTGAGTGAAATGGTATTTTAGGGGAAGGCCTGAAATTTAATTCTCAAATATTTAGGTATGTTATTAGTGGTCGTGTCTTAATGGAAATCGCTAGACAAAGATGGGAAATAATTCGCTACAATATAGGCTATACACGCTGAGAAAAATGGTAGTTTAGGGGAAGGCCTAAAATTTAATTGTCAAATATTTATTTTATTAGTGGTCATATCTTCACGAAAATTGGTATGCACAGTCGGGGAATAAGTCGCTATAATCTAGGCTATCAATCATGTTATTCGCAGTGAGTGAAATGGTAGTTTAGGGGAAGGCCTGAAATGTAATCTATATATATATATATATATATATAATAAGAGTTTTGTCTGTACATTGCTCAGAATTTGAAAAGAATGGTATTTCTGTATCGGTCATGTCCACAGTAACAAGAAAATGCATTTTTTACTTTTCCGTAATTTCTGTCTGTCTGTATGTATGTATGTACACGCATCACGAGAAAACGGCTGAAGAGAATTTAATGAAAATCGGAATGTAAAGTCGGGTGATGAACCGCTACAATCTAGGCTATAAATTATTCTAATCACGCTGAGTGAAATGGTAGTTTAGGGGAAGGCCTGAAATTTAATTCTCAAATAATTATGTTATTAATGGTCGTGTCTTAATGAATATCGCTAGACAAAGATGGGAAATAATTCGCTACAATATAGGCTATACACGCTGAGAAAAATGGTAGTTTAGGGGAAGGCCTGAAATGTAATCTTATATATATGAAGAGTTTTGTCTGTACATTGCACAGAATTTGAAAAGAATGGTATTTCTAGATCGGTCATGTCCACAGTAACAAGAAAATGCATTTTTTACTTTTCCGTAATGTCTGTCTGTCTGTATGTATGTATGTATGTACACGCATCACGAGAAAACGGCTGAAGAGAATTTAATGAAAATCGGTATGTAAAGTCGGGTGATGAACCGCTACAATCTAGGTTATAAATTATTTTAATCACGCTGAGTGAAATCGTAGTTTAGGGGAAGGCCTGAAATTTAATTTTCAAATATTTATGTTATTAGTGGTCGTGTCTTAATGAAAATCGCTAGACAAAGATGGAAAATAAGTCGCTACAATATAGGCTATACACACTGAGAAAAATAGTAGTTTAGGGAAGGCCTAAAATTTAATTGTCAAATATTTATTTTATTAGTGGTCGTATCTTCACGAAAATTGGTATGCAAAGTAGGGAATAGGTCGCTATAATCTAGGCTATCAATAATGTTATTCGCACTGAGTGAAATGGTAGTTTAGAGGAAGGCCTGAAATGTAATATATATATATATATATATATATATATATATATATATATATAATAAGAGTTTTGTCTGTACATTGCTCAGAATTTGAAAAGAATGGTATTTCTGTATCGGTCATGACCACAGTAACAAGAAAATGCATTTTTTACTTTTCCGTAATTTCTGTCTGTCTGTCTGTCTGTCCGTCTGTCTGTCTGTCTGTCTGTCTGTCTGTCTGTCTGTCTGTCTGTCTGTCTGTCTGTATGTATGTATGTATGTATGTACACGCATCACGAGAAAACGGCTGAAGAGAATTTAATGATAATCGGTATGTAATTCGGGTGATGAACCGCTACAATGTAGGCTATAAATTATTAGTAATCACCCTGAGTGAAATGGTAGTTTAGGGAATGGCCTGAAATTTAATTCTCAAATATTTATGTTATTAGTAGTCGTATCGATAAATCTATATATATCAAATAAGAGATTTGTCTGTACATTACTCAGAATTTGAAAAGAATGGTATTTCTGTGTCGGTTATGTTCACAGTGACGACATGTATGTATGTATGTATGTATGTATGTATGTATGTATGTATGTATGTATGTATGTATGTATGTATGTATGTATGTATGTATGTATGTATGTATGTATGTACACGCATCACGATAAAACGGCTGAAGAGAATTTAATGAAAATCTGTATGTAATGACGGGTGATGAACCACTGTAATCTAGGCTACAAATTATTTTATTCACGCTGAGTGAAGTGGTAGTTTAGGGGAAGGTCTGAAATGTAATTCTCAAATATTTATGTTATTAGTGGTCGTATCGATAAATACTACATAACTAACCTAACTTTAGTTATGTCGTAAGTTAGTAGTAGTTATGTAAGAAGTTATTAAATTTCCGATCACTTATGTCTTATACATTGTTACCGTACCGCATATAATTGGAAATATTCATGAATTTTGGATTTTTGTTGCTAAGTCCATATCAGCGCCGAGTCACGAGAAAATGGGTAAACAGAATTTAGTGAAAATCGGTATGTAAAGTCTGAGAATAAGGAACTACAGTCTACGATATAAATAATTTTGTAAGACACCCTAATATCACAGAGTCGAAAGAAAACTAATGTGAAGGCCTGCAATATAGAAAGCTCTTAAACTTTATCAACAATAACACTACACTGACCATTGTTTGTTGTGATGTGCTTTTTGTCTTCTCTTTCCTCTCATCCCCGATAGATAGGATTACTGCAGCGTACCGAGGTGTTTTAAATTTGCTTGACGTCGCACCGACACAGATATGTCTTATGCGACGATGGGATAGGAAAGGTCTAGGAAGTGGAAGGAAGCGGTCGTGGCTGTAATTAAGGTACAGTCCCGGTATTTTCCTGGTGTGAAAATGGGAAACCACGGAGAACCATCGTCAGGGCTGCCGACAGTGGGGCTCGAACCCACCATCTCCCGAATTCCATCTTCAGGGTTGCCGGCAGTGGGGTTCGAATCCACTATCTCCCGGATGCAATCTCACAGCTGCGCGCCCCTAACCACACGGCCAACTCGCTTGGTCGTACCGACTGTAACAGCCTGCCTGTATATTGGTGGGAAGTAGCTGGGGTGTAAGATAACTTTCTTCTTTAGCATGCCATTCCTCTGATTCATACATTTTCTGATATATCTGGTACGTAACACACTGGTTCATCATAGTATTCGAGCTATACAATCCCTACTCTGAGCCACTGATTGGAATGAGTAGCGTGCATATTTAACGGAATAATGACAGGGGAGTGTTCACGGTAGTCTGCGACCTGGTTATTCCAGCTCTGGAACTTTGGACTCTTAGATCGGCACCGTAGTACTGTTCGTTGAAATTGAGAAAGTATGCGGTTTTTCATTTGATCGAAAATTTTATATGATAACATTGCTTTCAATCGCTACATTCCTACTGCCGTTTTTGTAATGACCTATGTTGAATTCAGTTAGGAAAACCACCAAGTCAGTCTTTCTGAGAATCCCGTAGCGAAGCACGGGTACATCAGCTAGTAGTAAATAAAAGCACGAACGGGAACTCAGCAGTCAGCTGCGAAGTGACGAGTTAAAGTGAGGGAGATAGGGAAGAAGAGTGTGACACAAACAATCGCGTACCGCTTCAGACCGCACTGGAGTCGGCTGAAACGTTAATGGAATTCTTGGAGCAAGAGGACGATACGAATTTTTCAGACATTCTTGTAATCAGAAAGCTCAGAATGGACATAAAGAAGAAAATAAGTTGTAGGATAGTACAAAGAAAAGTAACAGACTTTTTAAAGCAGCTTAAATGACACGAGGTAAATTATTTATGGTCTGCTGGTAATTTAGGTGAATATTTAGTATGTATTGTTGTAGCTTTGACTACATTTTGGTTTTAAAGAGGTTTTAATGCACTGCATTTTAAGGTTATACGGTATGTATTTTATCTACTCAAAAGTCCATTAAAATTAGTAGTACCGGTATGGCTTATTAGTTTTCTTTTTTATTAACTGTTCACCCCTTCCCGGGCATTAAAATGGATAATCGAGGTTTTACTGTACCTGTAAATATGATTTATAAATCTAATGTAGTGTTGTGCAACACAGGGTAATAGTCCAGAACAATGCATCCTTGTCACTAGAGGTTTATAGAATGTTCGATCCATTTGTACATAGGTTATTGGAGACTCGAAGATTCGAGAAAACATGTTGGGTCATACCTTTCTAGAAGCCTGGCCAGGCAGTCTTGGGAGACTGTGTAGAGTTGGGTTATGTAGACCAAAGATATCCACGAAATGTCACTGTAATATTTGTCCCAAATATAACATAATAATAGCTTTTACACCAATAAAGTGAAAAATCCGCGGTAAATTAATACATACCTTCGTTAATAGAGAAATATCTAGAGAAATATGTATACGTACTTATGGGCCGTAAACAGGACTCCTTTATGTTGTATTCCGCTGCTCGTGCCGTCTTTTATTTCTTCTTGAGGTCCAGGGCTTGCACCGACAAATGGGAGTGCTATGTCAGTGAATTGTCATTATCTTTGTCCATGTGACTAGCGCGGGCGGTTCAAACAGCAAAATAGCGTGATCCCTGGACCAATAAATATATTACTTGTTTGTTGAAAGGAAAGTAGCATGATTCCTGGACCAATAAATATTTCATTTAATGAATGATTTAGGGCACAAAACTAATGAGCAACATGAAGAAAACGACACCTAATCAATTCAAACAACTTCAGTCAGCAAAGACATCACACACGAAAGTGTTAGACAAACTAAACCCACACGGAAGCGCTGCGACGTAGCAGAAAAAATAGTTGTAAGGTAGTAAAGTATATATCCATATTATTCCCTGCAAGTAAACTATTTTGTACTATTTCTTAATTTACCGCAGATTTTACACTTTTAGTAAAATGAATTATTATATTTGGGACAAATAATTCAGTGACATTTTGTGGATACCTTTCGTCTACATAATCGTAGGGTTGTTAGCGAGACTTGCTAGTGAAAGTCATTAGTCAAGTGAACTCGTGTTGTGATTTTGTTGTGTTGGCAATTGGTTGACATGCTGATGTGGCAGTCTTCTTCTTCCTCTTCTTCTAGTCACTGCAAGATGGCAGTTTATTAGTGTGTGTGTGTGTGTGTGTGTGTGTGTGTGTGTGTGTATCATCATCATCTTCACTTCCCGGGTCGGGTTGTGAATCAAGGACCTCCATCGCTGCCTGTCTCTCCACCACTCTTCTCCTTTTTTTAAGTACATCTTCTGGTTTTCCTCCCCTCTTCTCTATGCACTCCCACACTGAATCTGTCCACCTCTTTCGGGGTCTTCCTTGTGGTCTCTTTCATATTAACTTCTCTGAAAAAGCTTTTTTGGCACACTCTCTTCTCCCATTCTCATCATATGCCCATACCACTTTAGCTGTTTCTATCCTGTCTTAAAGTTTTAAGACTCCTGTCCTTTTCATTACCTCTTCATTTCTAATTCTATCATTTCTGGTCTTGCCCTCGATACCTCTTACGGATTTAATCTCCGCTGCCTGTATTCTACTCTCCTCTCGTTTGGTTGTAGTCCACGATCCAGCTGCATAGGTTAACAGATTTTCGGCCTCTTGGCTAAGATCAAAGTGTATAATGTGAATGCAATTTGTAAATAAGTTAATGTACACAATTGACAGCATCTTGTGCGCGTCTTTGTGAACCCGAAAACTGGCGACCATTGACAGGGCTTTAGAATAATTTTCGGTAGTGAATAGGAGTGTAAGTGGAAATCAGAACAAAATGCAAGTGATACTGGAAAATGTCTGTAAAACAACTTCAAGACGAACTCACAAAAATAAATCTTCAAACGAACGGCAATAAGAAAGCACTGAAGACACGGCTAGGAGAAGACCTCATTAAAAACGGTGTAGATCCCGAAAGTTTTTTTATCGAGGTGTATGAACAACCGTACTTGTTATCGGAAGATCAGGTAAATATAACCAGAATGTGTTCCAACTTGATGGGCATGATACAGGCACTCAATAGTAAAATCTCCAAAGGTGCTTTAAGGGAACTGATTTCACAAGTTAATTCCGCCTTAACAGATTGCCGAAAAAATTTCAAAGGTAGATGACAAGATATCTGAACCTTATACAGCTTTAACCAGACAAATATTTCAAGTGTACACACAGGTTTACAAAGTAGAACAGGGCCTTGGTTCGAAAATTTCAACCGTAGATGAAACTGGACTGATTTCAAGAGGGATTTCCTTGCTAGGTTTAATTCCGAAGGGGTGAAGAGTTCGGTGAAAAGGAAGCTACTGACTGATACTCAACCCACCTGCATGAGAGCTAGCGCGTTCGTCCTCCAGAAGTACCAGCTCTTCAAGCGGCTGCATCCTGAAGGAAGCGAGAATAAGATCTTACCAGACATCATAGAGCTACTTCACGATAAGATTAGACCGCTAGTGAAGGTATCGCAACCGAGATCCTTCGATGATTTGCGTAGAATCATTGCTCAGTTGGAAGAAAAACACAAGAGTAAAGCCACGGAAGAGACCAGCTTGGTTAGGAAATGCTACCAGCGTGGAAGAACGGGACACCTCAAGAACAACTGCTCCACTCTGGCGTCGGAATAAATAGGTCCGGCCTATTCTGGATTGAGGGGGGTATGGGACCGGAAACAGGAATGCGCCTCAAGACCTGACAAACAAGCAGCCCTGGATAAGTAGGAAAGGGCTTGATCAGATTGTGAGCAGAACACACCAACCTCGCCCAGCCATCATCTTGAGGATAGGCAACGAGAACTTTTCAGCCATATTCGACAGCTAAGCAAGCCACTCATTTGTGAATGGGACTGTTGCCAGATTACTGCCGCCTATGAAGTCTCACCATCTCGGAAGGGTAGTGGAGGCAGCGGACAGCATAACCTATTCCATCCAAGGACAGACTAACCTAACCACTAAATGCATGGACCTGCCTATTGTAATTAACGTTGCAGTGATTCAGAACCTATTACCTGACATTATATTAGGTGAGGACATTTTGGTAGAATACACAGTGATCGTAGACTGTGCAGCTCATTAAGTCTTTTTGGGAAAAGACAGATGTCTGAGGGTAGTCTGGCACGACGGAAATCTCCGGATTCGCAATGATGTGGAAGTTGACGTAGACCTGGGAGATATCCAGTTAACGCATCTTCAACCAAGTGAAGAAGACGAGCCAAGACACGCCTTACAGGACTTTCCATTAGTCATCACGAATAAAATATTAGGGACTACCACTGTAATGCACACCATTGAATGCAGCACTCAACCCATCAAGCAACGCCCATATCCTATCAACCCGGATAGGCGGAACTTCGCCATTCAGAAGATTCAAGAGATGGAAGGGCAAGGTCTCATAAAACCCTCTACATACTGTTGGGTTTCGCCTATCGTCCTAGTGAAGAAGAAGAAGAAGAGGAGAAGAAGAAGAAGAAGAATGGGGAGTATGGACTCTGTGTGGACTATTGCAGGTTGAACGAAAAGACCGTTGGTGACGCCTACCCCACGCCTGAACTTAAAGACTCACATAAACAAGTAAATGGGTCTGGGATTTTCAGCACACTGGATCCCAACTCTGGATACTGGCAAGTGGAGGTCGAGGAAAGTTCTAGGCCACTGACTGCCTTCATGACACTGAGAGGATTGTACCAGTTTACAGTAATTCGTTTTGGACTGAAGACTGCTCCTGCAACCTTCATGCAACTGATGGATAAGGTATTGTCAGGATATGTTGGAGATTTCTGCTAAGTGTATCTCGACGACGTCTTAATTCACAGCAAGAATTTTCAAGAACACTTTGTACACCTGAAAAAGGTGCTAGAACGACTAAAAATTCATGGACTGACCTGCCAACTGGAGAAATACCACTTCACCCAGTCCCGTGTAGAATAAGTTGGGCATGTCCTAACATCTGATGGTTTAGAAAGGCAATCGGAGAAGAATCGAGCTATCGAGGAAGCTGCACGCCCGCGGGCCAGGCGACAAGTACGTCAGTTCCTTGGCTTGTGTGGATGGTATAGCAGCTTTGTGCCACACTTTGAAGAGAAGGCAATACCACTCACCGATCTACTCCATAACAACCGTCTGTTCCGATGGACCAACAAGGAAGAGGCAGCATTCCAAGGCATTAAGGCTGCGATATGCAATGCTCCTGGTCTAGCCCATCCCGACCCTCAACGGAAGATGTGCCTGCAGACGGACGCCAGCGACTCCGGCCTAGGAGCAGTGTTATTCCAGGAGAGGAGTAACGGCGGAAGGGACATCATCCAGTATGCCAGCAGAGAGCTATCTCCCACCCAACAACGCTACTGCACTGCCGAGAAGAAAGCCTTAGCCGTGGTGTGGGAAAATTCAAAGGCTAGTTGGAGGGAGGTAAGTTCCAGCTGTACACCGATAACACAGCTCTCAAATGGTTGAATTCGCTCTCTGGCTCAAAATCTAGACTAATACGATGGGCTCTGTTAATCGCAGAATTTGATTTTGAAGTGTGTCACGTCCCAGGATTGACGAACATAGGAGCAGATAATTTGTCTAGGCACCCGGCGATGGAACCGAAGCTAGGAGCACCATTACTGAGGTGAAGTTTCTACGAAAACACCAGAGTGAACCCAATGAACCTGTTCTTATGACCATCTAGAAGGAACTTGATCTGGGAGTAATCAAGCAATGGCAAGAACAAGACAAGCCCTGTAGGACCATGAGTCAGTAGATTAGGAGACAGGACACCGATAGTCGACTCGTCCCAAGGGAATTCAAGATGTGCTACAAGAACTTCCAGGTTGACGGAAGACTCTTAATGTACAGATCGCACCTCTCCGACATGCCTGCAGTAGTGGTGAACCCTAGACAGCACACGACGGACACCCTCGAGAAGGTCCACGACAGCATTGAAGCCCGACTTCCTGGAAGTGAAGAGACATATCAGTCTATCCGTCAAATATTCTTCTGGGTGAATATGCGGAAAGATATCCTTGATTATATGGAAGGGTTCTACATTTGCGCCTGCACCAAGGCAGCAACAGGAAGGCAGATTCCAGTCAGCGAGGAAGATGGCCGCAACACCCTTGGGTGGTCATAGACCTGGACATTATGGGCCCTTACCATAGAACACCAAGGGGTAAAACAGAATTCCTAGAAATCGCCGACCTATTCACAAGATGGATTGAAGCCTTTCCGATACCAGAAGCCCCAATGGGACGCATCACCAGTCTTCTACAGGATGAAGTATTCAGCCGCTACGGTTATCCACGGTGCATTCTGTCGGACAACGGGAGTCAGTTCACGTTAAGGAAGTGGCAGCAGATTATGACTGAAAGAGGTGTGGAGCACTGGACCACCCTTATCTAAAACCCAAGAGCCAATCCAATGGAACGACAGAACCAGGATCTAAAAAGGATGCTACAGGTCCACCTAATAGACAAGGAACCTCGACTCTGGGACCATCAGATACCCCAGCTGAACTGTCCCTTGGTCGACAGCTATACGGCACCGGGGATGGGGAAATTCGCTCACCACCCACTTCTGGTCAAGATGATGCAACTGTTTCCCTAGCAGAGTGGCAACATAAACAGCAGCAGGACATTAAGGAAAAGCAAGCTTTGGCCGAGAAGATATCCCTTACCCAGACTAAGTCTCAAGATGTTGAAGAGACCCAGATCTTCCTACCAAGCCAACAAGTACTGCGACGTAACCACCCAGTCAGTAATAAGATTGGAGGGTTTCACGCAGGTCTCGCACCTAAGTGGATTGGTCCCGTAAAGTCCAGTCAACTCATGTTGTAATTTTGTTGTGTTGGTTATTGGTTGACATGCTAATGTGGCAGTCTTCTTCTTCCTCTTCTTCGTGTCAGTTCAAGATGGCAGTTTATTAGTGTGTGTATAACTTGTAAATAAAATAGTGTACACAAATGACAGCATCTCGCGTGTGCGTCTGTGTGAATATAATAACTATCAAGTTTACACTCGTAGTTACTGGGACGTCGCACATATCGCAGCACTGAAGAAACGGTCTCTCGATTCTCGCAAGAGTCTCGACATCTGTGACGTCAGTCTTGAGCGAGAGCATTGCCCATCACTAGGACATACTGTACGATGCAGTCCACGATCGTTCTCGCTTGCAGTTATCACAATTGTCATTATATGGACTCAAACGTTTCTTAAAAGTTTAGGGAACTCTGATTTGTGCACCACCCTCGTATTATTCTTCCATTCAACCCACTTGTTTCGCCAAGCTACCTTTAGGAGAATAAAGAAAGTAACATCAAGAGGCTGGCAAAGGTGGGTAGCATTCGGAGTAAATAGCACAAATTTGATATTGTACTTTTCAGACAGCTTGATGACATTAAGTGAGAGTTGACTTGACAAATCGCCAGTCATGACCTTGGGCCCCAGTAATGTCTTTATATAAGGCAACATCATTTTCTTAAAACATGCCTTGAACATTGTGAGGAACCAGCCGCTGACACTTCGGCCATAACCAGCACCGTTGATCCCACCTTCTGTCCACGTGTCGTACATGTGCTTGCTTTTGCAGACAGTGAATGGTGGTAACACTGTTCCATCTGCAGCCATGGCCACCATAACTCTGATATTTATTTTCGATGAGTCTAAAATTCTCTCCAGATGTTTGACCCCACGTTTTACAACCACTTTCACAATCTCCGGGTCATCACAGGAATGTGTTTAATCATAGTTTATATTTGAGGCAGGACTCCCTTCCGTGTGTTTTGCAGGTTATGGGAATAGTCCATGACAATATATCTCGTAACATGTCGTAACAGCTGCCCTGTCTCATTTGGTGTTCTTTCTGATTCTCATTGTGAGTTTATGATTCCTCCTGAGAAAACCACAAATCCATCTAACCCCGGGAAGTTATCCGCAAACCTTTTCTCAACCTTCCCAGCATGTTTTGGGTAATCCTGGACGATATTATCCATACTGTTACTTCTCAGCAGGAAACCCCACTTTGCATATAGCAGCTGTCCTTTGACAAGAGGTTTTTCCTCCTCCCTGGTTAATGCTGTAGGTACACCCAGCTTGTGTGAATATATATTCTTCAAATTATTATTTAGTGTTGTGTATGGTGTTTCAAACTGTTTGGATGCTTTCTGGATACTCATTTTATCCTTATGGACAGCTTTTACTACATTCTCTAGGAGGATTGGGTAATACCTGCATCATCTTCCAGGTTCCAAATTTCTGCACTTGATCAGTATTACTAAGGTCCAGATGTTGACATGTCATATTTTTACTGAACTGTGTAAAACAGTGCTGAAGTACATAGAAACTCCGGTCGGGGCACCCCGTCTTCAAATATGTCATTTTTATTTTGTATCGTTTTGCATTTTTTGCTATTTTTCCATTTTAAGAGCATTTTGTTAAGTTTGGTAGATTTTTGGTCATATTTTAGGGAAATTTGCCTTTTAATGTCATTTTTTCCAATTTAGTCATGTCACACCTTTAATATGAGGGAGTGAGTTACGTCTTTCAGAGTTAAGAACGATCTATTAGCTGATACAATATCATTTAAAATATTGAAATAAAATATTTCAGTACTGCTATTAGCAATAAAAAATATATCTTGGATGCAGAAAGTTATGGGGCTAGGTAAACAGATGCACTTGTATTCATCGCAAACCAGTTATTAGCGGAATGGAATGTTACCTGCTCTGTTGACCAAGGTCAGCTGTGGCAGCGCCTCCTAGAGAACAAGGCCTGGCAATACGAATGACAGTAGCTGATGACATATGTTGAAGGAGGCCCATGCCAGTAACTCAGTTAGCTTGTTGCTGCTTGGTGTATGAGGACGCTTTTCCCTATTATGTGTGTTTTTCATCGATTATATTAATGTTACTTCAGTCTTGTGTGTTAACACTCGCTTAATATTCCTATTAGTGTAAGTTCAGTTAAAGGTGATAGTATTTACAAATTGTTAATATTGATAAATTGTGTTTAAAGTGCTGGTATGGCCACCACGCGAGGTTAGAACTGAGTTTATTTTTAATGGTGTGTTGTGAATTGCGATCACTGTTTTTCAAATTATGAATAACGATGCCTCAGAAATGCAGTGTTCCAAACTGTAAGGGCAATTATCGCACTGGCCCTAAAGTGAGTGTTTTCTCGTTTCCAACTGACGACTCGGAGAGAGCTAAGTGGTTACGAGCTATTCGCCGAGATGATTTCGTTCCTTCCAAAACTGCAAAGGTAAGTCTTAGTTATTAGTGTATTATATATGATTTCAATCATTCAATCACTTAAGTTGTGGAATGGTCCTTGAAATGGAGCCCTGTGTTGTAGGTGTGCGAGCTCCATTTCAAAACTCATGAGGTTGAAAAGACGACCAGAGCTAGTCTGGAACTCGTGTATCCCCACCTGGACGCGGGAGTGGTGCATGTAGTTAATTGTCGCCCATACGTGTGGCAAATAGAGAAAGACACCGTGGGAGTAAAGGTTCGCCAAAACATGTAGTTATTGGCCCCCAACAAGTGGAGCAAAATAGAGAGAAAAACACCGTGGGAGAGAGACGTTAGTCATCAGACCATGTACATTTGATGCTACGCCATATTCATAATGAAGAGAAAGGCATTAAGGTCAAGAAATGGAGTTGTTGAGTCTTGTAGAATTACGCAAACATGTGGCAGTCTGAGAGAAAAAAAATTTACTAAGTGAACCTTGATAAGAAGGGAAGGTACCGTATTTTAGGAGTTGGTTGACAGAGGATTTTGAATGTATGGACCAGATGATGGAGTGAAAATGGAAGTATCGTGCAAAACTTAGTTATATATGGTAGAAGAAGTTGTCGTTTGACCAGATAAAATTTTATATTGGGATCGAAGAAAACACAGGAGGACAATGGACTGTGAAGTCGAGTAGATGCCCAATAATAATAATAATCAGAGATAAGCGAGAAGAGAAACGGATGGATGAAATGAAGAAAATATCTCAGGACGGCTGGAAATAATCGAATTCCTGTCTAGAGGAAGCTGAGGTAGAATATGAAGACTTTATAATTGTAAATATAAATAATTGGAAGTAAATTTAAGAAATGTTGTTAGTATGTTAGTCACAATTTATTATGAAATAACTTAGATATAGGAAGTAGATCGTAAGAAATTAAGTTATTTGAACCTTTTTAATTATTCATACTAGAATTAAGGTTTGGAATCTTAGTCATTAGGATAAATGTTTCATATTTCATGGAGTAGTTGGGTCAACCTCGTAAGCAAAACCTAGTCAGAGTAGTTAAGCCTATATTTAAGCATAATACAAGTATAGTTGAGTAAGTAAGAATAAGAATATTTGTGAATATTGAACTATAGAGAAGTTAGGGCAGAATTAGAGTATTATCCGAAATAATAGAGAATTCGGAAATAATACGTGAAAGTCAAGATGTCAACGTTAAGCGAATTTAGAGTACAATTTGAAGAGTACAAGAAGAAGCAGGAGAAATATTGGAAAGCAAGAAGAGAAGGAAAGAAAGCAGAAAGAAGAACAACAGGGAATGTTGCAAGCCATAAAGCAAATCATGGAAGAAGCTAAGAGAGAAGAACAAGAAGAAATGAGAAAGCAAGAGGAGATGTTCAAGAAGATCATAGAAAAGATGGATAATCGTGATAAAGAATCTAAGAAAGAAAGACAGGAACGAGAGGAAAAGGAGAAGAGGCAGGAAGAGAAGGAGAGGAAACAGAAGGAAGAACAGGAAGAAAAGGAGAGAAAACAGAAGAAAGAAAAGGAAGAAAAGGAGAGAAAACAGGAGGAAGAACAGGAAGAAAAGGAGAAGAGGCAGGAAGAAGAGAGGAGGAAAGAGAAACAAGAAAGGGAAGAGAGATATCAAAGATTCGTGGAAGAAATCGCTAGTAAACAGGAAGAGAGACAAAAACAAATGATGAAGGAAATCATTAGTAAACAGGAAGAGAAACATAAGCAGATGATGGAGGAGATGAAGCAGATGAAGGAGGAGATGAAGAAAGGTCATCAGGAGCAGAAGGAAGAATTGAGGAAATATCAGGAAAAGATGGAAGAGGTAACTAGGGAGCAAGAAGAAAGACACAAAATAATGGTAATGGAGATAAAGGAAGAAATCTTGAAAGTACGATCAAGTGCGAACGCGATCATTAACACTATAGATGAATGGAGAGCCGAAATTAAAGGACGAATGGAGAAGAAAGGAGAACATGAGAATCAACGAGGATCATCACAAGAAGAAGCTGAGAAACCGGAGGAGAAGAAAGAAGAAGATGTTGAAAACCGAGAAGAAAAACTACTGAAAATAATTGAACACCCAGAGGAGAAACGACGAGAGCTATTCAGAGAAGAAATAAGAGGAGAAAGACCAGGAAAACCAGACATACGAGAAGAATGGCAACGAAAGCAGCTGAAGCAAATTGTAAGAATGGAGGAGAGACAAAGAAAACGAAGAAAAATGGAAACCAGAATAGTTCAAGCAGAAATTTTGCAGATGCAGAATCACATAAATATGCATAGGGCAGATTTGCATGGAGAAGAGGAAGAAATCCATTTACTTGAGGCTAGCACCTTACATACCAAACGATCCGTAAGAAAATTAAAGGTTACTTCAGAGGAATGGCAAGCAAATACGTATGAAGAGAATGAACCATATTCGAAGGTGAAGATAAAAGCCAGAAGAGAAGAAGACGAACGAAAATGGACGTCAAGATTACCAGACGGAAGGAGAAGAATGTTAACTTATCTATAGAAAGACTAGGAAAATGTTGAAAACGCAGTGAAAATTTCAAAATTCATAGTTATTAAAACACGAGTAGACTCGTGGGAAATCAATTCTAATATTAGTAAAAATCAGCAATCTCGAATGTATCCACTAAAGTATTTGCAAAATTCGTACATTTATTCGATGGACCATTCGTTATACATCGATCATTTGGGAACAACGCATACGAAGTTCACGACCTGAATGGTAAAAGTAAAGGGATACACAACGCGGCAAATATTAAGTTATACTTCAAGGAACAAAGGGATTAGAGTCTATCAAACATCGCAGTTAAACAAGGAATGAGAACTGGAATGACCTATAACAAGAACGAGCCAATTGATCTGTAAAAACTTACAGTAATGCGCTCAAAATTCTGACTAAGAACAGTGAAAAGTCCCATTATGACATTAGAAATATATGAGACAAATATATAGCAAGCCATATATTTAAATCAACGTGGGAGGAGTAAATGTGCCATTTTACCGTTCTATAGTTGCAGTATTAGGAACAAAAATGGCGTTCCAGCCATTAAAGAATTAAAATAAAAGCAATTAGCAGCGGTACGAGCTGAAGAGACAATAAATTCAACCGGCAATCACGAAAAGAACCACTTTTAGAAGGCGGTGCGAAAGAATGACGAGAGCGGATTATTTAAATCGATTATTGAAAAAAAAAGTCTTCCATTAGAACAAATCTCAATCCAGCACTGCATCGAAGAAAGGACGGAGTCGAGTAAAGAAACCAGATACTTATCGGATTCTTTAATCAATTATTGAAGAAAAGATCAAATCTACGATAACCCGCTTAACATGAGCTGTGGTTGACACATATACGTGAGATTATAGACCAGCTGTTAGGAAACGTCAAGTTGGATCTGTACTACGTCACGGTTGGGCTCGGAACATTGTATTTGCCCGATACTGCACAACTTCAAGAGAGCTGAATTAAACGGAAATAAAAGTGCAATTCTAAAAGCACGTAAAATTCACACCGTTTCGGCGAGCAAGGCAGTTGAAATAAGACGATATTTAGAGCCGTTATAAGCAAATTAGACGGACCAAAATACATAATACTTTTCGCATTAGCACCACTAAGCAGATTACAGCATGTATAAATCAAATAATGCCTTGTGTTATTCTGTCCTTGACGCAATGAAGACCACTATGATGTTCTAAGAAGCTGAGGCAGAGACTACTCCGGTTATTGTGGCGCTTCACGAGATTGATGACCCAGGAGGGCGGTAATCAGCTGTGAGGACGAGATGGACCCGATTACCTAAGCCGAACCATGGAGCGAGGCCTACCATCCCATGACGATTAACAGCGAGATGGAAATCACTACCCAATAAGCAAAGTTAAGTTCCCATTTGAGTCGTATCGTAAGTAGAAACCTTTATTCTTTTGGTTAATATATAATGTGCATTATGACATTGTGTGTGCGTAGTTAATATACAAGTGTACTTACAAGGAAATAGGTATTCATCTGAAGTTACCGTAAATCCCAGACATAGGTGTAAAATACCAGTGAATGCCGTTCGTAAATTTGTCAATATGGTATTGGAGAAGTGATTGATATTTTTCTTAAATCGTTGTCAGTGGAGTGTTAGAGTATTAAGAGGAAGCTTATATACATGCGTGATGGCTTTAACAAAATAACAAGCGTAAAGATCGTATTTAGGGAATGTTACAATAAAATATAGTGGCACAGTTTTAAGGTTACGATGTGCTGTTCTTTGATACTATGACAGTAATGATGATGGTTTTATATGTGTAGGTTATGGCACATATGTTGCGTATTTGATGAAACGAGTGCTTTGATTATGAATGCTACGCGATAATTGAAATGTTAAATGGTGAATGTGATAAGCATATGCGTTGATAGTATATTATGATGGTGATAGTTATTGTTATTTAGGAAGTTGGTCATAGTATTCTTCGAGAGATGGTAGTATGTGTAGGTTGCACATGCTAAAGTATATGTATTGAAACGTACTGTTTTCGATCGCTATTTTATTCCCTAATATATATATAATACAGATTAGGATACGATCTCAATGCCATCAGTATAGAATTAATTGAGTAAGTAGGATCATCAGAAGAGCCGAGAGGCCACCTACGTCAATATTTAGGCCTTCACTGACATATCTACGATTGTTTTCATGTATTCTCACATACGGACACTTAACTTTTGATTTTATGGGAGCAATTTAACACATCACTGGTAACTTAGTCTTTCATATGTGGATTTTAGATGAAGATAGAGTCTTCCTATGTGTCAATTTTTCCACCTATGGTATTATTCGTTGGAAGGTTAATTAAATACACTTGGTAATGTTATATTAAGTCATATACGCACTTTAATTGAATTTTAACCATGAATTGAAATAATAATTGAATGATTTAGTCACATAAGCCTTACGATGGAATTAATTTGAGATTACTTACGACTTAAAGTGGACTTAGATTTGCTTATATGGAGGTCAGTTAGTATTAAATATGAAACATACAAAAATTTGAAACCTCAACTAGAGAAAATCCCTAATGGACAGACATTATTTTCTCACACGATTTTCCTACTGTGCGTGGACATTGATGTGAAGTGTTCAGCCGAGTGATATACATTTCTTTAATTGCATGTGAATTTAGGTTCAGGCGATTGAATTTTGGTAATTTTTAAGGAGCAATCCAGCTTAATATAGAAAGATTCCAGATCTTAATTAATTAATTAATTAATTAATTAATTGATTAATTATTGGCCACTTTCTTTGCGTTTTCACATTTTCAATTGAAACTCAATTTGAACATTGTATATAGTAGGGAGTATAGCTTGTTTTACTTGAACCATTTGGATGCATCCGATTATTATAATTATGTTGAATAATTTTACTTGATTATATGATTTATTTATTTTCTTTTCATTTAATTTCCTTGGAGACTACTTAATCATGATACAATTCTTCGACAGGCCAGGATTAGGATATAGATGAATGAGGCCTAATTTCATTTATTTATTAGAGGTTTTTCCAAACCTGTTGTTTTCAATGCAATATAATCACAGCGCTTAGAGATGCTGATTGCGTAGGAAACCAGCCACATTGTATAAATAATTTTTCAAGATATTATATCTTTATTTCAAATCATACTTAGACCAATTTATTAATAAAAGCTGAGTAGTGAAAACATTAAAATTCTTTCAATGTCTACTTAGAATAAGTACTAGATATAAGCTTATAATGACTAATTCTGATCGTGATTATGATGATGACATATACGGAATTCTTGACAAGCCATGATAATCTGATTTTTTTACGATAAATTTCGGCATCATACAAGTACGGTAACCGACTGATAGCGTGTTGAAGACGTTCATCTACGTAGGTTGGGATCTACCGTAGGCCATCGGTGTACTTTCTCACGCGGAACTCACAACCCAGCAATATTTGGCAGATGAAATTGTTAAGAGCTAGTCTGGAACTCGTGTATCCCCACCTGGACGCGGGAGTGGTGCAACCGTCAGTGTTCAGTATGTGATGTTCTGAAACTGAAGTTCCCGATGACAACGATAATTGAGAAGCGTATGATATAGATCCAGAACCTACTTTACAGCATAATTACCATAGTGATTTGTTCTGTTCCATAGCGAGATCAGTGTTACAGTGTTATGACATCATCCATTTATGAACATTGTCTATAACGTGTAGTAATACATTTCTCAATTAATTTGGTCATGTATTTGAAATACTGCTTTCTGGCTAAAAGGCATTTTTCTACTTTGACTCCCTGGTTCTTTTATTGCTTGTGTTGTGGCACAGTTGTGCTATTCTTTTGACTGTTTTAGTCGTGATTGCTTTCCTGCAAAATGCTTAATACTTACATAGAACATGATGCAAAGAACATAATAAAGTATTTCCTTTCCTTCTTCTTTCTCATCTTACTATACTTTTCATAAATATATTTCAACATATTTAAACATTGTGGTATTGGAATTAATGGCATACACATTTGGAAATTAGTGTATGCTGCTGTCGCTTCGCTTTTATTATACACTAGTGTCCAAAAGTTAAGCACATGTTAAGAGTAAGCAGGGAAACAGGAAATAGGCCGCAAATCGCACGACATATGCACCTACCAACATTACGTGTTCGCTCTGTATAGGAAAGGAGTGTTCCCTGCTTTGACTAGCGGCGTAACCGCAAGGTAAACACAGCCATTGTCTGCGCCCCATATTCCCTCAGTCGTGTTTGCCCTGTTATTGTGCGGAGTGTAGCCTTGTGGTGAACGTGACAACATAATGGCACGACGACGCCATTTGGACCCTGTTTTGCAAGGTAGAATACTCGGCTGCCTGGAAGCAGGCCAAACACAGACCGAATTCGCCATCTACTTGAATGTGCCACAAAGTGTCATTTCCAGGCTTTGGAGACGATTTCGAGACACAGGAGATGTTAGTCGCAGGCCAGTACCAGGTCGACCAATGGTAACCACCCCACAGCAGAACCGATATCTGGCCTTAAACTCCCCGACGAAATCGGAATGCACCTGCAAGACAATTGGCGGAGCTTGCAGCCGTCTCGGGGGTTGCCGTTTTCCGGCAAACTGTGTATCGGAGGCTCAGAACAGCAGGGCTGTTTGCCCGACGTCCAGCGGTGTGCGTTCCGCTCACTCCAGCACAGAGACGGGCCCGTTTACTGTGGATCCGTCAACATCGAAACCTGACCATGAATGAATGGAGGCATGTGCTCTTCACAGATGAATCCCGCTTCAGTTTGCAGAACGATCCCAGTCGCACATTAATCTGGAGAGAACCGGGTATCCGATACAACCACAGGAACATCGTAGAACGGGATCAGTATGGTGGTGGTGGCGTCATGTTAAATGGCCGTACGGACCTTCACATTTTCATGTGTGGTCCGAGGAACACTTTTAACACTCGGAGATACAGGGATGAGGTAGTAATGGGCAACGCTCTCGCTCGAGACTCTCGAGACTGACGTCGCAGATCTCGGGACTCTCGCGAGAATCTCGAGACCGAACCTCCTGTAGTGCAAGCTGTGCTACGTACCAGTAACTACGACTCTAAACTTGATAGTAGGCCTAATCATTGGCAGTTATAGCGTGAAGTTCTCATATGAAAACGTGTGAGCCAATACATTTTGTCAAAAGCCTGGAAAAGTATTCTGTGTTCAACTATGAACCCCTTAATACCATTAACGAAAGTGAAAACCGAATGTCAGTACGTTATCTTAAACTGTTTACGACTCATTTGAGGTGGACATCTTAGCTGAATAACCCTGCATAATTTGTGAATAACTGTAGATAGGATGTACACCTACTTTGATACTAGGGGCGTGCATTATTCGAACTAGAGACGGGAAGATGTGCTTTGCTAGATATGCAACCCCCATTACACATGAGTGGAACGTGTAATCTAATATGCCCGACTTTGCTCCAATTCTTTCAGCAGGGGTGATGGACAACGCTCTCGAGACCGATTCTCGTGTGCTGCGAGCTGTGCGACGCGACGTCCCAGTAACTACGAGTGTGACGATAAATTTTGTCAAAAGCCTAGGGAAGCACTGCATGTTGAACTATGAGCTCCTTAATACCATTAATGAAAGTGAAACTGTTCACGAGTTATTTCAGGCGGACTTTTTAGCTGAATAACCCGTATAATTTGTTTATAACTATTATTAGGATGTAAACCTACCTAGATGCCTCAAAATCGTTGTCGGCAGGGTAGCTTCTTGTGATTCAGACTGGGCCGGAGGTGTTCTATGACTATTCCTCTTCATTTATATTATGTGTTTTTGAGTGTCGGATCATCCCAGAAGTATTTCTGCCGAAGTATTTTACACTGACTGACAGAGCAAATGCAACACCAAGGAGGAGTGGTTCGAAAGGAATGAAAGTTGGGGAAAAAACAGAGACGGCACGGACGAATAATTGATGTTTATTTCAAACCGATATGCAGGTTACACAATGCGCACGGCATCGACTCAGTTGGATGTAGGACCACCGCGAGCGGCGATGCACGCAGAAACACGTCGAGGTACAGAGTCAATAAGAGTGCGGATGGTGTCCTGAGGGATGGTTCTCCATTCTCTGTCAACCATTTGCCACAGTTGGTCATCCGTACGAGGCTGGGGCAGAGTTTGCAAACGGCATCCAATGAGATCCCACACGTGTTCGATTGGTGAGAGATCCGGAGAGTACGCTGGCCACGGAAGCATCTGTACACCTCGTAGAGCCTGTTGGGAGATGCGAGCAGTGTGTGGGCGGGCAATATCCTGCTGAAACAGAGCATTGGGCAGCCCCTGAAGGTACGGGAGTGCCACCAGCCGCAGCACATGCTGCACGTAGCGGTGGGCGTTTAACGTGCCTTGAATACGCACTAGAGGTGACGTGGAATCATACGCAGTAGCGCCCCAAACCATGATGCCGCGTTGTCTAGCGGTAGGGCGCTCCACAGTTACTGCCGGATTTGACCTTTCTCCACGCCGACGCCACACTCGTCTGCGGTGACTATCACTGACAGAACAGAAGCGTGACTCATCGGAGAACACGACGTTCCGCCATTCCCTCATCCAAGTCGCTCTAGCCCGGCACCATGCCAGGCGTGCACGTCTATGCTGTGGAGTCAATGGTAGTCTTCTGAGCGGACGCCGGTAGTGCAGGCCTCCTTCAACCATTCGACGGGAAATTGTTCTGGTCGATATTGGAACAGCCAGGGTGTCTTGCACATGCTGAAGAATGGCGGTTGACGTCGCGTGCGGGGCTGCCACCGCTTGGCGGCGGATGCGCCGATCCTCGCGTGCTGACGTCACTCGGGCTGCGCCTGGAACCCTCGCACGTGCCACATGTCCCTGCGCCAACCATCTTCGCCACAGGCGCTGCACCGTGGACACATCCCTATGGGTATCGGCTGCGATTTGACGAAGCGACCAACCTGCCCTTCTCAGCCCGATCACCATACCCCTCGTAAAGTCGTCTGTCTGCTGGAAATGCCTCCGTTGACGGCGGCCTGGCATTCTTAGCTATACACGTGTCCAGTGGCACAGGACAACACGTTCTACAATGACTGTCGGCTGAGAAATCACGGTACGAAGTGGGCCATTCGCCAACGCCGTGTCCCATTTATCGTTCGCTACGTGCGCAGCACAGCGGCGCATTTCACATCATGAGCATACCTCAGTGACGTCAGTCTACCCTGCAATTGGCATAACGTTCTGACCACTCCTTCTTGGTGTTGCATTTGCTCTGTCAGTCAGTGTACTTCTTTTGGATAAACAACACAGCGGGCTGTACTATGTGGCATCTCTTCAAAATAACCGACATCCACGACTACGTTGCATTTCGGACATCGTTTTCAAGTTGTCGCGTACAACTAGACACAATTACACATTGCACTGTCATATACCGAAGTACCTTATTATTATTATTATTATTATTATTATTATTATTATTATTATTATTATTATTATTATTATTATTATTATTACTATTATTATTAACAAATACATCGCAAATGGGAAATATCTCGGTGGAAACGGTCACTTACAGTAGTATAATAATAACCAGCATACTGATATGGGCAAGTTTTCCTTCGTAAACAGGACCAAAAGGGATTGGAATAAATTACCTGCAGCAGTCTTTGATAGATTCTCTTCCGGTATCAAATCGTTTTTGCCTGCTGCCATTTCTTGATGGATACAGTACTTTTGTATCCATCTCTTGGCACAGGCCAGAGTAAAGTGTAGCTTCCACCGAAGTCCCAGTCTCATCCATGGCTGTGACAATATGGAAGCTGCTGGGGTATGGATGGTGCTGAATAATGACATTCAGAGAACGACTAGTGCATCTGAGTGTTATGAAAGGTGTTGCTCATCGGGTCAGTCGTGCTGCAATAGCACTTTCTGACCCAGTGAGGAAAGCAATGACAAACTACCTCACTCCTCGTCTTGCCTAGTACGCCTCATTTTGGTGCTGCCATTAGTTTTTGCAGTTTCCTTATAACCGCATAACCTTTGGTGGTGGTATTTGAGGATCCAACCAGCCTCTGGGCTGATGACTTAACAGACAGACATCAAATCGTCTAAGATGATGATTAGTGCTAGTGCAAAGTGAAAAGTAAAAGCTGTAAACGACGGACACTGAATTTGTGATTTTCTGCTGGATTTAGAATGTTAAACTAGTAGTATTTCTTCTAATATTTTCTCTTCATGGAATTGCTTGTTGTACTCGTGTTGTTGTAGGTGTTGGGTAGTTATGGTTTAACTTTAATATCACTTGTAATGTTAAGTTAGTAATAAGTTCAACCTGTCTTATAGTATTGTAAGCCATAGTGTTAAGTAATGGAAATACTTAAGTTGTGTGTGAATTTGTATATAATGATGCTGGATTTAGAAAGTTAAACTAGTAGCATTTCTTGTCATATATTCTTTCGTTGTTGTCGTTATAGTTGTAGGGTAATGATGGTTTAACTTCACTTTATTATCACTTGTAATGTTGAGCCAGCAGAAAGCTGCACCTATAGTATTGTAAGCGGCAGTGTTAAGCACTGGAAATACTGAATTTGTTTATGATGCTGGAATTAGAATGTTAAATTAGTAGTACTTGTAATATTTCCTTTCCATGGAATTGCTTGTTGTACTCCTGTTGTTGGGTAATTATGCTAACTTTACATATGACGCGAATACTCTATAACATTGTAAGGAATTATTTCCCTCGTCACCAAAATATCAGTAAACACAAGCAGTGGTCATATGTTATTGCATGTGGGGTCTGATAATGATGTACACCTATCTGTCGAAAGAATTGGAGCAAACTCTTTTAGATTACACATTCCACTCATGCGTAATGGTGGTTGCATACGCAGCAAGGTGCATCTTGCCTCGTCTCGAGTTAGAACAATGCACGCCTGCTGTATCCGGGCACATGTACCTACAGTAGCCGTCAGGTTCTGTACTTAAACTACTCATTCGTGTACCTACCAGTGCATACAATGCCAGAATGCGTATCCTTTATAATTATGTTATATTGCGTCAAAATAGACCTCTGTAGAAATGAACACCGTAGTCGCTTCTTGACACGTATTTGCAAAATGGAGAAGGCCCGTGGTTGGCTATTCGCATACTCGGCACAAACAACATTCAGCTCCGACTACCTGTAAGCCTACGACACGCTGCTCGCCACACAATGCGGGGACAACGCTCTCGAGATCTCTCGAAATTTCTCGCGAGAAATAGTGCTTGCGCTAATCTCGAGAAATCTCGAGAAATCCGGAGAAATCTCGAGACCTAGTCTCAGACTGCCCATCACTAGGATGAGGTACTGAGACCATATGTTCGACTCTCCAGAGGTGTGGTTGGTCCAGACTTCCTCTTAATGGACGATAATGCCAGACCGCACTGCTCTGGTGGATGAATTTCTGGGTGGGGAAGACACTCATCACATGGAATGGCCAGCGAGGTCTGCGGATCTGAATCCTAAAGAACATGCCTGGGATGCACTGGGGAGACGAATTGCATCCCGTCAGCCTCCAACAAGGACTCTCCAGGACTTTCTTATTGCCCTTTCGGAGGAATGGGATCAACTGCCACATGAGCTCTTTGGACCATTTGATAGAGAGCATGCCACGTCGCTGTGAAGCATGTGTGGCTGTTAGGGATAACCATACACCCTATTAACATCATATTTTGTTGTGGAAGAACCTTTAGGCACTGTTTTTTTGGACAAGTTGTGTGATTCAGCTTCCATTTGTTCAGCAATCCGTCCGACATTCCTATAAGGCAGTATGGCCCAGTTTAATGATTATGCTTAACTTTTGGACACTAGTGTATTTTTTTACAATTGGCTTTACGTTGCACCGGCATAGATAGGTCTTATGGCGACGATGGGATAGAAAAGGGCTAGGAGTGGGAAAGAAGCGACCATGGCCTTAATAAATGTACAGCCCCAACACTTGCCTGGTGTGAAAATGGGATACCACAGAAAACTATATTTAGGGCTGCCGACAGTGAAATTCAAACCGCTTTTATTATAAGAGTGGTTCAGTTTTGTTTGAGAAACGTCTTTGTTTATAGTTTTAAACACACTCATATTGCTGAGACTAAGAAAATAAAACTTGTCATGGATGGGAAAATGCTCATCATTGCAGTATAGGCCTACACTGGAAGTACTGTGAAATCTATTTCTCACAAACAAATACTGTATGTATTCATATGTATCACGCATTTTAATTTTTGTTATAAGGGAGAAAAATATTCTCTGCAAATGCCGTATCTCCCATGGGAAACAAGAACACTTCTTGGAGGTCTCTATCTGGTGGTCCTCCCCACATGCAATGGACTTCACAAGTTTTGTCGCACTACCATAACACTGGAGAAGCATGCCTTTTGTCCTTCCCTAGTATAGTGAGCTTATCTAGCATAGCCTTTGCTTTTCACATGCTCTAAAACAGTTCATGATAACATACCCGTAAACTCTGATGGCAATGCTGTATACATGTTAAAAACTACAGTCGAATACTTCACCGCAAACTTATTGAACATTTTTGATATTATTTCCTTTCCACCACTGTTTAAGCTTTGCCGTGTTAAGCTTTGAACTCGCTGTCATTTAATACTCATAAACACAAACAAAAAAAGCAGCAAGGTCATGCTTTTGTGCATGACGTTGTCAGAAACATTATCCATTTTATATTCCTTCACATACATTCTCCAGAAACATATTTGCAGTGTTGAAAGCAATATGACCGAGCAAGTGTTTGCGAGGTTTGGGTCACGTAGCTATCAGCTTGCATTCAGGAAATAGAGAGTTCGAACCTCTCATGTGTCGGTGCGCTGTAAAACAAATTGTGAGAAAGAAAAGAATGACATATATGACTAATGAACTACTGCTATATTATAAAACCGCATGTAGATAGTAAAGAACATCAGCCAATTGACTCAGTTTTTGCCACATGTTGTACACGTGTCATTGTTTATAGATACCTCCAAAGAAAACCAATTTTTAAACATGGCACAGTTTGAGAACGTTGCCAGTTTAAGATCTGCGACACTCCACAACCACAAGCCACAACCCTGCTAAAAAAAAAAAAAAATCCTTTACTAGCTTGCACTTGACAAGCTGAATGAAGACTGATGAAGCCATTCATCCTTCAGACGAGTCTACATTTAGCTTAACAAATGATGGCTAGTACGTATCTATAGGCCGCTTGTAGCCGGACACAACTAGAAATATGCAGTGTAACATTTGTGCACTGGTTGCATCTTTGCATTGTATGAGAGATGGAAGTCATAGAATAGGGAGGGACGGTTCACTGCACTCGTGTGCTATATATTGTGGTTCCAAGTGTAAGAATATTATCCCTATTGTGTGAAATAGTTTCAGCAGAATCTCTCCTCAGTTCGCAAGGCAGTCAGGTTTGGTTTGCTCAGTATTTGATTTATTCAAGCTTCAAGAGTTCAATTGTATTGAATGTGTGTAGGACAAGGCAAACTGTCACTTGCAAATGATTTCCATGGACCTTGTATCTAATGGACTTTTAATAGTGATAGGCAGTCTGAGATGGGGTCTCGAGATTTCTCAAGACTAGCGCAGGCACTGTTTCTAATACCAATATAAATGGTCCGTTATTGGACATTATAAATTTTCCAGCTAACTCATTCCTGGTTGCCAGCGTTTCGCCCTCGTGTGATAGGCTGGGCTTATCAGTTGGTACCTAGCACACCTACCAAGACGCTGGCTAGTGCATACCGGGGAGGCCACTGCGTAGGCTAATTGTAGCCACCGGCAGTGCCAATGCACTATGAGATACTTTGTCTCATTATCAAAAATTGATGCCTGCTTCGGAACAAATATTTCAGATTCCCTATGGGAATCAACATCTATGGCACTGTTTCTCGCGAGAAATTTTGAGAGAACTCGAGAGCGCCCCCGCACTGTCCAGCGAGCAGCATGTCTTGGGCCTAGAGGTAGACGGAGCTGAATGTTGTTTGTGCCGAGTATGCGAATAGCCAACCACAGGCCTTCTCCATTCCATAAATACGTGTTAATTTCTACCGAGGTTTATTTTGACACAAAAAGGATATGCATTCTGGCATTGTATGCGGCGGCAAGTACACGAATGAGTGGGCTAAGTACAGAACCTGACGGCTACTGTAGATGTACATAGTTTTCAGACTCCACATTCAATATCCATATAACCAGTGCTTGTGTTTACTGATATTTTGGTGACGAAGAAATGTAAGTCGTGGATGTAGGTTATTTTGAAGAGATGCCACATGGCACAGCTGCTGTGTTGTTTATTCAAAAGAAGTAAAATATGTCAGCAGAAATACCGTATTTACTCGGGTATTAGACCCCTTTTTTCCCCACTTTTACAGCAAAAAAAGTAAAGGGAGGTCCAATATGCGATAACCTCAAATTTTGTGCAGTGAACACATGATTTAGGATATAAAGAACTGTACATTGTACATGTGAACATTCTACACTGTTCTTTAACAAATGTATGTATGTATGTATGTACTTGAGTTATACTGGCTATTTTCGTTGGAAGGCAGTATTTCTAAATGTAAAACGTCAATATATGGTGAAAACGACTTTTAGGCCTACATATAAAGTAAATGATTACTGGATTAAAGCCACTATATATATATATTTATTTAATGAGCCGAGCTTTCAGCCAAATTGCATGGCCTTCATCAGGGAATGTTAAGTTCTGCCTCCGACAGTGAGCAAAGAATTTCGAAGGAATGTGGAAGCCATAACCGTACTATCCATGGCCTACTCCACTAATTGGACTCAAGGATCGTCGTGCTGTGACTTACCGCCCTCTGTCGACAGTTTCGTGAGTGAGTCCTGCTGTTCCATGGTGGTGGTGTGCATGTATTTCTGCAGTACAGGTCTCCATGTATTTGATAACTTGAAGCCGTCTTCCCTGTTGATGTTATTTGGGCGCAGCTCTATCTCTATCGCTTCCCTTACCAATCGAGCATAGAAGTCTTTTACAGGCGCGATGACCTTTGCCTGGTCAAAGAGGATTTCATGGTCTGTACTGTAGAAATTGTTCTGCTATGGCAGACTGGCTTATGGCATTCTCCATGGAGGATGAATGAGTGACATTCTTTACCAACCTGATGTGTTCTTTATCCCTGGTGCTGACAAGCCTTTTCGTCATGACAATATATGAGCAACCACAACCATATGGAACTTCATACACACCCGGTGTTTCAAGATATGGTTTTTCTTTGAATGGTCTAAACAGGGATTTCAGCTTCCGGTCTGTGGTGAAAACTGGAATTATATTGTACTTCCTAAGGATACACTCTATTCTGTCAGTTATACCTGCCACGTAAGGAAGGATTACTTTCTTCTTTTTACTGTAGTCCTGGTTGGTACTATCCCTGTTAGGCTCCTTGATCTTCACAGCTTGTGCTATGAAGAAAAATAGTTATACATCAGGAGGCACGTTCCTTCGAATTTCTTTGCTCACTGTCGGAGGCAGAACTTCACATGCCCTGTTGAAGGCCAATGCAATTTGACTGAAAGCTCGGCTTCATTAAATAAATATATATAGTGGTTTTAATCCAGTATTCATTTATTTCTTTACATTAATACGAGCCACGAAAACCTATGTTCATAATCGGTTTTAGATACTCATATCACATCATTTGTTTCATCTCATTAACGCCAATGTCAGGAAGGGCATACGGTCGTAAAACTCGGTACGAAGAATCGTCTCACCTCATACTCGACCCCGTAGATAAAAGGGATAAGGGTATTGTATTATGTTTTGCAATATTGATACAAAATAACTCAACGACCAGTTATTTTTCTCTGTCAGTTGAGCAGTAGGCCTACCACACAGTAAACCTATTCACTGCTTTCATTTTGTCTAGCGCTGCTAACTTCCCTGCTACCAACATGCCGTCATTCCAAGTAACGGCATCTTTGCTGCCATCTCGTCAGCCATGCACTGCAATCGAGACAGAGCATTCAAGGTCCCATCTTTTTGAACCTTTCAAAAATAGTTTCGTTCCTAACTATAGAGTCCAAACTGTGTGAAGCTATTCCCAAATGATTTCTGGAATTGGTCTCTGATATTCCCAGCTGGTGTATGTGTAGCAGAAGCCACTCTTTCTGAATAAAGCTGTGTTGCTAAAAGCGTGGCAAACCACCAGCTTATAACTGGCGTATGTTACGAGTTGTATAAGCATATTGCTTGCTTGTTCTCTACATTGATCACATCAGGATGTACCTAAACAGCTGTAAATGAGATAAGAGAGACCGCATTGTTTAGGTTAGGTATGCTATCACACAAATAGTTCCAAAAGTTCTGAATAAAAATAAATAACAGGAAAGTTTGTTGCATTAATGGATATCTACAGGTGTGGCAGTAATGCATTTATTATCATAATGTTTAATTTTGTAAGTTCGTTGTCTCCCACATTTTACTAACGCATACCCTAGTATGTTTTGTTTGGAGTCTCCGAACATCGTCAAAAGTAATTAGGGACATAAAAATCAATATTATTATTTGTTAGGTACGCAAGTAAAACAACTGTGAGTGAATTGTTTTTATCGAGTTTTTAACTTACTTCTCTCCCAAAAAAACCCACATTGGCCTGAGTTACGAGGTATTAAACGATCACTTTGTTAATGATCTCGCCTGCCTATACTAATAGGCCTAGCAACAGCCGTGAATATTTCTTAACTAAAGTAAATTTGTTTCCTCATCCTGAGGTGGTGCAGCTCTTTTTCAGTCAGGCCCCCAGTGGAAGGGGCCTGTACCATTTTTACTGCAAATCAACCTTCCTACCGTTCATAAATCTCTGGCAATACGGTACTGGAAATCGAACTCAGGCTCCTGAGAACGGCAGCTAATTGTGCTAACCATTACACTGACGGACATTCTTAACTACAAAACTCAGACATACATACATGACTGATGCATGCTTGCAAAGCGCAGGTCGGACACGAAACTATTCACCTATCTGTGCAACGTCATCAGAGCTGCAGTAGACCTAAGCTACGGAGACGGACATTTCTTAACTACGAAACATAGATGTACCGCATGACTTTGATGTATGTTTTCATTACGTGGGTCGTACAGATGAAACTATTCACAAATGTGTGTGATGTCATCCGAGCTGCATAAGGTTTATACCCGCTTTGAAGTGGAATTGTTGTTCTTCTCTGACTAATTACGTTGGGGGGTCTTGTATGCAAGATTTACTTTTTCATTTTCTTCGTCTCGAAAAGCCAAGGGGGTTCTAATACACGAGTAAATACTGTACTTCCCGGATGATCCGGCACTTATATATAATATCGCTGAAGGGGAATCATCATAAAGAATACCTCCGGCCCAGTCTGCATCACAAAAAGCTATCCTGTTGACAACAGTTGCAAGGTATCCAGGTAGGTGTACATCCTATCAACAGTTGTTCACAAATTATGCAGGGTTATTCAGCCAAGATGTCCACCTCAAATAACTCGTGAACGTTTAAGTTACTGACATTCTGTTTTATTGGCTTATGCTGGGATCAAGCTGTGGGCTACCACAAGACTTAGGTTACCCCTTTTTTGATGATTGGTTTAGTGAACTTCAAGTCTTAAGCGTTTTGGGCTGTAGCCAATAGCCAGCGGAGAAGCCTGCTGTGTTGTCAAGACTGCTTTACAAGCTACTCCCCTGGCCTCTGCTACTAACAATACTCAACACCTGATCAGTGCAGATGGTACCCTAAGGTTCAACAAATTTAATTCCGGCTTTGTGGCTAAATGGATAGAATCCTTGCTTTGGTCTGATGGCGCCGGTTCAATTCTCACAATCAGCCCCTCGTACTCTTACTAGCATGTACCCGCAGCTTTGCCTGCTTTTATCAATTCAACCGTTAGATGTTTCTAAACTATTTATTTAAAAGCAAATTAAAATATTATATTTATTAACTCGCATCGTTTTGACGTAAATTACATGAAATATTTTTATTATATTGTTTCTTTCAATGCTTAAGATACCGGGTTGATGGACGGTACAAATAATATTAAAACAATGTAAAAGACCATGTTATATAATGCAAAACATATTGTTTCCTTATAGAGCTTTGGGATAAACTATATTAATGTCCTTCCATTTGGAGGTAAGATGTATGCTGTACTGCGTTTGCCTTTCTAACTCTTCAACAATCCACGTACAGTTGACAATGGCAAAAGCACCGTTTTCGAAGATGGAGTCCTACAACTTTAAGCGATTATCCTATGTCAAAGTTTGAGATCTCTGTGTGTCGTAGATTTGACTGGGCTTTGCACACATACACACAAACACTTCCGAATATTACGGGCTGATGGTTCCTCCTGTCGCGGACCGAAAACGGCTTTCTACTCAATGGACTTACAGTCCGAGGAATACAGCTTCGCCCGCGGCATGCTCAATCATGATGGTGGCTTCAGTAATAATCTTCATCAGTTTCAGAGCCATTTTCATTGCAGAGGGAAGGATTCATATTCCTGAGAAGGATAATCGGTGCCACAATCGTCCACCCCAAGATGTTGGAGGGTACTCCAAGTGACTCCAAATTGTTCAAAATCGCTGTTGTGTAGTTGACAGCCTCATCTATATGACATGTTGTGTCGATAGACTTTTCAATTTATAGAAAACCGGATAATTCTTGTGAGTGTTGCTTGTTGATGACGTTGACAGCTTCATGTCTTGGTGCAAGAACTGCTCTTAGACACAGCCATGTGTCTTAGGTGAAAACCTGTGCCCAGCTATGACAAACCAGACATCATGGATTGAAGGAAAATGGCATCTTGACTGATATATGTATTATTCCTTGTTTATTATTATCGTCTATCTTGTGTCCTATATGTTTCCTCTAAATGTATACGTGTCCAACACTTGTCCCCTTTCTCTACGGGGTTTGGATATGAAGTGGGATGAATCTTTGTAGTGAGTTTTTTACGACTGGATGACTTTCATGACGTCAACCTAATCAGATGAATTAATGAGTTGAAGTGAATGACATGATATATGATAGTAAGAATGAAGAGAATGAAACCCGGCGCTGGCACATAGCCCACTCCTCTCAAATAGCTCAAGACTTTACGTCCCGATCCGACAGACGAATCACCATCAACAGTGTCATATGCACTCACACCATATAAGACCAAAAACGGCTTCCTATCCCCTGGACATAAAATGAATCCTTGAATATTGTGTTCTCTACCTATTCCATGTACGTTGCCTAGCAATAGTGACTATGCATTTAATCTTGGTGACAGCACGTTGGATTGTCATATCCCAATACAAGTTTTCCGATGGTTTTTCATTCATAACTCACCAACGAAAGCGAAAATAAAAATTCCGGCTTCAAGGTGCATTCAGACCCCCTTCCATCTACCTATGTTCAAAATTTCAGATCTCTGCGTGCTGTGGATTTTGCTGGACATCGCGTACAGACAGACAAACACTTCCTTTTATAATTATAGATTGCCCTGGCTTGGGGACTGGGTATTTATGATGTGTTTGCCATTCCTTTCATCCTCATTAGGTCGCCACCAAGCCTATACAGATGCCATACACTATTATTATTATTCAATTAAAATTTTGAATTTTACAATATTACCAGTGGTCGTACCCATCGTTCACTGGTTTGTTAGATTCCTCGGGAGATCAGTGGTGGTGTCCGACACATGATCATGGGTTTGATTCCCACCAACAAAAGAGAACACTAAACCTGAAAGATTGCATTTCATTTTAGCAATCTACCTATAAAAAGTGAACTATATTACTGTAACAGCAGCCCTGCAGTGTTTTCCTACAAGGATGTAGAAGTAAACGGGAGTGAATTACCAGCACACCCTTTTGTATATAATTAAGTCAGAAGTCTGAGGTGAGGAAGTATATGCAATGAGGAACGCATGGTTGTTCATTAGCAGTGGCGATCTGTCGGAGCGAAGCATAGCACACCCTATCCCTCCGGCCCCGCACATATTGGCCATTCAGCAGCAAGCCAGGTGAGGTGAGGCGAGGGACACAGCGCTTGGGCTGCAATATCAGTCTCCGATGCCAAACTCTCAGAAATACGTGCAGAGTTTTTTCTCATTGCTTTCAAGTTTTGTAAATGTGTCAGATACATTATATTGTGCTTTAGATTTCCATCGTTCTCATTTGAGGTTTGGGCTTTACCGATAGCCTTGGTAGCCCTCAGTATATGCCACTGTTCTGTTTTCACATTTGTTAATGGTATTAAGGGGCTCATAGTTGAACATGCAGTACTTTCCTAGGCTTTTGAAAAAATTTATTGGCACACACATTTCCATTTGAGAACTGCTAATGATATAATATCAAGCTTACGCTCGTTACTTGGATGTCCCACGGGAGAATTAGTCTCGAGATTTCACTCGTGCGTAATGGTGGTTGCATATGCAGCAAGGCACATCTTGCCCCGTTTCAAATTCGAATAATGAACACATCTAGTGTCAAGGTAGAAATAACAGCCGGGAGTATTGACCACACGTCGCCTCATAATCTGCAGGCCTTCGGGCTGAGCAGCGGTCGCTTGTTAGGTCAAGGCTCTAAGTGCCATTGATTTTTTTTCTTTTTAAGTATCCAGGTAGGTGTACTCCTATCTACAGTTATTTACAAATTACACAGGGTTATTCAGCTAAGATGTCCACCTCAAATAAGTCCTTTCCACCCCCCTCCCTTAAGTGGATTTTCTGAAAACAAAAAAATATGTGTGTATTTTTAGATTCCAAATACTACTTTTTACGCCTGTAGCATTTTACACTTTTCCATATGAGAACATTATTTCACGCAAGAACTGCTTATGATACACTGTCAAACTTACACTCGTAGTCACTGTGACGTCGCACAGATCGCAGCACAGGAGAATCGGTATCCCAATTCTCGCGAGAGTCTCAAGATCTGCGACTGCTTTCTCGAGAGTCTCGAGCGAGAACATCAGTGGCCTCTGTGTCTTCACAGGAGAAATGTTAACATAAGTTGAAGTGCATACCTACTCCGTCCATACAGCTGTCTTCCTCAGAACCACCATAAACTACAAATTCTGCTATTGGCAGGCAGAAATATTACCACTGAGCTATGTGGATGGACTATTTTGTGCTGCTGCAGCATTTGCCAGGCAAATAACAAATGTACACAATATCGATTTCAGTTAAAGCTGTGAATTTTATTAATGCTGTGTTGTCTTTCAGAAGTCATATACTGAATATTCCTTTCATTGATAGCCTTGGATAGTTTCACTACTTCTAATTTTGTTGCAGCTGTACCCAGTTGAATAAGCAAGACTAGAACTTGATTGTATCAAATACAGTAGAGACAATACACGACACTTACGGATTTCGCCTTGCTAAAATGGGAGACAATTCGACGGTGGCGCTCCTAGTGACTTGACCTGAACAAATCGCGCTAAATTCAAATATCAATGGAAATGTATATACGGAAATGGATAAATAAATTACGTCTAGAAAGAAAGTGGTATTGAGATATTAACTTCGAAGTTGCTAAAGCAATTCTGGATAAATGAATGAAGAATTATTTAAAAGGTTATTATTCAAAGACTGAAATTAGACATATAAACAAGGTGTGAAATGGACTGCTGTGAAATGGCTTGATCTTCCATTTATGCATTACTTTTTTAGCTTTAGCATACCTGCCTGAAATCTTACGGTTGGATTTGTCTTTTTTCCTCATCTGAAAACATTGTATTATCACATTAAGACATTTGTCAATAAAAATATCGGCACATTCCTTACACATATGATGCAATGAATTAACATTTAATAGCTGGACAATTTTCCTCTTAACATGAAACCTACTAACAGAAAGAAAATCTATAAAATCTCGGCTTTAATCTGAGAAGAGGGATAAAAGAAAGGAAAGTTTGAAAATGTTGTCGATAGTGATGCTTTGAGGAATATTTGCGTACAATTAAGAGTAAAAATGTAACATACCCTTGGCTGTATAGTCGAGGAGTTTTAAAGTCGCTGGCCTGGAAATGATCTGAACAGATCTTATAATTCTTATAAAAGCGTAACGTCCCTTCTTTCTTGTACACTTTATCCAAATCGCTTCTGTGACATTTCAAAACGCACAGTTCACACCTACAACAACACATCGGTATTGAAGGTTAACTGCTGCACTACACAATAAAATATGCGTATTATATTTTAAGCCCGTTAAAATATGGGTCGAGCAGGTCAGAAGATTATGAAGTACTATAAAAATCACTGTCACTGGAAGAATATATATGCAAACACAATATTACTTACATGTTCTTGTCACGAGGGAACCTGAAGAACGACCGCGCATTTTTCTCTACTTCGTAATTACTGCAGCCAAATACAGCACATACCTTTCCCCTCATGTTGAGAGGAGATATCAAGGAATGACACACGCTACTATTTAATTATGCCAACTCACTGAAAACGCATAAATAACACCAAAAACTTCACACAAAAATACACGTGCTCTTATGACAGAATCAGTACCGTTCAGGTCTATCCGCTAGAGTGAGCTCCAATAGCTGTCCCTCGATATCTCGCTCAGTGTCGTGTATTGTCTCTACTGTATTTGATTGTATGTATGTTGTGTCCTCAGTCTTAAATCTGGTTGGATCCTCAACAGAGTGACCATTAGCTGTCATGTGTAACCTAGTCATCACTAAAGACGTATATTAGAAAAATGAGGAAAGTATTGCTTTCCACATAGTTTTTTTAAAATCTACATTTACAGATCAAAAGTCTCACCATTGATAGTATCTTCAAAAAAATTATACAGGGTGTTTTGGAGAAAAGTACAAATATTTTTTTCTGCTTAATACATATACAAAATAATGTCCTATTTCAAAAATAAAAAAAGTGAAGTTGAAAATTTAATGTTTGTAGCTCAGGTAGTATTTACTGACGACTTGGGTCTTTGCTGACCAGGGTGTGATGAGTTAAATCAGTTGATTTTTTTATAATAAACTAGCCGTTACCTGTGGCTTCCCTCATGTGGATTTTGTAATTTGATAAAAGTAATCATTTCTTGGTACTGCGCTAAGACAGTATTATCCCTAAAAATAATAAAAATTCACTGAAAAATTGAGTTTCATTTACCCCACAGCTTCTCTACACCACGTTTGTGGTATCACCCTTTGAGGCTAAGATGACCAGGCTACTAGCAGAGCTAACTCGAACATGCGACATAGGTAGAACTGTCCATATGAGAAACAGTTCTCTCTCAAGTCAAAAACAAATGAGTGTTTGTTTATTCTTGAAGGAGATTCCAAATACCTATTTCCACGTCTGTAACATCTTCAGTTTTAGAGATAAAATTATAACCACAAAAGAAATTCAACCGGTTTATCAGTCCTCCCCCCCCCCCCTCCAAGTAAGTGGACTTTGCGAAAACTAAAAAAAGACATGTTTGTTTATTTTTAAAGGAGATTCCAAACACCCATTTTTATGCCTGTAACATCTTCAGTTTTTGAAATACAAGTGTTTGTATTAAAATAATTCAATGTTTTTTTCACTTCTTTTCACCCCCGTTAAGTGACCTTCGCGAAAACAAAAAAAAAATTCCTATATTTTTAAAGGACATTCCGAATACCAATTTTCAAGTCTTTAACGTATTCAGTTTTTTAAAATATAAGTATCCCAATTACAGGATTCAAGCCTGTTTTTAGTCCTTTTCACCCCCTCCCTTAAGTGGATTTTCTGAAAACAAAAAAATATTGGTATCTATGATTAAAATCAGTTGGCTTACTCAATCTCACTTTATTACCTGCTGTCCATTGTTCAAATTCATATAAAAAACTATTTAACATCAGTTTGCTTTTTTATTGTTCTCTTATTGCTCATAGTTCATTAGGTGGTGCTTTGGTACCCATCCCGCATGGTTACAATATTGTAGAAAAATTATGTTTTATGATACCTGAAGTAGCAGAGAGAGATACTTACTGTGTAGAGATGAGAGGAATGCAAGAATGAGGAATGTGGTCTGCAAGCACGAACTTCCTGTTCTGCCAAGACAGATCGGCTCTTATCTGCTACACGAAAACATTCACTCGCACTTTGCAGTTTCCTGGATTACAATTGACAAGAGCGAAGAGCTGCCAGTAGAAGATAATATAAAGTCGCCTGGAGAGTAGCGGAGTTGCTATGGTAACCATTGCCTCACTGGTTCTGCTGGTGAAAACCCCTTCTCCCCGTGCCTCTTCGGGCATGTGCATTCTTCTGATATCCCAACAATACTTTATGCTTACCAGGGACCCATCACCCATCCGAAGAAGTTTTCTCACTTATATAGAGGAATTTGAAGTGACACAGCGAACAACATTGCTGATATGAGGAATTAATAAAGGTTTCCCCTTCCCTGTAGGACTCTTTAATATAATGTGTTATAATAAGATTGAACTAATGTGGATGTAAATTGAGGTTAAGTGCAAGCTGTGGTTAAGTCAGACGCAATGACTCTAGAGAGGCCTAATTATAGCATGCCTTCATCCAACTCTGGTAAACGTATTAGCATGGTAATAAAATTGGACGAATAGAGAATGAAAATCGAGGTTATGCAGTACAAGCAGTGATCACAGCTCAGGATATAAAGTGATGACAGTAGTTGTAGGCCTAATTCTTACATGTTATTCTCTAACTCATGCAGAAGTGTCTTATGATAATATTGAAATTTGAGATTATGTGGTTAAACACCCCTAAGTGGAGAGTGTAGTAAATATGAGTTTTCCACTAGTTGACTACTACGTGACATAAAATTTGAAATTTAAAGTAACTTACATGAAATGTTTCGCTAACATCTATTAAGTACATCTTTAATGCTAAATTATTAAATATTAACAAGAAAGAAACTCATAATAATATGCAAACACTAGCAGAGCTAGAACAGAGTCACACAGCAATAAATAGCTCTTCCTGCATGTTAGTCGAATTTACCTAAATGAATGTAGCCATGGTTGTTCCTGCGGTCGACTGGTTAACAACTATAGTTGCAATTAGGAGCTTGCTCCACTTAAGTTTCATTACCGTCGATATGGAAAGGTCTTTTAGGAAAATATTTCCACCATCCTGTCCAATCAGGCTTCAGGAGAAGGCAACTTCGGATTCGGAGGGTAGCGAACAGGGAGATAGCAGCAAGTCAGAGCATTTGCAACCAGCTAAACTTAAGAGGATTAAACATCAGCAAATTAACTATATTGCAATGCACAATATTAATCTCTCCTTAAAATTGGAAAACTTAAGAATTTTACAGATGAAAACAAAACATTTTAATTGTAGGTCTTCAAGAAATGAGAAACACGATGGAAGGAACCTTTTGAATCACAAGGTTACAGAGTTTATAATGGGAAACCTGACCAAGGAGTTATGAATCAATGCCCCCAATCTGGAACAGGATTTATAGTGAATTTAAAAATAATAGATTCTATAACTGATTTTCAAGCAATATAACCCAGAATTGCAACTTTGATCTTTAAAACAACAAACAAAATCTATTTATATAAAATAAGAGTTTTGTCTGTACATTACTCAAAATTTGAAAAGAATGGTACTTCTGCATCGGTCATGTCCAGAAAGAGGAAATTCACTTTTTACTTTTCCATAATTTCTGTCTGTTTGTATGTATGTACACACATCACTAGAAAACGGCTAAAGAAATTTTAATGAAAACGGTATGCAGAGTCGGGGAATAAGTCGCTACAATCTAAGCCATAAATAATTTTATTCACGCTGATAGAAATGGTAGTTTAGGGGAAGGCCTAAAATTTAATTTTCAAATATTTTTGTTATTAGTGGTCCTATCTTAATAAATATTGGTATTCGAAGTCGGAGAACAAGTCGCTATAATCTAAGCTATAAATAATTTTATTCACGCGGAGTGGAATGGTAGTTTAGGGGAAGTCCAAAATTTAATTCTTAAATATTTACGTTATTAGTGGTCCTATCTCATTGGAAACTGGTATACAAAGTCGGAGAATGCGTCATTATAATCTAGGCTATAAATCATTTTATTCATACTGAATGAAAGGATAGTTTAGGGGAAGGCCTAAAATTTAATTCTCAAATATTTATATTATTAGTGGTTGTATTGTTGTCCCAGAGCACACTGACCCGGTGTGTATCATCTGGTAAGGGTCCCAGCTCAGAGTTACGGGTGAAGACCTCAACGGCAGTGAAGGCGGAGATGAAGATCATTGGTACGGCAGAACTGGCGGAAGAGGCATCCTTGCTTTTTGGGATAGTAATAAAAAGCATTCACGAAGATAGTCAACAGCTTCAGCAGTGAATGAGGAATTTGGATCTCAACGGTGAAGAAGGTGGAAGAACTATCTTTGAAATGTAAATCCACACGTCTGATCCCGCAGCGGGCGGTGTTGTGGTCAGCGTCTGTATCCAGGTCAGGGTCGGCTGTTTAAGCATGCTCCAGGTCTTACCAATCTGGTTCTAATTGTTGTGGGACCTACGGGTTCCACCCTCATGTGAAATGATTCACACAATCTACCATGATGGTACAATGCACATCGGAAACTACCCCAGCCGGTAAAATCCGGGGCCAGTTAGAGTCTGGTCTAAACAGGGCATTGGATTCTGGGGGCCCTGCACCATCATGTTGGGATCAGTCGGAGGATCCCTCACCCCGCACGATCAGGACCAAGAAAAACCACTTCTTTGGTACAGTGAATGTCAATACCCTCCTAAGAGTCGGTAAACAGATGGAACTTATCAAAGAACTGGAGAGATATCAGATCAAGCTACTCGCTGTACAGGAAACAAGATTCCCATCTAATGAAGTATCTATGATGGGCAAGTACAAGATAATGAAGGGTCAACCAGCGATCAGGGAATATAAAATGGGTAATAATCCACAATCCCTACTTTGGCTTCTATTTTATTAATTCACAACTCAAGGTGTATACAAACACAATAAAGAAAACTGAGATAGACAATATATGTGGCAGTGAAGTTGGTGATCAATTACATGCCTTGAAAAATAAGCTTGTGTGCAGGAAGCAGCAGAATTTTTGAATATCCATAATGACCTCTTTACTAAAACAATGATCATGAATTTATGGAGTCTGGAAAAAAATTTTACAGCACTTTTCCTACAATACAGGGAGAACTGGACACTACCCTTCGATAAACTGAAAGAACTTAAATATTTGAGAATTAAATTTTAGGCATTCCCCTAAACTACCATTTCACTCAGCGTGAATAAAATGATTTACAGCCTAGATTGTAGTGGCTCATCTCTCAATTTTACATACCGATTTTCATTAAATTCTCTTCAGCCGTTTTCTCGTGATACGTGTACATACATACATACAGACAGAAATTACGGAAAAGAAAAAAGTGCATATCCTTGTTACTGTGGATATGACCAATACAGAAATCCATTTTTTGCAAATTCTAAGCATTGTACGGACAAAACTCTTATTTTATATATAGATAGATATTCCATACATTACAATAAAATTTACTTCATTAATGAACTTTTATTATCGCTGCCACACCAATAGATTGTAATTACCCTAAATATGACTAATAACACAAAGAATTGAATGCTGGAATTGTGAATACATGTAACTGGCATTGCTTTGAACCAGAGCAGACTGTGTTTAGGTGTGGATGAATGCCATGAATAACTGCTGTACATTATGGGACGAGAGCATATATGAATTTACTTTTAAGAGAGTGTTCAAAGGATAAACCTAATGGTGAATCTGTGATAGGTAGAATAACAAAATAGAGACCAGGACCAGGACCTACTCCAGAACTTTACACATGACTCTTCGTAGACGACTCACCTCAAAGTCTCTGTTTCATTAGATATACAATTAGACGCATGCTAAGTGGAAAAATAAATAGATCACGTCACTTGAACTACTACTATTTCTTCTTCTGAAATTTTCTCCTCCTCCTTGTGGGGTTGCTGGTGCAGACTTTGTCCTGTTTTATGACTCGATGTGCACTTCCTCACTCCAACACTTATTTCTGTAGCTGTTGGTACTGTTATGTGTGTATGAAGAGAGATGTGCAGAGAGACAATCATCTAGTCCCCGAGTCAGACAAATTAACCAGATGCAGTTAAAATACCCAATCTGTCTGGGAACTGAACACTGGACTCTCTGAACAGTATCTGACACAGCATGCCAGACTGAATAGAGCAGCTGATTAAGACAGGAAATAAAAAGCACAATTGTTGGCATTTTAGTGTCTAAATAAGATAGCACCATATATATCTTTACAAACATATTAAAGAATAACCCTGGAGAAAAACTCGATCTCTGCAGCATCTCGTAATAGTAATTAAGGCGATATTAAAGCATTGTTATCAAAACCAGTGGAACATTTACAGTGCATTTTAATTCTTTATTAAAATAGCTTTTCACTATGTTTTGTACACAGAAACAGAGCATTATAGCACACAGTTCTCAATTTCATACTTCACCATGATGAACCCTTTATAAATGTAGGTCTGTCGAGTTAGCCTGCTATTAATTCTCAAAATTGTGTTCCCAAGATTTCATTGAGTAGAACATGGCTCAGCCCCAGATGGTTTTCAAAGCATAACAGATAACCGTACAGTCTATAGTTCCTTTTCTTACACAATTCCTAAAATCGATGTGGACGAATAGGTTGTTCAGGACTGAACAGTTGAGGATCATGGACAAACTCAACCCCTTTCAGATACCAAGCCATAAGACCTGCAACAAAATTTTTAAAATATTTTACTTTTGACAGTAATCATACATAAGGATATACAGTATTGCACTCACCCCCCACAAAATAATAATAGGAGTGTAATCATAAATAGAAAAGAAAAACTATTTTAAGAAACTTCATTTGGTTTCAAGATACATTTTCCTCAAAGTATACCAATAACATCCCAGGTGTCAGGGTGGGGTCCTCACCGGCTTGCCGGCAGACTTGAGTGAAATAAAATAGCTTTTGCGGACCAAACCCACAACCACCACTTCTGTGGAATTGAAAGCCCAAATGGTGTTTGGACTGGCAATGTTGCCATAGGATGGCAAATTGTGGCAGGAAGGGGTGAGAAGGGACATTTTATAAGGAAACCAAACATTTCAGGCCTAGGCATCTATGACGTAGACATAATCTAACATACTGCAAGAACGAACTTGCCACTTGCCTACACATCTCTGTTGTACTGCAGTAATTGTAAAATGTTAAAATCTTCATCCTACCCAAAAATCTTGTAGGCTACTGGACAAAAGTTGCCTAAAATCACATAAAATTTATTCTATTTTTCGTAAACCTAATATCAATGGAGATACTCGTTTTAAGCTTTCTGCACCCCCCACCCCCCCACCCTCCAGTATGTTCAGGGATTTTGAAATGACTTTTACCAAAATACAAGGTAGCTTTTAGTTGGAACATTTTAAATACAAAGCTTGACTGAAATAGTTCCAATAGTTTTTCCAGTATAAGCATACAGACAGACAGATAAAATATTTAATTTTACACCCATTGGTCCTCAGTCTGGAACATGTACAAAATGCCACAGGCAGAGCAATTTAAAAAATTCGACTAATTTAAACTTTATGTAATAGATCTACATAAATACCGACAACAAAAAGATGACAGGTTCTGTAAAACACTTGCAATAAAGAAGTGTGAGTTCACCTAATTGGCCATGAGTAGAAAGGAAGCGGCCATGACCTTAATTAAGGCCTGGTGTGAATATGGGAAACCATGGAAAATCATCTTCAGTGCTGCCAACAGTGGGGTTCGAACCTACTATCTCCCGAATGTAAGCTCACAGCTATGTGACCCTAACCGCATGGCCTACTTAAAGGGTTCGTATGAGCATGTTACTTACCTGCATTTTGAGATTTTATGATTTCCTGCTCAACCTTCTTCTGCTGTGTGCTACACAAGCGAGTGATATGCCGACCATATATTCTTCCAGTATATGGAGAAACAAACTGGGATAACAATTTCACATTCTTATAGTCTACTTTTACTTTATGCCGGCATAGAATGCACTGCATCTTCTCACGCCTGAAAGGATTCTCCATGTCCATCAGGGGCTGCAAAACAAATCAAGATATCAGACAAGTGCTAAGAATTTCACTGCTATTGTCTATGTTGATTCAATGATGTAATTCTGAAGTATATCTATTAGGATCAACCTATGACATGCAAGCAGGATCTCAGTAATTGCCCAAAGGCAGACATTTTTTGACGAGAGAAGACTGATTATTAAAAAACACTAGCTAACTCGTTGCATATAATTATGTGCCTTATGCTTGCAAGACGTGAATTCTAATGCTTTTCCTGAGTAGAGCAAACAATGAATGGCTACTTCTGAAGGAAATGCTCCTAGAATAAAAAACTAAAACTGGTTTATGGAAAGCAATTGGTTAGTTGCTGGTTTTCTCTTTCCAAGATCTGTATATGCCAAGGTTGGTGGCATTTATGGTTGCTAAAATTTGACAGCTCTCTGTAGTTCGCTTCCAACAGATTACATAATATACATGGAAAACCTTTTGGGGTCTTGATAAGAGAAACCTTACAAGTACTTCTTTGTAATTTATGAATATTAAAGTGTATCATCAAGAATACGCGTCCAAGGAAGAAACATCATATTAATAGACAATAAGACTGACTACTGGGCGAGTTGGCCATGTATGAAGAGGCGCGCAACTGTGAGTTTGCATCCGGGAGATTGTGGGTTCGAGCCCCACTGTCGGCAGCCCTGAAGATGGTTTTCCGTGGTTTCCCATTTTCACACCAGGCAAATGCTGGGGCTGTACCTTAATTAAGGCCATGGCCGCTTCCTTCCAACTCCTAGGCCTTTCCTATCCCATCGTCGCCATAAGACCTATCTGTGTCGGTGCGACGTAAAGCAACTAGCAAAAAAAAGACCGACTTCAAATAACTAGCTAAAATGTTTCAACAGTGTTAAATTCATAGTCAATTTGTGCATCCCAGAACTTTTAGTTAACGATTAACATTGTCTCAATGCATTATATTTCACATAAGTAGTTATTCTAGTCAAATGGGTACTTTTATGGATTGTTAAACAAGAAATTTTAAAATAAACTAAATATTTAAAAAATTAAAATATTATAATAAGAATTCTGGTTGTAATTAAAGATTCTGAGTTGAGAAACTGGCTGACGATGCTCTACATGAGGGCGAAACATGTCCCAACAACTGAATCAATGTTAATGTAAAGATTCTACTTGTAAAGAAAAATAAATTGTATTGAAAAGGTGCACACCATCAAAAATTTTTAAAAATATATTATATTACAGCTCAATACGGACCACGGAAATGAGATTTATAACAAGTAACAGACACCAGTGTCGTGAAGAAGACAACATGTCGCGAGTTAACCGACTCTGAATGTGGGATGATCATCGGTGCATGGCGCATGGGTCATCGCAATGCGGTTATTACACATGAATTTGGGTTTCCGAGATCAACAGTGTCAAGGGTGGATCTTCAATATCGCAGAGAGAATGTTACCACCCGCGTAAACTGCTGCCGCATGGGAAAACCATGTCACATCCACAGGACCATACAGAGCGCTGTGAGTCAGGTCACCACCCAGCTGAATGTTGAGAGTCAGGAACTCACTTGTACTAGGATTGTAAGGAGGCAACTGCACTGCATAGGCTTCACCAGCCAACGACCAACCCGTGTCCCTTTGCTGACACCTCGACACAGAGCTCGACAACGTGCATGGGCCCGCAAACTTCGGCAATGGACCATGGAACAGCAGTGGCATGTGGTATGGTCCAATGAACCCCAGTTCCAGTTGTATCGAGCTGATGGGCCTGTGAGAGTATGGCGTATGCCCTATGAAGCTATGGATCCTGTGTGTCAACAAGGTTGTGTCCAGACGGAAGGTGACACAGTTCTGGTCTAGGCGGCGTTCTCATGGTCGCAATTAGGTCCCATTGTCCGGCTGCAGGGAGCACTGACAGGTGCACGTTATGTGGACATTCTTTCAGATCACCTGCATCCCTTTCTGGCCCTAGAGTACCCTGATGGAGATGCCATGTTTCAACAGCACAATGCGCCATGTCACCGCTCTGTGGTGGCACACAGCTGGTTGGAGGAACATTCCAGTGAAGTTACAACCATGAATTGGCCCTCCAGATCCCCCAATCTTAATCCAATCAAGCATTTTTGGGATGCTGTCGATGCTGGTGTACGCTCCATGAACCCTACACCAAATTCACAGGACCAACTGTGGGTAGCAATGCAAGATGCGTGGGTCCAGATTCCTCCAGAACGATTCCAATACCTTGTAGTCGATGCCTCACTGTATTGCTGCAGTTTTGAGGGCTCGCGGAGGAACAACTCGTTATTAACATCACATTCGGTGTCTTCCCATGACTTTTGGCCACTCAGTGTATAATGAGGAGCAAAGCTTCTTGTTGTTTGAATTTAAATGATCTGATAAACTCACAACAATCTAATCGTGTTTAACAGGAATAACATTAGTCAAATTATTTATTTGATGGCTTTTGTTATAGAGGGTAAGAGAAGTAGAGGGAGACCAAGATGATGATGGTTAGTTTCACAAGGAAGGGTACCCAACTGTTGTGATGTACATTTTCAATCTATACAGTGTGTTGAATAGACAATATCGAAATATGCATACCATGCTAATTTCAGCTGCTATGGGCAAGAAACATAGGAGCTACAAGCTGCCAGATAGGCTATGAGTACACACAGAGACCGGAATCCTCGTGCAAATTAGTCCAAACATGGCATTTAGTAACATTTAAATACTGAAAATAAAATACATTATGCACCCATGGCAGTTCAAGTGCAGTAGACATGAAGAGAAATTGAAGTGACTGGGTGGATTTTGAAACAAAAATGTCAAAATAGAGCAATGCAGCATAAGTAACCATTTTTACATACCTAGTCAATGGAAGGTAAGAAAGGACACACATTTTACAATGAAGAGTTCAGAAAGGGTACTCTGTGCAGTGGTAGACAAGAACTCTAAATCAAAACAAAATGTTATTGAAATGAGCTGGCTCAACTCTTTTCTGAACTGCTCACCGAAAACAGAAGCTACAATTCATTTGCGTACCCCTGAGACAACCCAGCATACTTCTAGTGGTACGCGTACCACACTTGGAATACCACTGGTACAAAGCATCATCTTTATTTGCTGTCCAAGAATCACCAAAAGAAGAATTTGATCTCTGCTTTGTCAATCTGGCTATAACACCTGTTCCAGGAACACTTTCAAATCCCATTTTGTCATGCTTGGTGATTTGCTAGCATATGCTTTCACACTGGGTGATTCAAATATCATGATTGCTGGAAATTTCCCACTGGGTTCTGAGGCAAGAACATACACGTGTGGAAGAAGGGTGCCATCCATTACAATAACAGGCATTATCATGTATGGATGAGTGGTTGCTGCAACTGAATCCACGGTACCACAATTAGTCTTTGCTCCCTGAATGGCAAGAGATCTCCCAGAACATAAGTCTTTACAAAATCGTGACTGATCTGCATTAATTATCTGCTCTGGTATAAAGTTACACTCTTCAATGAAATGCCTCACTTCCATAATAAACTTATCAACTTTCTCTTCTATATCAGTAGTATCACCAAGAAATCTGCTGCAAAGTTTATGTGTGATCTTGTTAGAAACAATCTTGCTTTATCTCTTGAACCACTACAGCCATGATTTGGAATCTTTGAATGTTAAGGTGGTGTTTGGACCAATTTGTGCTTTAAAAGACATCAACTAGATCTGTAGCGTTTGGTCGTGTATAATTACATGTAGTTTTTGTACTGCAACAAACTTATCACGTACCTCATTATTTATTCTTCTTTGTAGCACTTCCTGTTTCTACCATGTCCTTTCAGCATCATTTAGTTTTGCAAAACTGTCTTATTTTTTTATTTGTCTTTTTTTGTGCCATTATGGTAATGAATTTGACTCTAGGGGACATGTCTAGGGCTACTCCAGGAGGGCACCATTGTGGAGAATCATTTCCTCTTGGTTGCTTCGTCCAGATTTTGTAAGCATCAACCAAGTAACTCTCAGGAAATTTTGTTCTATTCTTCTTTGGTGGTGATGGATAATGCGAGGAATCGCTGCTCTCATCACTGCCACATGATGTAGTCACATTTTTTTAGCTGCATTGCTGGATCATCCCCACTTTCAAAACCATCTTCTTCATCTACTATAAAAGTTCTATACTCTACAACAAGAATGTCTTCAGCAAGCAGCTGTTTTCTAATCTGTTTAAGAACTATTCAATCAACCCTAGTTGGCTTTTCCTTCAAAATACCAAAGAAATTCACCAACAATTTAACAACTACAGCTGGTTTCATTTTGTAATAGCCTATGCATATAACACCCATCACTATGCAATTTCATGCAAGGACAGGCTAGAATGAGTTCATATAGATTGGCACAATCCGAGTGCTGGAATGCAAAAAGACCCAATCTAGGACACAGTAAAATTAACAGAGTAATAACAGAGGAAGTTCTACACATGACTTCTGATCATATGATATCAAAGTACAACTTTGAAAAACTGCTTGAGACCCAGATAATAACAAGAAGACTGGGATATCAACAAATGGAATATTGAAAAAGAAGATATAGTGTGGTGGACTGATGGCTCATGGACTGTGGATGGCAACAGGAAGAGGGATCAACGGGGCAAGACCTGAGAGATCAATCCAGATGAGCCTGAGCAGACACATTACAAACTTTCAAGCTGAAATGATAGCTATCACAACATGTCTTGAAGAAAATCTGAAAATAAAATAAATTTCGTGTGGCTATTTCTAGCCGGGTGCAGCCCTTGTAAGGCAGACCCTCCGATGAGGGTGGGCGGCATCTGCCATGTCTAGGAAACTGCGTGTTATTGTGGTGGAGGATAGTGTTATGTGTGGTGTGTGAGTTGCAGGGATGTTGGGGACAGCACATACACCCAGCCCCCGGGCCACTGGAATTAACCAATGAAGGTTAAAAACCCCGACCCGGCCGGGAATTGAACCCGGGACCCTCTGAACCGAAGGCCAGTACGCTGACCATTCAGCCAACGAGTCGGACAATCTGAAAATGAACTATAGGAATAAGAACATTTTCATTTTTACGGACAGCCAAGTGGCCATTAGGGCACTAGAGGAAGTCCGGATAATATCCAGAATTGTCTGGTATTGCCACTCACTTCTCCTGAAGCCATCAAAGTACAACACTGTCAAAATAATATAGGTAGCAGGGCATGCAGGTATAGAAGGAAATGAAAAGGCAGATAAACTGGCCAGGAAAGGGGCAGAAACACATTTTGTAGGCCCAGAACCTGTATGCGGGATTTCCTATAGACAAGCCTGACACTACATAGGAAAATAGGCGCAAAAGAAACAAATGGAAAACTGGAAAAATACTCCAGGATGCAGCCTTGCAAAGGAACTGATAAAAGGACCAAACAAGAAGCACACCGAAGAACTGTTGAAACTCAGCAGAGAAAATATAAGATGGGTAGTAGGACTGTTGACAGGGCACTGCCATCTGAAAAAACACCTACACAGAATTGGAGTAATAAGAGACAACGTAGGAAATGCAATGAAGCAGAGGAATCAGCTTAACACACACTTTTTGAATGTGAGGCACTGGGTAGAATCAGGCTCTCCACTCTAAGACTACCAGGTGAAGAGAGAGAGAATATTTAAGACAACCCAATAAGAACAACCTGCAGCTTTATGAAGGGAGCAGGTATATCTAGGTGGGAATGAAGGAAAAACATCTTAGAGGTCGATGCTAATTAGGAACTAATATTTAGAGGCCCCATGAAGAAAAGAAGAAGATGCATATAACAAGTCATATTGACCTCTAATACGTAACGAGCAGACCAGTTCTCCATCTACTCTTTTCCTTGCACCCCATACTCTCCTCCACCTCCTTCCACTTCCAGCAGTCCACCACATGTCAAATTGCACCAAACGTAATTTCTAATATTCTGAAACAAAAATAAACTGGTCCTGTTCAAAAGTCAGCGACAACAGTTGGGTACCCTTCCTTGTGAGTTTCTAATGATTTGAAGACACTGTATTTCGTATAGGTATCCGTATTGTAGAGTAGTTATTCTATCTGTTCGAACTATAACAAAGGTAATAATTTATTTAATTAAATAACACAATATGCCTGTAAACTTTGTTTTTAAAACGAAGAACTTGAAGAGAATATACAATATTTCATTAGAGAATAAACACTCTGGATTGTTGGCGATTGTTAGCTGCATATCGATGAGAACGAAGAGCGTATAGGGCACCTGAGAAAACAAAACTGATTACTATATTCCGATTATTTGTGTTTCTAAGTCTCCAGCATAGGCTACTTCGTACCTAGGTACTTTGAACATTCGATTATTCATCCAGTAAAAATTAAACCACATTTCTATTATTTACGTAAACTTGTTGGAATTACATACTTTATAAAGCAGTTTAGAATTGTAGGGCATATTTTACGCCTAGTTACGGTATTATCTTCCTTTCATTCTTTACTGTTGTATAATATTCTTGTATATTCCTTTCGATATTCAGTATTGTAATAAACGTCAGTTTTCATTTCTATTAGAGCATAGTAGTGTAAAATAGTAATAGTAATAATAACAACAATAATAATAATAATAGAATGTCTACGTACTTAGCTTTGTTGTGTTATTCCTCTGACTTATTCCTCTGAATTTCAACTTTTAACAGCAACGACCATGTACATTGGTATTATAAATTTACTCATTTGGGACAAATATTTCAGGTTCCCTATGGGAATCAACATCTAGCCTATATCATCTGATGGCCAGGCAGGCAACAATTTTTGGTAATGACACAAAGTCTCTCATAGCGCATCGGCACTGCCGGTGGTTTCAAGTAGCCTACGCAGTGGCCTCCACGGTATACACTAGCTATGCGTCTCAGTGGGTGTGCTATTTACCAACCGATGAGCCCAACTTAGAACACGGGGGCGAAACACTGGCAACCAGGAATGAGTTAGCTGGAAAATTTATAATGTCCAATAACAGACCTTTTATACTGGTATTATAAATTTACTCATTCGGGGAAAAATATTTTGGTTTCCCTATGGGAATCAACATTTATATCATCTGATGGCCAGGCAGGCATCAATTTTTGGTAATGAAACAAAGTCTCTCATAGTGCATTGGCACTGACCGTGGCTCCAAGTAGCCTACGTAATGGCCTCAACGATATGCACTAACCATGCGTCTTGGTGGGTGTGCTATTTACCAACCGATGAGCACAACTTAGCACACGGGGGCGAAACGCTGGCAACCAGGAATGAGTTCGCTGGAAAATTTATATGTCCAATAACGGACCTTTTATATTGGTATTATAAATTTACTCATTTGGAAAAAATATTTTGATTTCCCTATGGGAATCAACATTTATATCATCTGATGCCCAGGCAGGCATCAATTTTTGGTAATGAAACAAAGTCTCTCATAGTGCATTGGCTCTGCCGGTGGCTCCAAGTAGCCTACGCGGTAGCCTCCACGGTATGCACTAGCCATGCGTCTTGATGGGTGTGCTATTTACCAACTGATGAGCCGAAGTTAGCTGGTAACCAGGAATGAGTTAGCTGGAAAATTTATAATGTCCAATGACCTTTTATATTGGTATTATAAATTTACTCATTTGGGACAAATATTTTGGTTTCCCAATGGGAATCAACATCTATATCATTCACCATCCTCTCCAACAGTTTACACAGACATATGGCAAAAGAAGTAGGTCTGTATCTTCCAGCATATTTAGAGTCTTTGTCTGGCTTGAGGAGAGAAATTACTATCCCCTCTCGCCACTGTGACAAAACTCTCTCCCTACCCAGATTCAGTTGAACATCCCAAGAAAATGTGATAGGCTATCCTTACTGAGATGCTGATTATGGACATTATCCAGTATGGGGGCAGTGTCCTTGCTAACCACCAAGGTGGTGCAGTTATAATCCTCTGAAGCATTAGTGGCAAATTTTGATGATGGTGTTCTGCCTCCCGCTTCAGAGCAAGGAAATGAGGATGGTAATTCCCAGAACTAGGCACATCTGCAAAATGTCTTGCTAGATGATTAGCAACCATGGGTGGATCAGTGAAAATATTGCCTTCAATATACAGCGTAAGTCCGCTATAGCGAGTACGGCATATACCTAGAACTCCGTTATAGCGACGAATTTTTTCTGTCCCATCAAAATTCCTGTATTAAACTGTGTATCGTCCTTCGGTTACAGCGAGAACCGTATCACTGGCGCATGCGTTATTACGAGCGATTAAGCGTGCGCGCGTTTTCCGTTACCGATATTTATGCACCCCAGCGATGATATTGCATGCGATCGATTACCTTCGGCATCGTTTCCTCGCTATGTGCACTAGCGATTTCTTTCGTCGACATTCGAAGGCGATGTCGGAGTCGATTAGTAATACCCGTCGACAGCTGTTCCGTAAAGAAAATTCGAAATGAAAGAGAACATATTTTCGTAATAAATGCGTAAATAACGTGTCGGATAACGGTTGTTAACTCGTTAAAAATTAAGGCTGACTAAACGACCACTTAATTTTGAGGCTAAATACTGCATTTAAGAATGGGATACACCTCGAGATATGGCAGAGTGCTTAATTTACGTCAGAGGTTACTTTATATTTTGTTGCGTCTGGTTAAATTACGGAAAGGCTATTATGAATATTTATAGCGAGAAAGTTATAATTTCTCTACTGGCGCTTGAAGTGTGTTTTCATCATACGTATAGTACGGTTAAGTTAGGATACGTGACGCTGTTTGAATAAGAAAACTGAAACGTTTGCAACAAAATGCGATCGATCATCTTCGGTACGGTATAGTTTTTTCACTTTGTGCATTTGCGAGCTCTCTCGTTGACATTCAAAGGCGATGTTGGAGTTGATTAGTAATACCCATCGACTGCTGTTCTCTAAAGAAAACTCGAAATGAAAGAGGATAACATGCTTTCGTAATAAATGCGTAAATAACGTGGCCGATAGCAGTTGTTAACTCGTTAAAAATAAAGACTGAAGTAAACGATATCTTAATTTTAATGTTATATACGGAAATTAAGTAAGAATGTGATACATCTCAAGATATGGCAGAGTACATCACTGATTTCAGAGGATATTTCATATCTTCTCGCGTCTAGTTCCGGCTATTTACATGTAAATTTTTCGCGAGGAGGTTATTTCTCTACATGCATTTCAAATATGTTTTTATGATAGGCTACATATACGGTTATGTTAAGTGACGCTGTTTGAAAAAGAAAGCTGAGGTATTTGCCACATAAATCTCTGGAGTGATACTGTATTTTTCCGAATCCAAGACTCTTTTTCTCAGAAACTCATGCGAAAACTCAAGGGTTGTTGCATTCGCAGCCTAACATTCAAAGGCGATGTTGGAGTTGATTAGCAATACCCATCGACTGCTGTTCACTAGCAAGTACCGCGGTAACCACGCTGCTTCTTTTCACACGCGCACAGAACTCGTTGACAATAAACGACCGCCTCTTTACTACACATCGCTAGCCGCGACAACCGGTTGTGCAGTGCCTGTGTGTTTCTCAAATCTGCAGAATGGCATCAAAACATGCGACCCTTCGAATTCTTAGAAAAGCCATGGCTACTCAATGGCAGAATCATAACGCGTCTATTGTACTTGACGCTTAGTAAAATTAAGGTTTATACACAGCAGGAATATTTTCGTGATGGATAGTCGTATTGTAAAGATACGTGGAAAAGGTATTGCCGGCATATTTGCAACGGGTTCTAGTCGATATTATGACGCCAATTTTAAGTTAATGTTTATTAAACACTCGGAAATGTAGAATAATTGTGCAGCCGCAAGAAAATACGGCATAGGCCTAACTAAAGCCAATATTTGCCGTTAGCGTCAAGACAAAGAGCTAAAAAAATGCATTCAGTGGTCCGCAACAAGGACGCTTTAAAGAAGTCGAAGGTGAAATTGTGAGGTATGTGCACGAAAAACGCAAGGGCGGAATGGCCATACCGTGGCGCAATAAACTCGTTACAACGTTCACGAATAGGCCCATACATCGTTAGCCGCTGAATTTGGCCGAACCCGACAAGCGAGACGTGCGTGTAGCGGTAGCCGGTTATATCTGACGCTGCTTAAAAGTAAACAGTTTTATAGACAGCAAGAATAATTTCCTGGTGGATCGTTGTATTGTAGAGACGCATGGAATAGGTATTGCCGAAAAATTTTCAACGAGTTCTCTTCGGTATTATGATGCCAATGTTAAGTTAATGGTCCTTAAACCCGCGGAAATAGAGAATAATTGTGCAGCCAAAAAAAAAACCGGCGTGACGAAAGTCAATGTTCAGCATTTAAAAATAGTCTAAAAATGCGTAGGCCTACTATACAACAAGGCATTCATATGATTTTACACACTTATTTTTGAGCCTGATTTAAATTTGTTGAAGGGAAAAGTGGGGTTCATCTTGGATTCGGAGAAATACGCTACTATATTTTTTCAGAAATAAATTAAACATACACTTTCACCTAGTATCGGATTACGAAAAATAACAAACACGTAAGCCGTAGTGTGGATATCATCTGCGGAAACACAAGTTTTTAACAAACTGATTGCCGTTTCATACCGATTTTAATGTGCATGAAGAATTTTCCGACTTTTATACAAAAATCGGATATAACGACAATCCGTTATAGCGAGTGATTTTTTCACTGTCATGAATTCTCGCTATAACGGACTTCTACTGTACATTCCCAGTATTAAGGATGGTCCTTGTGCACCTGAAATGCACACAAGTATGAAGGATGAGTTTTCCATCTAATCAATACTTTATTTTACAAAATGTTCAGAATTATTTACATTAAAACAGTACCGGTTTCGACCTATGAGTTTTCCATCTATTCAATACTTTATTTTACAAAATGTTTAGAATTATTTACATTAAGACAGTACCGGTTTCGACCTGTAAATAGGTCATCATCAGCTTTTGGTGAAGCTGATTAATAGTGATTGTACATAATAAAACATTACTAAAAACTAATTAAACAAGAATGCCTTATTCTAATATAATACTAATGTTAAGATATATACATATGGTACAATTATATGGCTTTGACTTTTTGGAGTCCCATTCAAATATCTATCAATATGGACAATGAAGCTGATAGATTATAGCACCTGAAATGCGTCGCAGTTTAGTCCACACCTGAGATGACAATATATGTGACATTGTGGATGACACATACCTTTCCCGTGAAGCTTTCTTATTCTGTCAAATAAGAACTCATGCCTTAGTGCAGTGTTTCTTAAATGGTACTAAGTTGGCCATAGTAGAATGCCTACAATAACGCTTAACAATGTGACGTCTCTCTTTCATTGCTGTTGCAATTTCCTAGTTCCACCAAGGAAGTCCCAGAAAAATATGAAATGGACTCCTCAGAAGCAGCAAGAATAACTTGTGAGATGTAAGTTATATCATTGTCTATTCGTATTGGCCCTATTGCTAAGACAGCTATTCTTCAGACCACCTTTTGAGCAGACTAAAGCGGAAGTGAATGTATGGACCAGGGGATCACGTGGGAGGCAGGGGCAGCGCCTAAGGCGTTGTCACATGGTAGATGAGGGAACAAGGGGCCGCACTACTCAGCGCGAGTTTTGGCAATGGTGCCGTCAATGAGGAGCTGCCATATTTACCTACTCAGTGGATGTCTTAAACATGTGGGTGCAGTTCCAGTCAATGTTTAAAACAGCAGTGGGAGAATTTTATCAGTGTGCTTCGCTTTTACAAGACAGTATGTGCGAACTGTGTGCTAATTCATAATTCTTGTAGTCTCTTGTACATTTGTAGGTTTCTTCTTACCCGTTATTGGATATTATTACGCAATGGACCTGTTCAAAAATTCACCAGACTTGTATCAGCTGAAGAAGAAATGCAAGATTTTTACGTTCGGCGAGAGGAACCTGATTCTGTCTGTTTATAAGCAGTTCTGAGCAAAAACTACTGACGGCGGGATTATCACTGTTCATGAAACAGCCAGACAGACGGCAGAGGCAGTGGGAGCTTCATATACAACCGTGCTCAAGGTAAAAGCCTATTATGAAACCAGAAAATAAATATAAAAATATATTTGTAATAATTAATTTATTGAAATTGTGCTGGACAAAGCGGAGGTGGGACAGGTTTTCGCCTGGATCCCCAACTTCCCCTGTCAGTTTCAAGTTAATTCCAGTATGAGTACATAATCATCGCTTATTCATCAATCGCTCATGAGTGGCGTGACAGACCTCTCGGCAGGCTCATTTCAAATACTTGGAATGGATTACTTTGAATGGAATCAGGCCATATATTTAGATAATAATAGTGAATGATAAATGATACAACAATGTTATATATGAATAGTCTATTTGCAAAACCGGCCATCTCCCAAAGAAACTGAAATCCAATTTTTGTGCTGAATGTGTTCTCTGTCCACTTTTACACAAGTTAGTAAAATATTAGCTGCAAGCCCGGCCTCCAACCAGCTTATTTACTTCATAAAAAATTGGAGTTAGTTGCAATCACAGCCGTCCACATATGGTTATGAGTTGCAATACCAGCCATCTCCTCTAACGCTAAAGGGAAGAGAAATCGCAGTAATTGAGCGGGAAAGAACAGCTGATTCATGGTGACTATAGTAGGTGTTGTAGTTCTGTTGTAAGGAAAGCTGTGGTTTTTATCATAGAACTGTGTAGCTATTATAATTATATTGGGAAAAATGGACACTAAGGTTGATGAAGTGACACCCGAAAGGGCCAGAAAAAGGCAGAGGAATCTGGTTTCTTGGAAACGAGAAAAACAGAAAAGGAAAAGGTAAGTGTATCTTTTAAGGTTATGTTTTGATGTTCTTCAGTGAAATATGTTTTTAAACATCGCTGATTTTTTTAATTTGCACTATAACGGAGAGGTTTTGTTTTCAAACAGATACTGTGCTTCAAATGACAGTCCGAAACTTCCAGTGTATGGGCATTCAACAAAAACTCACCAGAGTATGCCTGTAAAGAAAGCTGATATAATTACCTTTCATGGTCAATTCTACAGATATCCTGACAAAATAAAACAAGGTTGTTTCATTCTGAAGTCCATTAACGTAATGCCTCCAGTTCGACAACGGCCTAGTGCTGCCACCAGGGAAGCAAAAACACTTTCGATAGTATATTATATGAACAGAAATAAACCACAATTCCTGCGTGCAGGGAAACATTTCTAAGTGTATTAGGTATTACAAAACACAGAGTACAGGGAGTGGCAAAACGTTTTCGAAAGTCTGGTTTAATGCCAAAAGAAAATAGGGGAGGTGACCGTAGAACCCAGATATATTAAAAAAAGTTTCATAAAGCAATTCAAAGGTCTGGAATCACATTATTTTAGAGGTAAATCTGATGTTAGAATTTATTAAAGTAGTGAGTTAAATATTAAGAAAATGTGGTGCATGTATAACTCCAAAACTGTCACTGAATTAAGGGTAAAAGAAAGTTTTTTTCACAAAATTTTCACCACATGCTTTGGCTCCCCACGTACGGATGTATGTTCCAAGCGTCTTGAATTAGATGAGAGAATTAAACTGGCTGACAATCCAGAGATCTTAAGAACAGACAAAAACCTGCATAAAATGAGAGCTAAAGCATTTTACCAACTAATGAAAGAAGAGAGATATGATTTGCTGATTCTCTCTTTTGGTTGTCAAAAAAATTTCCCTATGCCTAAAATTCCAGACCAAGCAACATATTATATGATGATGATTGTTGTTTAAAGGGGCCTAACATCGAGGTCATCGGCCTCTAATGGTGCAAAATGAAATGACAACAAAAAATTCAAAACCATCCACTGACCAAAATTTAAAAAAAAATCGTCATGAAGAAGGAATGGATGGACATGAACCAACACAAAAACCAACAAAAAAATAGTGGATCCAACACAAAAAAAAAGATCATAAATAATTTATTACTGACCAAGGGACCACTCATAAAGCACAATCCTGAATCGAGGATACTTGATGACTAAAGGGGTCCAAAATCCAGGTCTAAGGCCCCTCAGAATGGTACATGTCGCGAGTAAAGTAGAACCATGGTATTTGTCATGTTGGGGTACTAATCAAAAGTAGCAAAGACTCACGGTGTTCCACATATGATGGTACTACTCACAAGTATTGCACTTCATACAGGGAAGGCAGACCTATCGTGTTTCTCACACAATGGCGCCACTTATAGCCAACGCAAACCGATAAGGTTCCTCACCTAGGTGTAATAACCACAGGGACTCGTACTATCCTGTGGTGTTCCTCAAATAGTGTGAACTAATCACAGGCAACGCAGACCCACGGTGTCGCTCATATAGTGGTACAACTCACGGGCAACGTCCAGACCCGCGGTGTTGCTCACTTAAGTACGACGCATGGGTACTGGAAACCCCCAGGCCAGCCTCTTTACTGCTACTAATCACAAACCTATTTCGTACCTAATATAGTGGTACTACTCGCAAGTACAGGCAACCCATGGTGTTCCCTGCGTGATGGTACAAATCAAAAGTAGTTTCATGGTCCTAATTCAATCAGCCCTTGGTCACCCCTTTTAGTCCCCTCTCAAAACAGGCAGGTGATACTGTGGGTGTAGTATTCGTCTGCGTCCCCCACCCACAGGGGGTAAAGAGAGAGAGAAAAGAAGAAAGAAGGGATCCGTCACTTCGAAAGATGAAGTAACGGACGAAGAAAGGCAAGGGCCACGGAGGGCGCAAAAATGAAAGACTCCCTGGGCCTCGAATGCTCTAATACAGTCAGGGTCGGAAGAGAACAAGAGTTGACCAAGGGAGGTCCGACAGAATAGACGAAAGTGAGGAGCCTGGCATAAGTAAGTGGAAGCAATGCCAAGACTCAGCTAACGGTCCCGTGGTCGCCAATCCACACTCCCAAGTCGAGAGTCCCTGGGGCTCCTGTTAGTCGCCTCTTACGACAGGCAAGGCATACCGTGGGTGTATTTTTCATCTGCGTCCCCCACGCACAGGGGATAGTGTGGTTGGTCCGCGAGAGGTATTTTATTTTCCTCAAGTCCGCCGGCAAGTGGTTAGAACCCCCCTATCCGCCACCTGGGATGCGCCACGTGGGAGTATCACCTCTTCCCCTGCTACGCCAGCGTAGTAGGTTCGTGGCAACATATTATAGTAGGCAAGTGTATTTATACAATTTCACCATTGTGAGTAGTTCTTCAAAAAAGCCATTGACAGATAACACATTTATTTATTCATGTGGTGAAAATGATTTGCCGAAAAGAGCCAATGAAATAGCATCAGTGTTTTATCATAAGCTAAATACTACTGATATGTCCAATGTTATGTTTTGCTGATGGATGTAGAGGGGCAGAACAAAAATTCTGTTATGATACCAATGTTCTCCTTTCGGTTTGTCACAAAGGCACCTAAAAGCATAAGGAAATTGAGTTAATTTTCCCCGCGACAGGTCATTAATTTTTGCCATCCGACAGATTTTTCGGGCTCACTGAAAAACAAAGAAAATAGAAACTTTAATACAACTTGAGGAATTTCAAAATGTTCTTTCACCGGGTGAGCTGGCCGTGCAGTTAGAGGCGCGTGGCTGTAATCTTGCATCCGGGAGATAGTGGGTTGGAATCCCACTGTCAGCAGCCCTGAAGATGGTTTTCCGTGGTTTCCAATTTTCACACCAGGCAAATGCTGGGGCTGTACTTTAATTAAGGGCACAGCCACTTCCAACTCCTAGGCCTTTCCTATCCCATCATCGCCGTAAGACCTATCTGTGTCGGTGCGACGTAAAACCACTAGCAAAAGGAAAATGTTGTTTCTCAGAATGGCAAATTATTTCATCTAGGAAAAGAAGACAATGTTCCTGACTTTGACTGGAAAACAGAATGTATTTCTATTTTCAAGCCTACAGGGAAATGACACTTCAAATTTTCTGCTGCGAAAAGGGTTATTTTGACCAAATCAAAAGGAGGCAATTCAGTGTTAATTCAAGGTGAACCCAACTACAGAACAGACGTTGGAACAAAATTAGGCATTTGTAAGAAAGGCAAAAATGTTTTGACGATGAATCCAAAAGTTATACATGCTGGTAAAATAGTAGACAATTTAAAAGCAAAAGATGTTGAATCTCCTATTGACTAAACATTTTGGAACTCAGTGGGGGAAATGTTGAAGTGCTCAAGTTTTACAAAGAATTCATTGATAACAATAACCTTCCACAAAACAACCCAGAAGATGAGGGAGATGCATGTGAGCACAGTGTAGACAATGGCATTAATGTTTAATGTTTTTTAAAGTTTAATTTTTTACAATTTAATTCTGGTTCATTTTGTAAATCATTGGCTTTTTATACTGCATTGATTTTTTAACATACATACATACCAAGGTAACTAGAATAAAAGGTAGGCTACTCCAGCGGTTGAAGCTTCCACTGGCTGGAGCGCTATGACGTCACGGGATATGAACGATAGCGAGTAAGGTACACAGTCGCAGTACAGCAAGCCTGTGAGTTCTCGTGCCTGTGAAACATCTTCTCAATCTTTCATCAAATAATAGTCTGGTTTAGTCCGATTCGATAAGTAACGGCACTTCCAATAGATTTAAAAACGTGAAAATGCGTTAAATTTCGTCACATGCTGAGCAGGTAGAACATCAACTATCAAATACATGACATATAATATGATAAAAAATAAAATATTGCCATGCAACTCAAAATAATTTATTTATTTCCTGATGAAGTAAATGTTTATATCAAATGGCATAGGAAAATATACATCATATGGACATCTTTACGGAATTATATTAAATTATTAAAAAGTACGTATCAGGAGACTTAATTACTTGATGAACCAGCCCAAAGCTTAGCCTTATTATTGGCATATTTTCTCAGTACTAGCTCCTTACTTTTTGCATTAAAATGCCATATCCTAATAAATGTCCTGGTCCTTACGTAGAGACAAATTATTTTGTCATGGAATACTAGAAATTTAGACTAAATAATAGAAATAAGAGTTTTCATTACGTTTTTGCATCTGGATACAGTCTTACCGTGAAACACACTATATGAAATTTCGAACTGGGCTATATTATTTAACTAGTCATGACTGGGATGTGTGAGGCCCCCTTTTGAAATAACCGAGATCCAGTAACAGGTCTCTTTTCGCACGACATTTTTCTCTCTTTCTTCGTATTTACTATATATCGGATCACGGATACTGTATTATTTCATAAGCTTCGAAATATATTCAGAAATATAAGTTATTAGCACATAATAATGTTAATGTTATTGGATTTTACGTCCCACTAACTATGTATTCGAGCACCTTCACCACCGGACTGAGACAGGATCGAACCTGCTAAGTTGGGCTAAGAAGGCCAGCGCTCTACCATCTGAGTTGCTACTCAGCCCGGCTATTAGCACATAACAATAATTATAGAAAATATTATTTTTATTCAGTCATTTATATCTGACACCTTTTTACCGTACGAGCTGTAATAATGGAGATATTCAAGAGTTTATTACAAAGTGTTTCAACAACCAAGCATTGCTGACGAGGAAGCATTGTTATGCCATCACAGTAGCAAACTAACTGGCTATGATGGTTGTTGTTGTTATTGTCTTTGTAATATGCAAAATAATAATAATAATAATAGTATTAATAATAATAATAATAATAATAATAATAATAATAATAATAATAATGTTATTTGTGTTACGCCTCACTAACAACATTTTAGGTTTTCTGAGAGTCGAGGTGCCGTAATTTTGTCCCACGGGAGTTCTTTTACGTGCTGACAATTTATAGCGCCACACATGTTTCCATAATATGTTGAATGCATTTTAATCAGTACAGTGGTTCTACTTCAGATACTGACAACACGAACACTGTTCACGTAGTGAACCACTATAAAAGTATTATGTATCCGTGATCCGATATACAGTATTTATTTATTTATTTGGCGTATGATGAATAATGACAACCTATGAACTATTTACACAACCAGTGAAAGATGAGTACAAAGTAAATACAAATTATCATATCTATACAGTCAAAGAAAGCAATTTACAAAATTTGAAAATACAAGAAGAAAACACAATATATTTACATCGCTATCCACCTATCAACTCTGACAGTTCATATATACACACTGAGTGCGAGTGATGTACATGTCACTAAATGTGAATGTCCAAACCCGCCACCCACTTCACTGCTTCGGGTGTTGCTGTGTTGAGGTCTTCCATGGTGCCAGTGAAAGCACGGAGTGGACATTCCTGCACTACATGTTTCATTGTTTGTCGAACCTCCCCACAATCACAGTATGGAGAAACTGACCAGCCCCAGGTGTGTAAAGTAGATGCTGTTCTACCTACTCCACATCTCATGCGGTTTAGTCTACTCCAGGTGCAACGTGGCAGATCAAAGCCTGCCAGCTTTGTGGATGGGTTATCAATATCCACTATTGCCCGAGCTGGGGATAAAGACCACTCTGTTAACCATTTAGAGGTGGGGTTGAATTCACTAGATGTTATCTTCACGGCTGTCTTCCAAGCAGGCTGGCGAGACTTCAGGCGTGTGCATTTCTGTCTGATATCCTCATGAACAGGTAGACGTTCATTCTTTAGCATTCTGGTCCATAGCTGAAAAAGGGCCTTCTGTCTCCTGATATGTGGAGGTAGTATATTGCTGAGAACCGGTAACCATTGGGTCGGTGTAGCACGAAGTGTACCAGTTATGATTCGCATGGTTTGACGAAGTTGTGAATCTACTAGCTGTGTGTGAGCACTGTTAAGCCAGACACCAGAGCAGTATTCTGCTGCAGAATAGACTAAGGCCAGAGATGTTGTCCTTAATGTGTTTCCATCTGCTCCCCAGGAAGTTCCAGCCAATCGTTGGAGAATGTTATTACGACTTTTTAGTTTGTTGGCGGTTTTCTGCAGATGATTTTTGTACGTAAGAGACCTGTCCAATGTTACTCCTAAGTAAATGGGATTGGCACAATATTGTAGTTCATGGCCCTTGAAGAATACCCTTGGATGGTGGTTTGCTTCTGCGTTGTTCAGATGGAATGTAGATGTCACTGTTTTCTGTGGATTGGGATGAAGGTACCATCTTTGAAAGTAGTCATCCAACAGTTCAAGGTCTCGGTTAAGAACTATTTCAGCTTCTGCGAAGTTGGGTCGTTGAATTGTAAGGCAAATATCGTCCGCATATATGAACTTTCGGGACACTGTTTCAGGCAGGTCGTGGATGTATAAGTTGAAGAGAGTAGGAGATAGAACCGACCCTTGAGGCAGACCATTGTTGACTTTGTGGAATTTGCTTCTGTTGTGTTCTGAGTGAACTTGAAATAGTCGGTTGCTTAACATTCTGTCAATTAGTGTAGTAATTTTTAAGCAAGGAACAGCTTTAATCAGTTTAAGCATAAGACCTTCCCTCCAGACTGTGTCATATGCAGCTGTAAGATCTAAGAAGACAGAGACGCTTTTCAATTTCTTCTCAAAACCAACCTCCAGATATGTGGTCAAGGACAGTACTTGGTCACTGCAGTCACGGCTGGGTCGAAATCCTGCTTGTTCAACTGGAAGGAATGCTTCGATGGCTGGTGCTATTCGGTTTAGTATCAGTCTTTCTAATAACTTGTAGGTGACGCAGAGTAGAGCTATAGGTCGATAGCTTTGTGGGAGAGTTGGATCCTTTCCTGGTTTCAGAAGGGCAATAATTTTTGACTTCTTGAAGATTGGGGGAAGTCTTCCTGACTGAAGTATGGAGCTGAAGAATGCAGCAAGCCATCTTCTTGTAGCTGGACCACAGTTTTTTAGTAGTTCTGGGTAGATTCCATCTAGTCCTGCAGCTTTGCCATTTCGGAGTGATTTTAATCCCTCATCGACCTCTTGTGATGTGAAAGGTTGTGAATAGGTTGCGTTCGGTTGTGTTTCTCGTTTTGCCTGTTTAAGCTCAGTTTTAACCCATTTCGTGGTCAGTTTATTCCTTGTTGTTTTAGAGGTGGAAACGAGGTGATTTGCTATTGCTTCTACCTTGATTGGGGAATGTTGCTTTGGTGGTATGGATGTGGAATCTAATTTCCGAATAAGTGACCATGCTTTTCTGCTGGAATGGGTGAAATTCATGTCTTTTACAGTCTTCACCCACTTCTCTTTTCGAGCAAGATCAAGTGATTGTAGTAGATCTGTTGCTTTCTCGTGACTGCTATTTTCTTCGAATTCCTTACACAGTCTGCTGGACTCTTCACTCCATCCCGGTATATAGTCTTTACGGAATCCTCTAGGAATATAGGTTTTTGCTGCTGATTTTATTAAGCCAACAAACCTCATGTAGTTCTCTGGGACAGGTTTAATCCATCTGATGTTGGCATCAGTAGACTTGGCATAAGCAACCCAGTCTGCTTTCTGAAAGTTCCAGCGAGGTCTGGGTGTAGATTGTATAACTGGGATCTGAATTCCTATTTGGTAGATTATGGGTCTGTGCTGGCTGTGCGGGAAGTTATTGAGCACTTGTCTCCTAACACGGCAAGATGGTAACATAAAACTGTGCGAGACAAAACAAAGGTCTGGTGTGTAGTCACATTTCCAACGGCCAGAGTGAAACGTTCCCTTATCTTTAGGGTCATATATCAGTGCAAGGTTGTTTACTTCTGCCCATTCTGAGACCTTAGTTCCATTTTCATCATCTCGCTTATAGCCCCAAGATGTATGGTGGCTGTTGAAATCTCCAAGGATGATGTTATTATGAGAGGGTATTATGGGAATGGGATCAGGCCATATTTCATTGGGTGGCTTGTAAATATTCGTTACCATGATGTCTTCTATTTGTACTGAGGTGGAGAAATAGGTTGGATGATCGCTTACTGGTAGGGTACTGTAGTTGCAAATGTTATTTCTAATGTAAGTAGCAATTCCGTATTGAGCATGGTCATAAGCTGCTATCATTTTAAATCCTGGTATCTTTCCCCTTGCCAATAACTGTTCAGTGTTCTCTGTATGTGTTTCCTGTAGTACAACAATGTCAACTGAGTGCTTCTGTAAAATGCTTGATAAATACTCACTCTTGGCTCTACTAATGCCTTCGATGTTAAACTGGCAGATGTTGATCTGTGGGCCGATCTTCCGTGTTTGAAATTCATAGTCCTTAGAAGGACTGTTCGACGAATGTAGGTTATCATGACCGAGAGGTCGTTTATGACAGTTCGGTCTCATCTTGATCGTAGTTGCTCGCTTAGCACCACCCGGGGGACACGTGCAGGGTAATGGTAGGTAATACCTGCGGACGTGAGCAACAGTAAATACGTAGAAAGAGATAAAAATGTTGTGCGGGCGGTCACTTGCTTTCTTGGCTTACGCTGCGTGAACCATCAACGATAGACCCCAAGTGTAAGCGTACGAAATGTAGAGCATAGAAACCTCTACAAAAAAGTCTGGGATGGCACATACCTATTTCCAACTGGCTGCCCTCTAAGAAGCGATTTTATGCAACAGTCCGCGGTAAAAAATATAAATCTTTAAAATTAAATAATTATTTCGATATTATCCTCGAGTTCCTCATCAAAATAAATTGTTTGTTTATAAGGATTAGAATAACCATGTCAGGACATTATTTGCATGAATGGTTCAGAAGTTATGACCATTTTAGACTGTAGTGGTAATACGTGTCAGCAGGAAGGACGAGCGCTGTCTCATATCACATGACGTCACGCAAAAGGCGGCCAGGGAGAGAAAAAAGGGAGCGCAATGCGGGAAGAGACCCCCCTGCATACATACATCATCATTATAGACTGTTATGCCTTTCAGCGTTCAGTCTGGAAGCCTCTGTGAATTTACTAAACGTCTTGTCTAACCCCTTTAAGTACCCTGAACCAAGAAATCATTCTACCATCAATTCTCACTGAAGCCCAATTGTCAACATAAATGCCTTTGATTGATTTTAATAATCTACCTTTAATTCCATATCCCCCAGTATAGTGAACATCTTTTCCCTCGGTACCCTGTCATATGCTTTCTCTAGATCTACGAAACATAAACACAACTACCTATACATTTCGTACCATTTTTCAATTACCTGGTGCATACTGAAAATCTGATACTGACAGCCTCTCTGTGGTCTGAAACCACACTGGTTTTCATCCAACTTCCTCTCAACGACTGATCGCACCCTCCCTTCCAACATGCCAGCGAATATTTTGCCTGGTATACTAATCAATGAGATACCTCGATAGTTGTTGTAATCCTTCCTGTTCCCTTGCTTATAGATAGGTGCAATTACTGCTTTTGTCTAATCTGAAGGTACCTTGCCAACACTCCATGCTAATTTTACTACTCTATGAAGTCATTTCACCCCTGCCTTCCCACTATACTTCACCATTTCAGGTCTAATTTCATCTATTCCTGCTGCCTTATGACAATGGAGTTTATTTACCGTCCTTTCCACTTTGTCAAGCGTAATTTCACCAACATCATTTTCCTCCTCCCCATGAGCTTGGCTGTTTGCAACACCACCAGGATGATTTCCTTTTACATTGAGAAGAAGTTCAAAATATTCCCTCCACCTCTCCAGTGATTACCTGGGATCTATTATGAGTTCACCTGAATTACTCAAAACACTGTTCATTTCCTTTTTCCCTCCCTTCCTAAGATTCTTTATTACTGTCCAGAAAGGTTTCCCTGCTGCTTGATCTAGCCTTTCCAGGTTATTACTAAAATCTTCCCACGACTTCTTTTTGGATTCAACAACTATTTGTTTCGCTTTGTTTCTTTCATCTACGTACAAAGCCCTGTCTGCCTCGGCCTTTGTTTAGAGCCATTTCTGATAAGCCTTCTTTTTACGTTTATAGGCTTCTCTCACTTCATCATTCCACCAAGATGTTCGCCTTTTCCCATCTTTACACACAGTTGTTCCTAGGCATTCCCTTGCTGTTTCTACTACAGCATCCCTGTATGCCACCCATTCACTTTCTATATCCTGAACCTGCTTACGGTCTACTGTTTGAAACTTCTCACTAATCATATCCATGTACTTCTGTCTGATTTCCTCGTCCTGGAGATTTTCTACCCTTATTCGTTTGGAGACAGATTTCACTTTCTCTACTCTAGGCCTAGAGATACTTAGTTCACTACAGATCAGTTAGTAGTCTGTATCATCGAAAAATCTACGAAAAACTTGTACATTCCTAACAGATTTCCTGAATTCAAAGTCTGTCAAGATATAGTCTATTATGGATCTGGTACCCCTAGCCTCCCATGTGTAGCGACGAATAGCCTTATGCTTGAAGAATGTATTCGTAACAGCTAAACCCATACTAGCACAGAAGTCCAGCAAATGCTTCCCATTCCCATTAGCTTCCATATCTTCCCCACATTTACCAATCACCCTTTCGTATCCTTCAGTTCTATTCCCAACTCTCGCATTGAAATCGCCCATTAGCACTATTCTATCCTTGTTGTTGATCCTGACCACGATGTTACTCAATGCTTCATAAAACTTGTCAACTTCATCCTCATCTGCACCCTCACATGGTGAATACATGGAGACAAATCTAGTCCTAATTCCTCCAACTGACAAATCTACCCACATCATTTGCTCATTTGCGTGCAATGGTATTCCTGCTAAAGAGTCCTACCCTGCCCTTCCCTTTCTAACACACATTCAAGTACACTTTATAATCTCCTATCTCTTCCTCATTATCTCCCCTTACCCGAATATCACTTACTCCTAGCACATCCAGATGCATCCTCTTTGCTGACTCAGCCAGTTCTACCTTCTTTCTTCCATAAGCCCTATTAATGTTGATAGCTCCCCATCGAATTCCATTTCGTTCGCCAAGTAGTTTCCAAGGAGTCCCTCGCCTGTCAAATGGGAGTGGGACTCCATTACTCCCATAGGTCCGAGGCTTGCTTAAAATGTTCTGAGCTTGGTTAATTCATGAAGCAGGATGCTACCCTACTTGCACATAGTCCAAGTGAGGATCTCTCCTCTAACAGGTTATGGACCACCGGTGAATTGTATAGTCCTAGCCGCCTGAGCACAAGGAGGGCCATGTCTCAGAATATGTCCGAGATTCCACTCCCATTCCATAGCAACTGGTATCCCGACTCTCAGGACCACTTACTAGGCCACTGAGACGTTGCTCATGGTTCACGAACTAGGACGTGACTACAGTAACCCAGAAACATGAACCACTTTAACTTTTAAATAAAGCATTTTTTGTACACTTTCATTCCTTCAGTTTCCTTACTTTGGTGCAAACTTGGCCATCTCCAAATTTGAACTTTAAATATTTCCAATAATTATAGGAATAAAACACTGGCATTCTGTAACATTCATTACAATGCTATTTATAAGTGATAAAAAAAAAGTAATTCTAAATCTCTTTATTTAGATTTTATACGGTCTCCTGAAAAATTTAACCATTAGGAAATGGCCGGTTTTGCAAATAGACGACTCATATATATTGATGATAATAATAATAATAATGATAATATTACATTAATGAATATAATGCTTACTGTGAATGTCAATAGAATTTGTTTGCAATGCTTTAAGCGTGAAATTGTAGTTAGTACACTAAAAATTTAATCCAGTAAGTTAACTGTTTAAAGATGTAAGCTGTTAAAAGAATGTATGGGATTCTAACACGCATATATTAATTATTTTAAGTGAACTCGAGGTAGAATCCGTGAGCTGTGCTGTATTATAGTGCTGGAGTACAACTTTGAATCGCGCACTGGTTCATTTGGCAACAACAGTGTGTGTAACGAGGCAATGACGTTACTTCAGCTTTAGTCTGTTCAAAAGGTGGTCCGGAGAATAGTGATGTGAACTTTCACCAATCAGTACATTTTAGAATCCATTAGGGAGGAGTCTTGATGGATTTCTGTTTCAACAAAGTAAAAACAATGGGAAAATAGTCGGTCACAGAAATCATCATGTAAACCCTACCAGAGTACCTGCACAGACTAAAATCAATGCGAGAGAAGGTATCGTGCGCTACACAGAAGTATGTTAGTTCCCCTGCATTCTAAATGTGTAAGTCTAGCTTTCCAATCTACTTCAACTCTCTTCCTCTGGGGCAGCATATTTCAGAGCCCCATAACGGGTGCTGGGCATTAAAATCATCCAATAAGCGGAAAGAAGGTGGGAGCTGATTTTTAATGTCCAGTACATAATTGATATCAAGAGGCTGGCCTGGTGAGAAACATTAGGCCTACAATCTGTAGTTATGAAAGGCAATGAAAGACGTACTGCTACTATCTCCAAGTGAGTTCTTAGGTGAACCGATTCGATGTAGGTGTCAGAACGAGTTAACATACCAACACCACCAGAAGCCCGGTTAGCATAATCCTGTTTTGTCGAATATAGTCGAAAATTTCTAAAGACCATATGACGACCTGGTCTGAGATCAGTTTCTTGAATACAGACTATACTCACCATGAACTAACTGACATAGTAAGATGCATAGCAAACATTACAATTCCAGTGTAACAGAACCATCATGCGGATTTAAAATAATATATATGTTACGTTGTAAGCAACAAGACGCACTAACTTGAACACTAACATCTCCATCTCAGGATGGAAAAGAACCCTGAACCTGCATCACCCTATCAATGGAAAAGGTTAAGGATGCCGAGAAAGTCTTCGATGTTTTTCAATGGTGGGAAATCCTCCTACAAGGGGAACAGGCAGGGTTTGCAGGGGACCTGCTGGCATGGAGACATACCCTCGGGACGGAGGGCATGCCTTCACCTTTCCCACCTTCTCTTAATGTGTAGACAGGCTGGGAGGTGAATTCCCAGCCCTAATCGACGATGCTGCCTCTGTCGGCTTGGGTGCGGCTGATGTAGATGTTGATTCCCATAGGGAACCTAAAATATTTGTCCCGAATGAGTAAATTTATAATACCAATATAATGGTCCGTTATTGGACATTATAAATTTTCCAGCCAACTCATTCTTGGTTGCCTGCGCCTCGCCCTCGTGTGCCAAGTTAGGCTCGTCAGTTGGGACTTAGCACACCACCCAAGACGCAAGGCTAGTGCATACCGTGGAGGCCACTGCATAGGCTATTTGAAGCCACCAGCAGTGCCAATGCACCATGAGAGCCATGTCTCATTTCCAAAAATAGATGCCTCCCTGGCCATCAAATGATGTAGATGTTGATTCCCATAGGGAACCTAAAATATTTGTCCCGAATGAGTAAATTTATAATACCAATATAATGGTCCGTTATTGGACATTATAAATTTTCCAGCCAACTCATTCTTGGTTGCCTGCGCCTCGCCCTCGTGTGCCAAGTTAGGCTCGTCAGTTGGGACTAACGCCAACCTCTCAGGGGGAGGAACCCCAGTTGTGCCGGCTTAGATTTTTAACTGGCACCAACTTCTTTGTGGTCAGGCTTTCGATGTTTATTGGCCATGTCCAAAAACATCCTCCCCCAATGCCATCCACTCTGACCAGGGGCCTCCATAGCTGAACCAAGCAGCCAAGGCACTATCCACCTGGTGTCACAGCAGGTATTGCCCAGGGTCAGGTACTGAACGATGCCTCAGGCAATGAGCAACAGAGCTAACTTCTTTAAATCATCTATATAGGCATGTGCCCCATACTGTATACAATGCTGATAACAATAATAAAATAAATAAAAATAAAATGACAATAATATGCTCTGGCATTCAGCTGTGCGGGAACTTGTGATGACAGGTGGACCCTACCGCAGGGTACATGGCGCTCCCACCCGACAGGTTGTTGATAGCATCTGGGCTTTTGAGCATAACTGCACACATAAGAGGCCCTTCCTCAAGCAGCACGCACATAAATTTTGATCAATCAACAACTGACGCTCAAGAGGGAACCGATTGCCACATGACCCTCTTAGTCGCCATCTACGACAGGCAGGGGATAACGTGGGTATATTCTTCATCAGTGCCCCCACCCACAGAGGGTGAGGAGGACACATTTGTGGCCTTTTCAGTTTCAGCAATTGTTTGCTATGAAAATGAAGAACCACCTTAAAGGCAGCCAATTGCTGCATTCGAAGCCTTCATCTACTACAATGCAAGTGCGTAACTACATGACACAAAGAATGCAGCCAATTTGCTTGCTAAAGTCATAGCCGGGACTTTCACATTTTGTATCACAAATTCTATCAAAAATTAAACTGCTAAAACGTTATCTGTGTACATAGTACAATAATGGCTTATGGATAGGGGTAAAGTAGTTACTTTACCTTGTCACCAGCATCTTCAAGAGAAACTTCCGAAGCTTTTGAGCTGAAAGTCGCCGTAGCAATTTTTCCCATAGTATGTGAATAAATACTCCAACTACCTGATTAAAAAAAAGTAACAGATTAAATTACATGCAGCACCCTACTCCAAAGCAAATCTCATAATTAATCCTACAACATATTACCTTAATAAGGTTATAAATACCTAACCAAACAATACTTCAGGGATGGATAAACATCCCTATAATACAAAGTTAATTATTCCCAGACTATGTCCCTTATTGTAACGATACGGTACGTAAACAAACTGATAACATTGATTTTAACTGCATCATAAGTTGATATGCAATGAAATTATTACTAAAAGCATAATCATTCTTTTCATACCTCTCAATCTCTGCAATATAACTGTCATTATCGGCTGCGATGACAAAACAGAACCACAGCAATCCTCAGCTAAAGCACCTGTCTACACCCAAATGTAGTGTGTAGCATCAAATAGAGTCTCTACCGGTCTCTAATGTATTTGCGTTGCCTACGGTATTTGGTAGCGTATACTGTACTGTATTTACTTCTTCTTCCTGTACGTCTTCTTTTTGTTGTTGTTGTTGTTGTTGTTGTTGTTGATGCTTTTTGGGCTTTTATCGAAGATATTTCGCCCAGGCTATAATCCCTTACTTGCGGAATAACACTGATACAACAGAACACATCAATCCATGAAAAACCGCTTCTGTGAAAGAGACACACTCGACTATATTCCACTATATCACTCAAAGAGGATAGAATAGAATATCACTCTCATTGAGTACTCCACAGATATGATGAATCGCCCCAATGGAACCAGAAGCGTACGATCCACGTTTGAATCAATGCAGACCAGCCCTTGGCCGGCTTCACGGTTCGGCAAAGTTCGGTTGTTGGTGGAGGGGCGGAAGGGGAGGAGTTGTTGAAGGCGGGAACGAGTCGAGTGGAGAGCCTACCACATGTTCATTTTACGCATTGACTGACCGCGTGCTACATTGTTAGTTTAGCGTGGCTTGGTGTAGCTAATTCGTAATTATTTGTGTTGCATGTTCGGAGTTACGGCGGAATATTAATTGAGAGGAATTTTGTATGGTACGAACAATGGCTACCGAAAACGTTGATTATGAATGCGAAAGTATTGTGGTAAAAAATTTTCGGCAAAGAGAAATCTCTTGACACATGTCCGAAATATTCATGGTATTCACCCTTCGACTGGAGAAAATACTCCAACGTTGTATTTGTGTGAAGTTTGTGGTAACGAGCTCTCTGCTAAATCTTCTCTTGATCGCCACTTGAAGGTTGTTCACGGTATTGAACCAGAAGCTCGTGAAAAGAAGTTCGAATGTTCACATTGTACGGTTTCGTATGTTACTAAGAAATCGTTGGCTCATCATGTATTATACGTCTGCAACATTCCGGTATGTAACATTCGTTTACAAACTAAACTTGAAAATTTACTGTGTTTTATTACAAAAGTTAATTCATGTACTGTTTTAAATTTATTATTCTTTCAAAAATAGTCCGTAAGAGACTGGCTTTTATGGTGTTTTTTATTGAGTGCTCTTGAAAGAGTCCCTTTAGTTAAGTAATCCCCCTGTGGGTGGGGGCGGTAGAATAACACCCACGGTATCCCCTGCCTGTCGTAAGAGGCGACTAAAAGGGGCCCCAGGGGCTCTGAACATTGGAGCGTGGGTTAGCGACCACGGGGCCCTCAGCTGAGTCCTGACATTGCTTCCACTTACTTGTGCCAGGCTCCTCACTTTCAACTATCCTATCCGACCTCCCTTGGTCAACTCTTGTTTTTTCCGACACCGACGCTATTAGGTTTGCAAGGGCTAGGGAGTCTTTCATTTTCATGCCCTTCGTGGCCCTTGTCTTTCTTTGGCCGATACCTTCATTTTTCGAAGTGTCAGACCCCCTTCCATATTTTCCCTCTGAATAGTGTTTTATAGAGGATGGTTGCCTATTTGTACTTCCTCTTAAAACAATAATCACCACCTTTAGTTAAGTAAGCACCACCATTAAATTATTATACTTCCCAGGAGCATTGTAGTTGCTTACCATTTTCAACGCCATGTGAGTCACAGGCTTTGTTTTTTTTTTTTTGCTAACGAGGCACGTGAAGTCTTTCGTGCTCAGCTGTGTGTTGGAAGCAGCCATGTGGTGCAACTGTGTAACTCCTGTATAATAAGTGTTGCAATGTGTCGGACAAGACCTTGTTCTTGGCCCGAGGAAAACAGATCAGAAAGCATTCTCTTTGTCAAAAAGGCTCTCGGTACATGAAAGAGAACGTCACGTGAGTTGTATATGTCCTGAGTTTTTATACAACTCGCATGGTGTATAACACAACTTTTTCACGAGAAAAGTGAACTTATATTATGCCCTTCATTTAGGAAGAACACTGCTCAGAAATTCCATACACCATATTATATTATGAAAATGAACAGAAAGAATACGTTTTAAAAATAGGTCACTTTGAAATTTATCACTTAAAATGTAACATTCTCTTCAAGGATGTTCATTTAGTTAACACTTCGTATTATTACTGTGTGTTATGTTCCATAAAAATGCGTTTTACATAAACTAATTCTGGTTTGCATTATTCCGTATAACGTAAACTGGGGTACTTTGTGACAGGTCGATTGGAATGTCACTCAAGTTTTAATGCCATATGCATATTCATTTTTCTATTTATCACATCCCATGTTTCTTTTTTCTTCCAAGAAAGTTGCCTGTTCCCTCTTGTAAACCCCCCCCCCAAGTTTGGGAACTATGATATGGTACTTCTGAAATCCTCTCTGACAAAATAAGTGTAATAATGGTATTTGGTGGGAATGGAATTTGCAGATCTTATAAAGGGGGCCAACAAATGCAAAAGTTTGGGAATCGCTAAATTAGACCTATGCTGTAATTAATTTACTCTTAAAGTTGTTAGGGCCGTATGATTTGTTATAATAATGATATTTACACAGTATCAGATGATATCGGTGACAGTAGGCTCCGCATAATTTACACTTGCAGTTATCGTCCGGGTCAAGGAATTTATCTGTTAGGCATATCCTGTCAATACATGACGTAGGTCATATTTGGCTTGTGTCCATTCCCTGTATATCGTCGCATCCGTTGAATAAAACGCTGGCCATATCTCTTGTCTGTTCTTATTGAGTTCCTGCAGTACATCTAAGTAGGGTTTGGTAGCTGGTAGAAGCAGGTTGAGGCGGAGGTCTTCGATAAAAAATTGCTCTCTTGCCAGTACATATGTAAGTCAGGATAATGTGTACTTTGACAGACATGGTGCTCTTTTGAGGAAATTGGCTTTGACTTTTTCTATGTCTTCGAAATTTTTCTTCTTTAGGTGTGTCCAGATGGTTTCCAATCCATATGTTATGATGGGAGCAATTTTTAAGCGAAACAGTGTGATAGATGTGGGAAGGGATAGTTGTCTTAGATTCTTTATGCTATTAATTGCCACCTTTGCTGCGATGGTTCGTTCTTTTATGTGAAGGTCACAGACATCTCCACTCGTCTGTAGTGTAATTCCTAAGTATTTGAAATATGGTATGTTTTTCATCGGAATATTCATGTACATGATGTCATTTGCCGATAGTTTGCCTCCTCTTCTGAATGTCATTTTTACAGTTTTGCTACTATTTATAGTGAGCTCATTCTTTTCTGCCCATGTTGTAAGTTTGTTGAAGGCTGTTCGAATGTTTTACAAGTTTTTTGTTACAATGACCCTGTTGTCTGCGTAAGCGTCGATTTTCTCATTTTCTGTGTCTATTTCTCTACGTACCGGTACTTCTGCAGAGAATTAGCGTAGGCGAAGCTTAATCTGATCCTGTAATAATTAAGAGGGGAATTCCTCAAGGCACTATTATTGGACCTTTACGTTTTCTTATATATATAAATGATAAGAGTAAACGAGTGGAATCAGAGATAAGGCTTTTTGCGGATGATGATATTCTGTACAGAGTAATAAATAAGTCAAGATTGTGAGCAACTGCAAAATGACCTTGATAATGTTGTGAGATGGACAGTAGGCAATTGTATGATGATAAACAGGCTTAAAAGTCAGGTTGTGAGTTTCACAAATAGGAAAAGTCCTCTGTTTTAATTACTGCGTTTATGGGGTGAAAGTTCCCTTTGGGGATCATTGTAAATACCTAGGTATTAATATAAGGAAAGATCTTCATTGGGGTAATCACATAAATATGATTGTAAATAAAGGGTACAGATGTCTGCACATGGTTATGAGGGTGTTTAGGGGTTGTAGTAAGGATGTAAAGGAGAGGGCATATAAGTCTCTGGTAAGACCCCAACTAGAGTATGGTTCCAGTGTATGGGACCCTCACCAGGATTACTTGATTCAAGAACTGGAAAAAAATCCAAAGAAAAGCAGCTCGATTTGTTCTGGGCAATTTCCGACAAAACAGGAGCGTTACAAATCTCATTTTTGGTCCGTATTGAAAATTACAGTTCAAGAATAATAAAGGTATTCTTTAATCCACCTATTCAGTACTTTCCACTTAGTGGTTACATAAACAGACTATCAGTTGAATGGGACATGTTTTGCCCTCAATTTAGGGCATCTTCAGCCTAAAACGATCTTCAAGAGTATACCTTATATTAATATGGAAGCTAAAAGTTTAACCAGTTACTAAAATTCAGAACATAAAAATGTGAAAAATGATACATTATACAAACATGTTAATGGAAACTGTCAATGATTAAACCATAAACTATTTTGTCAGAGACTAAAACTTATTCCTTTTAAAATTATAATTAAAATGGTTCATTTAAAATTGTTAGTGGAATACCAAAGTGACAATGACATAATGCCAACGAGATGAGGGCGTGAAACACAAGCAGAAAAAATGAATGTCATAAATACAACATGTTCAAGGCCGCTGATGGAATCATGAACATAAGGTGAAACTGAACCATCAGTTTAATTATTGCAGAAAGGGCCCTTAGCACCGGTATGCATTATTATTGTCTGAGACCTTGTCAGGAAAAGTCAGTAGATACTGGAAAATGTTTAATGTTTGTTGAAAGCTATCATTTGCTATCTACCGGTACTGTTGCGTTGATAGCCGCCCTTCTGTTGGCTCTGAGTCTCGTATTTTAAGTGGTATGTTCCGAGCTGTCAGTTGAGAGATGGTGTGGGAGGACGAATAAGTTTGAGTGGTGTCTTTTAAAGTAGGAAAGATCACAATATGAAGATAAAGTTGGAATTCAAGAGGACAAATTGGGGCAAATATCTGTTTGTAGTAAGGGGAGTTAGGGATTGGAATAACTTACCAAGGGAGATTTCTTTGCAATCATTTAAGAAAGTTAGGGAAACAACAGATAGGGTTTCTTCTGTCCACTTCACCAGCACGTTAAATGTCTGTTGTAGTTCCGCGCTGGATCTAGAGGTGAGAATTATATTGTCTGCGTAAATAATCTTGTGATAAGTATATTAGCCGTAGCAATATGTATACTTATATATACTGTATATAAAGCAGAATGTCTGTCCGTCCGCTCCATATTAAAATCCATACAGTTCCGTCAATCTGAATCCAATTTTGTTTACTTACCTTTTAGGACCCTGCGGATAACCTTGTCTACAAGAACCCATTCCCTACATTTAGGCCCTTTGGCATGTTAACATAGGCAAAATAATGAATCGGGCATACAGTAAAAGGACAGGACAAAGCTCGATAACTTCCAATGGGGCATTGAAAACCTTGTTTTTAAGGCTCTAAAACAAACCATCAGAGATATTGGCATCAGGAATCTGATGAAGAAATGACAGGCCGTATGTCAGCTCAAGGATTCTACAATAGAATAAAGGTCTGGTGTTCGAAGTAGGAATGTGCGTGAATACAGGCTAGGCCAAGGAGAGATTCTCCCCCTGTGGGTGGGGGCGGTAGAATAACACCCACGGTATCCCCTGCCTGTCGTAAGAGGCGACTAAAAGGGGCCCCAGGGGCTCTGAACTTTGGAGCGTGGGTTGGCGACCATGGGGCCCTCAGCTGAGTACTGGCATTGCTTCCACTTACTTGTGCCAGGCTCCTACTTTCATCTATTCTATCCGACCTCTCTTGGTCAACTCTTGTTCTTTTCCGACCCCGATGCTATTAGGTTTGCGAAGGCTAGGGAGTCATTACATAAAATCAGCTTCATGGTCCGTATCGCACTTCAATAGATTCACAATGAAGTATTTATTTATTTTCCACCTAGTCGATACAATGATTGCCTAAGGCAATTTTTATTGGTCAAAAGTGGTACATGTTTCGTATATTAACAACATCTTCAGCCACATAACAATGTTTAGATGAAAAATATAAAATAGACAAAGTAATGCTTTAGAGGAAGTGTCCTTGAAATTAACATAAGATTGACAAGATTAAAACAAACAAATAACTCAAGAGAAAATATATAAATTATTTCTACAATAGAAAGCAGTCGTCAAGGAAACACTTGTACAATATTCCATAGAGAAATTGTCCTAATAAATATTCTTTTCTTAATAATCCATGAAAAAAAAAAAAAAAAAAAGATCAATTTATAAATTATACAATTTATAAGTAATTATCGAAATGAAGAAATCCTGATATCACAGTGCGGCTCTTATTATTAATGTAGATGAAAATATAACAAATTCCTAGTTGTCAAATCTTATTAAGCCTGCTTTCCTTTGGAACAGTAACTCCTGTCATTCTTTCACAGTTTTGCGCCGGGTGTAATATTGATGATGCGTTCTTCCTTGTTCTTGCACCTGAGGAGGAGGAGCGGGGGATATAGGTGTGTCAAGAACTTCCTTGCTGTCACCTATAGCTTCAACTGAGGAGGAATAAGTTGTAGGGCTATCTGTAGGTGGAGAAATTCCAATTCTTTTTTCTTGATCCTTCTCAAGCATTTTCAAATATACTAGAATTTGATAATATAATGGATTCTTATATTCTACAGCCTCATTAAGGTTATCATTTTTCTTTACAAGTTGGTCTAGATGAATGTACAGGTCTTCATATGTGTTCATTAAGCTGCCCTTTTTTAACTTTTTTATGATGGTCAGGTCTTGTTCTATGTTTGTAAATTTATGACCTGTGGCAGTCATGTGTGATCCCATTGCTGAGAATCTTCTATGTTTTTCAGCATTCACATGTTCCAAATATCTAACTTTAAAATTGCGGCCAGATTGTCCTATGTATGTGTTCTTACATTCAAAGCATGTGAGTTTATATATACCGGAATCAAAAAATTTATCTTTTTCCGAGAGATTTATTGTATCATGGTTGAAAATACTATGTTTCATGTTGTTATTGGTGGAAAATGCAATTTTGAAATTTTTTCTTTTAAATAAATTTGTTATTACATGAATGTTTGGATTATTATATGTGAACTTGATATATTTTTCAGTTTTACTAGGTTCGACTGCTAATTTAGATTGTTGCTTCTCCGAAAATTTATTAATTATTTTATCAATCATTAGACTATTTGGAACACACGAAAATTATTAATCAAATAGAGGGTTTGGATTTTTGGACACGTTATGTGGACGATGTTTACGCTATAATAGATAACAGACTCACCGATAGCAATAAAGTTTTAAATATATTGAATAATTTGGATTCCAATATAAAATTCACTTTAGAAGAAGAAGTTGAAAAATCACTGAATTTTCTGGACATAGTCACAACAAGAGAAGAAAAAGGATTTTCTTTCAAAATACACAGAAAATCCACTTTCACACTGACCACTATCAAGAACAACTCGTTACACCCTGAGGCACAGAAAAGATCAGCATATTATAGTTACATTAACAGAGCGTTTAGTATTCCTTTATCCAAATCTGACAACAAGCCCTCTTGAATGGTTTCAACAATAACATGATTGATAAAATAATTAATAAATTTTCGGAGAAGCAACAATCTAAATTAGCAGTCGAACCTAGTAAAACTGAAAAATATATCAAGTTCACATATAATAATCCAAACATTCATGTAATAACAAATTTATTTAAAAGAAAAAATTTCAAAATTGCATTTTCCACCAATAACAACATGAAACATAGTATTTTCAACCACGATACAATAAATCTCTCGGAAAAAGATAAATTTTTTGATTCCGGTATATATAAACTCACATGCTTTGAATGTAAGAACACATACATAGGACAATCTGGCCGCAATTTTAAAGTTAGATATTTGGAACATGTGAATGCTGAAAAACATAGAAGATTCTCAGCAATGGGATCACACATGACTGCCACAGGTCATAAATTTACATAGAACAAGACCTGACCATCATAAAAAAGTTAAAAAAGGGCAGCTTAATGAACACATATGAAGACCTGTACATTCATCTAGACCAACTTGTAAAGAAAAATGATAACCTTAATGAGGCTGTAGAATATAAGAATCCATTATATTATCAAATTCTAGTATATTTGAAAATGCTTGAGAAGGATCAAGAAAAAAGAATTGGAATTTCTCCACCTACAGATAGCCCTACAACTTATTCCTCCTCAGTTGAAGCTATAGGTGACAGCAAGGAAGTTCTTGACACACCTAGATCCCCCGCTCCTCCTCCTCCTCCTCAGGTGCAAGAACAAGGAAGAACGCATCATCAATATTACACCCGGCGCAAAACTGTGAAAGAATGACAGGAGTTACTGTTCCAAAGGAAAGCAGGCTTAATAAGATTTGACAACTAGGAATTTGTTATATTTTCATCTACATTAATAATAAGAGCCGCACTGTGATATCAGGATTTCTTCATTTCGATAATTACTTATAAATTGTATAATTTATAAATTGATTTTTTTTTTTTTTTTCATTTCATGGATTATTAAGAAAAGAATATTTATTAGGACAATTTCTCTATGGAATATTGTACAAGTGTTTCCTTGACGACTGCTTTCTATTGTAGAAATAATTTATATATTTTCTCTTGAGTTATTTGTTTGTTTTAATCTTGTCAATCTTATGTTAATTTCAAGGACACTTCCTCTAAAGCATTACTTTGTCTATTTTATATTTTTCATCTAAACATTGTTATGTGGCTGAAGATGTTGTTAATATACGAAACATGTACCACTTTTGACCAATAAAAATTGCCTTAGGCAATCATTGTATCGACTAGGTGGAAAATAAATAAATACTTCATTGTGAATCTTTTGTGAAGGCTAGGGAGTCTTTCATTTTCACGCCCTTCATGGCCCTTGTCTTCCTTCGGCCGATATCTTCATTTTTCGAAGTGTCGGATCCCTTCCATTTTTTCCCTCTGATTAGTGTTATATAGAGGATGGTTGCCCAGTTGTACTTCCTCTTAAAACAATAATCACCACCATCACCACCAAGGAGAGATTCTACTTTAAACATTTTAATCTCATACCTAGTGTTAATCTGTTAAGATACTTATGACCTACTTGATACACATTTCCATACTGTTATTAGCATGATCATAGTAAATAGCGCCAAAAATATTTTAAAACTTATAGACAAAGTTAATCTGCCGAGATACTCTCTGAATTTCCATACCACATTATTACGGTAATGACTGTGAAAAGCATGCAGGCGTTAAATTCGGTACTTATAAGAGATTCTGTTTAATTATTTCAAACTTATAAATTGGTGCTAAATGGCTTAATGTTTGGAGAAAAGCACTGTGGGGTAAGCCATCCCTAGCACTGCTAGGGGCAGACGTGGGGGGAGGGTGGCATATAAATATAAATCTGTTCATAGACTGTTTTGATACAGCTCTCCATCCCACCCTATACTGTGCTAACCTTTTCATTTCTACGTAACTACTACACCTACTCTAATATGATTGTCATATTCATACTTCGTCTACCCCTACCATTCCTACCCCCCACCACCACACTTCTCTCAAAAACCAACCAAATAAATCCTAGGTGTCTTTAAGATGTGTCCCATTATTCTATCTCTTGTTCTGGTCATATTTTGCCAAATTGTTCTCCTCTTGCCAATTGATTCAGTACCTCTTCATTAGTAATTCATAGAGTTCGATAGCTGCAGTAGCTTAAATGCAGCCAGTATTCAGGAGATAGTGGGTTCGAACCCCACTGTCAGCAGCCCTGAAGATGGTTTTCCATGGTTTCCCATTTTCATACCAGGCTAATGCTGGGGCTGTACCTCACTTAAGGCCATGGGCGCTTCCTTCCCACTCCTAGCCCCTTCCTGTGTCATCTTGCCATAAGACCTATCTGTATCAGCGCGACACAAAGTAATAAGCTTCATAATTCTATGTATCCATCTCACTTTCAGCATTCTTCTGTAACACTTCATGTCAAAAACTTTTATTCTCTTTCTTTCTGAACTGGTTTTCATCCATGTTTCATTTCCATACAATGCCACACTCAAGACGAAAGTCTTCAAAAACATCTTTCTGTTTCCTATATCAGTGTTAGAAGTAAGCAGATTTCTTAAGAAAGGCACTCCTTGCTTGTGCTAGTCTGCATTTTATGTCCTTACTTCTGCCATCATTATTTCTACTACCCAAGTAACAGTATTCACCTACTTTAAGACTATTTCCTAATCTTAATTTTCCTGCATCGCCAGACTTCATTCGACTGCACTCCTTAAAGAATGTGTCCATACCATTCAACAATTTCTCCAGATCTTCTACAGACTCAGATAAAATAACAATATCGTTAGCAAATCTCAGGCCTTCTGACCCCAACTTGGCAGGTTCGATCCTGGCTCAGTCTGATGGTATTTGAAGGTGCTCAAATATGTCAGCCTCGTGTCGGTAGATTTACTGGCACGTAAAAGAACTCCTGCGGGACTAAATTCCGGCACCTCGGCGTGTCCGAAAACCGTAAAAGAGTAGTTAGCAAGACGTAAAGTAAATAACATTATTATTATTAGCAAATCTCAGTTTTGATTTCCTGTCCTTGGATTGTGATTCTATTTCCAAATTCCTCTTTGATTTGCTTTAGTGCATTTTCCTCATATGGTAGTAGTTGACCTTTTCAAACAATAAAAGTAAGCTCAAGTGTTCAACTTACTTTTATTATACTGTATGTTTGGAAGGATCAACTTCTTCCCAGACAATCTTGAGTGCAACAAGGAAACAGTGTAACACAAAATTAAAGCCTGTTGTACATGGTCAAATTTAAGACTTAACAAGAATTTTCAATACTTCAAAAGTTTACCTGTCACATCGCTTGCAGTGCTTGACAAATCTTGGTATTCAAAAGTCTTGAAAGTGAATTAGAACATGTTCTGTTTGATCAAACAATTGTAAAATTCAGTATGTTCAGTGTATGTTTTATAACATTATAATGGATTTGAAGTGTCACAAATCTTATGTGGAATACCTTGTAGAGAAGAGATCTGTTCACTGTGACAGCCAGGGACCCCACCCGCTAGGCTCCAGAAGAACGTTTACTTTTATAACCTAATGTGATTTCTCATCCACCATTCCTCATTGTTAAAGCACACAGCAACATCAACATCCACCTACCATTTACATTTTTACTTTTAATTACAGTGTTCTATTCCTTCTATTAAACCCCCTGCGGGTGGGGGACGCACGTGTAGAGTACACCCGTGGTATCCCGTGTCTGTCGTAAGGGGTGACGAAAAGGGGCGCAAGGGCCTCTCAACTTGGGAGTGTGGGTTGGCGACCACGGGGCCCTTAGCTGAGTCTTGGTATTGCTTTCACTTACTTGTGCCAGGCTCCTCACTTTCGTCTATCCTGTCCGACCTCCCTTGGTCAGCTCTTGTTCTTTTCCGACCTCGACGGTATTAGAGCATTCGAGGCCTAGGGAGTCTCACTTTCACGCCCTTTCTGGCCCTTGCCTTTCTTCGTCCGTTACTTCATTTTTCGAAGTGACGGATCCTTTCTTTCTTCTTTTTTCTCTCTCTCAACCCCCTGTGGGTGGGGGATGCAGACGAAAAATACACTCACGGTATCCCCTGCCTGTCGTGAGAGGCGACTAAAAGGGTGACCAAGGGATGGTTTTCTTAGAACCATGAAACTACTTTTGATTATTACCATCACGCGGGGAACCCTTGAGTTGCCTTTACTTGCGAGTTGTACCACTATATTAGGTGCGAAATAGGTTCGCGTTTAGTAGCAACAGGGGGGTGAATCAGTATGGGTTTTCCAGTACCCGTGAGTCGTAGCCATGTGAGCAACACCGCGGGTCTGGGCGTTGCCTGCGAGTTGTACCACTATATGAGCGACACCATGGGTCTGCGTTGCCTGTGATTAGTACCCACTATGTGAGGAACACCACGGGATAGTACGAGTCCCTGTGGTTAGTACACCTAGGTGTACCTCATCGGTTTGCGTTGGCTATGATTGGTGCCATTGTGTGAAACACAGTGAGTCTTTGCTACTTTTGATTAGTACACCAACATGACAAATACCATGGTTCTGCTTTACTCGCGACATGTACACACGAGCACAGAAATGGTGTCCCAGTATAAACAAAGCATGGTATACCCCCACCTCCATGCTTAACGCATTTCTGCAGATAGGCAGCCCGCTACAAGACTGTTGTGATCGAACTGGGCACAGTGGTGGATGTATAGCAATACACACACTGTGCCTTCAGCACTACCAGTTCACTCCCTCCCATCCTTTTCGGTACTGGAGTGGCCTTCGACACTACCCCTCCACTCCCTCTCCTCCTTTTCTGTACTGGAGTGGGGCAGTGTTGATTGTTTACGTCGGGACACCATTTCTGTGCTTGCATGTACCATTCTGAGGGGCCCTAGACCTGGATTTTTTACCACTTTAGACATCAAGCATCCTCGATTCAGGGTTGTGCTTTATAAGTGATCCCTTGGTCAGTAATACTGTTATTTATGATTTTTTTTTTTTTTTTCAGTCGAATCCCACTTGTTTTCTGTTTGATTGTTTCTTGTTTGTTTTGTTTTGTTTTTTCTTGGGTCCATGTCCATCCATTCATTCTTCATAACATTTTTTAAATTTTTGGTCAGTGGATGAATTTGAACTTTGTTATTTCATTTCGTACCATTAGGGGCCAATGACCTCGATGTTAGGCCCCTTTACACAATGAGCATCATCATCCTTTTATTAAGATCCACTCCTCTGTTGGACCTTATATTCCTGGTTTGCCCAGAGACCATTGCTTCCTTACCCCTTTCAGACCTGAAAGAAACCTGACGTTAACATTTTAAACCATTAAAATCTTATACATTAAATTTCTCATGTAGTGTACGAGTTCTGCTTTCACAGTCCTTATGGTGGCAGCACCCAGCATTCCCACATGCATTGCCTGTAAGGAAACATAGCCCGCACAATTGTGCGTATCAACATTCAAAACCTCATGGTATTATGAACGATGTTGTAAGTTCACAATTTACGTTCGCTAAATAATTCACACTCTTTATTGATTACATTCTGATACTCGGTTATGTGAATGATGTTGATCCACGAAATATCACTGTAATCGAAACAGACTTTCAACGTATTAGGTCGTGTTACGTTGAAAGTCTGTTTCGATTACAATGCGGTCGTGAAAATTCAATATTCATCACTGTAATATTTGTCACAAATGGAAGATAGTAATTGCTTTTACTGAAATAGGCTCAAATCGATGGTTGATTAAGAAATAATATGAAATATTTTATTTTAGAGAATACATACTTTACTGCCTTACAACTACTATTTCTGCTACGTCGCAGCTCTTCCGTTAGTGTTTTGTTTGTCTAACACTGTTGTGTGTGATGTCTTTGCTCACTGAAGTTCTTAGGTGTCGTTTTTTTGTTTTTCCTCGTTCAATGTAATTTGATGGGCTGTCACTTCATGTGCACTAACCGATTCATTAAACGATTTATTGGTCCAGGCATCATGCTATTTTCCTTTCTACAAAATACCCACACTGCCATTCATCGGTGCCAGCCCTGGACCTCATGAAGAAACAAAAGACGGCGCAAGCAGCGGAAGGCAATGTAATGGCATCCCTATTTAAAGCCAGTAAATACGTATACATATTTCTTGCTAGTTACGACAGTATTTCTTAATCGACGTCCGATTTGAGACTATTCGAGTAACATCAATGATTATCTTCCATTTGTGACAAATATTAGTGATATTCATGGATCAACATCATTCACATAACCCTGATACTCAGTAAAGCTTCTAGATTAATATTAATGCAATAAATAAATATTTACTTTAGGCATTACTGATTCCTGCCATCTTGCCGATGAGCTGTATTTTCTAACTCTTCTTCCTGCCCCCTGGTGGTCAAGGGCTAAATAAAAACTGAAGTACATGCTACGTGACCCGCACAAGCACTGCAGTCCAGTGTGGCGGCAACAAAACATCTAAGCTCAGTCATAAATAAAATATGAACCCGCACGATTGGGCGAACACGGTCTGAAAGGGTTATTCCTGTTCGTGTGCTTCAGGACATTCCCTCCATAGTTGGTGTGTTTTTGCACTGGTTTGTCTCCTAACTTTCATGTGGTTGTACTGATAATAGACACTATGTGCTTGCAGTGTGGTTCTGTTATTTGTTTTGCTGTTCTTGTGTTTGATTGTTATGTGCACCATATAATGAAGATGTATGTATCCTATATCATGTAACTAGGGGCCGATGACCTAGATGTTGGGCCCATCTAAAGAGCATCATATTTTTTTCATATAAAGAAAGATAGGAACATCTAAAGGAACACATAATGGGATTTGCACTGTTAGCTCCTTTCCATCACTCTTTCATGTTTAGAACAACCTGGCTAACAGACAGGCATTGTTGATATTTTACTCACAAGTCAGTTCAGAGAATTGAGAAGCCTGCATTCCTGAGGTAAACCTGAACTTCACCTCGAGTTGTTTAAACAGACATAATCAGTGCTGACTTCTAAGTCGAAGCTGTTTTTTGAATGGGACAGATCCATTGTAAGAGTCAAACATCCTTCAGTCTCCTCCTGAGAATTCTGTAATTTTCCTTATAGACTTAAATCTAAGTAGTGTATTTATTTGTGTCGTGAAAAATTGCAACTGGATATTTTGATGTTCTTTCAGTTCTTACATCTCCGAGTGAAGATTCCAGCACTGAAGACAATAGCCCAGATAATAAGGCCAAACATCTGTGCTCATACTGTGGAAAAATATATTGTAAAGCCTATTCGCTCAAACAGCATGTCACCAAAGTGCATGGTATTGAAGAGCAGAAAATCCCATCCTCCATCTGCTCCATATGTGATGCCCATGTCAGGTATGGTAGTGATTTCAGTAAACACCTGAAGTCAGAACATGACATTGAAGAGGATATTGAGGAACTATCTTTCAGTTCTATGGCAGGTAATTATTTCCACAAGGTACACTGATATTTATCAAATTATGTGCATATTTCATTGAGATAATAATGAATTCTTCAGATAGAATGCCTTTGACCACCTGAATGTATTATAGTAATATTCTGATTGGAAAATTCTATCTTCTTTCCTCTGTAGATTTCTATCAATGGAAGGAGAAGATGGAAAAAGAAACTTTGTCTTCTTATTCCAAAGCGACAGGCACAAGAGGTAGCCAGCAGTCATTAAGGCATTATTTTGCATGCCATCGTTCAGGTGAGCGCCGTACTCATGGGAAAGGTAAAAGACTCTTTAATGCTGAAAATAGCGTTAAAATAGGAAAACTGTGTCCATCTCGACTCATAGTGTCTGAAAGTGGTAATGGTGTTTTCGTAACATTCCATAAATCACACGTAGGGCATACAAACTGTCTGAAGTATCTGCGTTTAACTCGGTCTGATAAGGAGTTGATTGCTGGGAAACTTAGGAATGGAATTCCTAAGAAACAGATTCTAAAAGAGATTAGGAGTGGTGTTCCAAGTGAGCGCATACATGCTATTGATATGGTGGACATTTATAATATCATTAGAGATTATAATCTTGACAGTGATAGAGCGCATCCAAATGACTTTGTCAGTCTGGACATGTGGGTAACCCAGCAACAGCTTTTGGGTTCTGACTGTCCTATCATTTGTTATAAGAAACAAGGGGAAGAGGATGAGACTGGTGAACTGAACACTGAAGACTTCTTGGTTGTGATTATGACACCATACCAGAAGATGATGCTCTCGAAATTTACAAACTTCAAAGTACTGATGGATAGCACCCATGGAACAAATGCCTATGACTTTCAGTTAACTACAGTAATGATAGTGGATGAGTTTGGTGCTGGAGTGCCCATTGCATTTTGTATCAGTAATAAAACCGATCAGTCTGCAATGAAGAGATTCTTGGTTGCTGTTAGAGATGCTGTTGGACATCGTGTGATGTGTCAGGTTTTTATGTCTGATGATTATCCAGCCTATTACAATTCATGGTCTCAAGTCATGTCTGTCCCCAATCACAAACTCCTGTGCTCTTGGCATATCCTAAGATCGTGGAAGAACAACTTGAAGAAAATAGGAAATGATGAAAAGCAAGTTCAAGTTTGGCAGGCATTAATTGTCATCCTAGTAGAATTGGATGAGGAAATCTTCCACCAGCTTCTTGAAGCATTTTTAGAGATATGTTCCAACGATGACGAGCTTCAGTCTTTTCATGAGTACTTTTCGTCCAAGTATGCCCATTCATATGAAATGTGGGCCTTTTGTTATAGGAAAGGCTTGGGTTTAAATACGAATATGTACTTGGAAGCTTTCCACAAGAAGTTGAAGTACTGTTACCTTGATGGTAAGATCAATAGGAGAGTTGATAAATGCGTGTCCATTTTGCTTCGGTTCTCCAAAGACATGATGTATGAGAGATTCATACGACTGGTGAAAGGGAAACCCACAATGCGTATGGCGATGATCTCTGAAAGCCACAAAAAGAGTGTCCTTGTGAAGGATGAAGCTATTGAAAATGTTGGAGAAGGTTCATGGAGAGTTCAGTCCTCAAAGGCAGAGTCTCGAGGTCCATACTGGGTAAATTTCAGTAAAACAGCTGCTTGCGATGGTTGTCCTTTAAGCTGTCATTTGTGCAAGGTGTGCATCCATCAGTTCACATGTACATGTGTGGATCACCTCATTCGTGGTAACTTTTGCAAACATATTCACGACTGTATCGCGATTGACCTGTCTAAAGCATTTGATAGGGTGGATCATGGGAGACTACTGGCAAAAATGAGTGCAATTGGACTAGACAAAAGAGTGACTGAATGGGTTGCTATATTTCTAGAAAATAGATCTCAGAGAATTAGAGTAGGTGATGCTTTATCTGACCCTGTAATGATTAAGAGGGGAATTCCTCAAGGCAGTATTATTGGACCTTTATGTTTTCTTATATATATAAGTGATATGAGTAAAGGAGTGGAATAGAAGGTAAGGCTTTTTGCGGATGATACTATAGAGTAAAAATTAAGTTGCAAGATTCTGAGCAACTGCAACGTGACCTCGATAATGTTGTGAGATGGACAGCAGATAATGGTATGTTGATAAACGGAGTTAAAAGTCAGGTTGCGAGCTTCACAAATAGGAAGTCCTCTGTTTTAATTACTGTATTGATGGGGTGAAAGTTCCTTTTGGGGATCATTGTAAGTATCGAGGTGTTAATATAAGGTAAGATCTTCATTGGGGTAATCACATAAATGGGATTATAAATAAAGGGTACAGATCTCTGCACATGGTTATGAGGGTGTTCAGGGGTTGTAGTAAGGATGTAAAGGAGAGGGCTTATAAGTCTCTGGTAAGACCCCAACTAGAGTATGGTTCCAGTGTATGGGACCCTCACAGGATTAACTGATTCAAGAACTGGAAAAAATCCAAAGAAAAGCAGTTCGATTTGCTCTGGGTGATTTCCGACAAAAGAGTAGTGTTACAAAAATGTTGCCAAGTTTGGGTTGGGAAGAACTGAGAGGAAGAAGAGCCGCTCGACTAAGTCATATGTTCCGAGCTGTCAGCGGAGAGATGGCGTGGAATGATATTAGTAGACGAATAAGTTTGAGTGGCATTTATAAAAGTAGGAAAGATCACAATATGAAGATAAAGTTGGAATTCAAGAGGACAAACTGGGGCAAATATTCATTTATAGGAAGGGAGTTACAGATTGGAATAACTTACCAAGGGAGACGTTCAATAAATTTCCAGTTTCTTTAAAATCATTTAGGAAAAGTCTAGGAAAACAAGAGATAGGGAATCTGCCACCTGGGCGACTGCCCTAAATGCAGATCAGTATTGATTGATTAACTGTTTATTATTATGAAAAGGTATCAAAATAAGTATGGTAAATGTTAATTCTAATGCTCTTTCTCTTTGTAGTAAAGTACTTATTCAGGTTATTAACAGTTTATATAAGGTATAATAAGGCAACGTATTTATTGCTGCAGGCCGTGTAAACACGCGGCGAAAAGGGTATAAAAGTTTCTGTAGACGAAAAGTATGCGACTCAATTTGAATAAAATTTGGTATGCAAAGCCAATACTGTACACCCTTTCAAGCTGCTATATCATTTGTTTAAAATTTCAAATGGATTCATACGAAGCTGATAGTAAAATACGTAGCGTGTTTACGATGTTCTCGCGAGCGGGCGGCCGATAGTTCTCCATCGCATGGAGCCATGTGTACAGGAATGCTCAAGACGAAATTGAGTGGTACCAGTGGCAAAGTGGTGATGAAAATCACGTATCTCGAATTCAAGAATCTGGCACAGTTCAAGAGTGTTTTGATAAACTGATAAATTCGTGTCCCTTGTTTATGAAACACACATTTATTAAAGGAGTGCAAAGCAAAATGTTCGAAGTGCAGAAAAAACATAGGACTGAAAATTCACTGGTTTTGCAAGTGTATTTTGTGGAGAATTTCACTATTCTTTCACAAGATGAAATTCAGCGTTGTTTTTGGCATCACCGACAAGTTACGATATTTACTGCTGTTGCGTGGTTTGCGGGAGGAAATGCGATTATGTCTGACCATATGGAGCATGAAAAATATGCCACGCACTCATTATTAAGCAGAGTATTAACATACATCAAGGAAAATCGACCAGAAATCACAAGTGTGTTTATCTTCTCAGACGGGGCGACGAGCCAGTTCAAGCAAAGGTTCATGTTTGCAAACCTACCGTTTAGGAAACTTTTGCTATGAATGTAACTTGAAATTTTTTGCGTCAGGTCACGGGAAACATGCTGTTGACGGTGTTGGTGGAACACTAAAACGTAATTTGACTGTTACTCTACGTGCAAAACAACACCTTATAAATGTTCACGATGTCGTGGAAGTAGCGAAAAGAAATTCAACAAACACAAATGTTATATTTGTTCCTTCTGAAGATTTTGAAAGGAGTAAACCCCTTCTGAAAAGCTGCTTCGCCGATGTCTGTGCAGTACGAGGAACACATGATATTCACTATGCGGAGCAATTTAAAAAATACATAGTTCAGGCAAGAAAATATTATTCAGAAGCAACTGCCACACACTCTCTACATCCAGACTACAAGATCGAAGCAGGCAACAAAAATACACCCCGTGGTACGACCTTTGAAGTGGGAGACTTCGTCCTTGGAAAATACAGCGGAAAGAAACATTCCAAGTATTTTGTTTGTACGATAACTGAAAGTGATGTTTATTTTGTAACCAGTTTTCGCAAATGCAATGATGAAGCTAAACTGTTTTGTGAACCACCGACAAAAGACGAGTGCTTTTTAAATGAAAGTGAAATTGAATGAAAATTACCGGTACCTAGTTTTATTTGTGGGAAATGGTATTTTAATGAGTCTATACCAGAACCAGAATGAACGTAAATTTTTTATTTTTTTAAATTTTTTTCACTTTATTTTTTTTTCTGATCAAGTTTTGATTCAAACTGTAGGCTAAATACCGATAAGCGTTGAATGTCCAGGTATTTTTAAATATTTCACTTTATTTTACATACACTGTTATTAGTGTTATATAAATGTGTGACAATTCATTAAAATACTTTAGTTAGGCCACATGTCCGTACCATTGTCTATAGTTTCATATATTATTATTATCATTATTATGACAAAGAAAGCTTGTAGTTTTACGTACTCGATAATCACACTATCATAAGCGATGGAACCACACATTTTATGTGAAATCTGAACCCTCAGACGTGACTTTCACGTCGAAAATCACAGATGCATTAATCAGGACTTGAACCCACTCCGTCTTGATGGTTGCATGCAGTTTGACCGTTGCACCATCACTCCCCTTATTTATTATTATTTGCTGCAAAATTAAATATACATTTTATCATTCAGTGATCGTATTTGATGCGGAGTTAATGATTTATTAGCCCCTCATGCCATAGCGCAGATTCACGTGTAATCCCGCGACGCTGTCAAGTAAACGCGACAATAGCTTTTAAATGTATTTGACAGACATTATGCAACTTACACATTTAGTTTTTTTCACAAAATGTCCTTGTAAAAAATATATTAACATCACTAATAAAAGTTAAGTTGCCACAATTCGCAGAATTTAGAAAAAAACGTAAAGGTATGCGAAGTTAAAATCCGTCCCATGTAAACACCGATCGCTACGTTTAAAAGTTTGTAAAATCGCATACATCGGGTTTGTAACAATGACATTTGTGGGGGTTATTAAGTATCACCTAGACATTATGCAAACTCAATTTGTTTAGATGGTAAGTTTCATGTATATGTTAAAAGGAAATGTACAAATGTTAACACGCGACGCCTGGAATTGGCCATATACACACTGTATATTGGTTGAAGTGTACTATCAGAATCAATAAGATCAATATCAGCAACTGTACTCACATAGTTTATTTCACTCACTGCACTGACATGATCATCCTCCTCACTGCCATTTACATCACTTTCTGGTATATAGTCCGATTCGTCTTCACTGAAAACACCTTCACTTGAATCATGCTCGCTATATAAAATCACTTGTAAGAGCCAGTTATTACTTGGGTACTGTCACAGTAGAAACTAGCTCATTGTCGCAGCAGAACAGCCAACAGAATACTGTTGATATATTCTAGATGGGCTAGACCAGGGATGGCGAACCTATGCCACGCGTGTCATTAGGTGACACGCGAGCACAATTTCGGTGACACACCACATGAACATATTAAAATTTTTATGGTAAGTTTTGTACTATAGACTATACATAACTCGTGCATCGTATAGTCATAGTGTTTTAGGTTTAAGAAATAAATACCGAAAATCTAAATTCTAGTTCCATTCGAACGTGCATTATGGCAACACTACAACACTGATAGGTCCGGAAGTCGCCGATGAGCCATTCGCTCACCCACATCAGGATTGTGTGTGGTTGCCAGCATCGTGTAATTATTCTTAGTGAGTAACTGTTTATTGTAAACTTTGTAAGACAAATAGTTGCCAAGAAATTATTCCAATTTCGAGATTTGCAGAAACTATCGCACTTTATTTCAAAACCTCATATTGCACAAATGAGGTTTTTTTGAGTGGTTAGATATTGATAGTTTAGAAATGGAGTTGACTGAATTTTAAGAAAGCATGTATGGGTGAAAAAGCTTGTACAACTTGATGAAGCATTAGTGAAAATCGAGTGTGCTGTTGGTGAATACTCTCTTCAGAAGCCGGAGAACTTAATACTTGAACAGTTGAACAGCCTCCCACAAAAGGTTTCGGCCATGAAGAAACTTGCTACAGCGCTACTTACTTTGTTTGGGTCATCATACGCCTGCAAGCAACTTGTTTCTGCAATGAACACTGTGAAGACGTTATGAACCTAACATAAATGATATAGCTACTAAGTATTTTTGCGGTATTGGCAAAATACCACCATGAAACATAATTTGGAATTAGGGATGGAAGTCGGTGGTGGCGGTGGCGAGTGGGAGCGGGAGTTGTATCCATTACAAATGAAAATAACAAGTGGCACAGTACACAGTTGGGAATAATAATCCAGACCTATATTGGCACACTAGTCGGAAAAGGTTCGCCATCCCTGGGCTAGACCATTAGTCTCAGCCTAGGTATCAGCGTAACAAAGTGAAAATAAACAGCACAATAATGCAGAATGACTAATGAAATAATGAACAAAGCCATTATATCATAACAAGACGGTTTTCATGAGCATAATGCGAGAATTTCCTGTAAAGAAAAGGAAAGCGTAAACAGTACAAAATATGACATGGTAGGACTTCCATTAGGAGTTCTGGGGTTAATGTTATAGAAAATGTTGTAGGCCTAATTACAGTAAAGTGCATAGGGTAGGTGTCTCCTTGTTTTATTGTTGTCATTGTGTAAATTATGTGTGTTGGTGCAATTTGTCAATACAGGCAAGGATTTCTGGAAACGTTCTGCTAAAAAGCAAACTACAATCTTTGATTATGTAAAAAATGACACTGACAGTTGTGTAAATATGTACTGTATACAGGCAAAGTAACTCAGTATATTGTTGTTATTGTGTAAATATGTTGTGGGTGTTATGATTTTGTACTGTGCTGCAAATCTATGATCTTTCACTACTGTATTAATTTAATGTTACATAAAATGTTGTAGACCTAAAAACAGTTTAATGTGTAGGGTAGGTATCTCCTCGTTTTATTGTTATTGTGTAAATTACTGTATGTATGTGTATTGGCAGTTTGTCAAAGATGTCTGGAAAAGGATTTGCTTAAAAGCAAATTACAATGTTCAATTATTTCAAAAAATGACAGTTGTGTAAATAGGTCTATGTACTGTTTATAGGCAAAATAACTCCATATATATTTGTCATTGTGTAAATAATTTGTGGATGTTTTAATTTTTGTTGTGTGCTGGGAATGTATGGTTTTTGACTACTGTATTAATTTGTTACATAAAATAGTGTACGCCTAATTACAGTATGGTGCATATGGTAGGTATCTCCTTGTTTTATTGTTATTATTGTGTAAATTACGTCTGTTGGTGCAGTTTATGTCAATACCTGCAAGGTTTTCTGGAAAAGTTCTGTTAAAAAGCAAACTACCATCTTTGATTATTTAAAAATATGCGACACTAACGGTTGTGTGAATTTGTATTTGTACAGGTAACGTAAGTCAATATATTGTCGTGTAAGTAATGTGTGTGGGTGCAATTTGTCAATGCAGTCAAAGATTTCTGGAAAAGGGTTTCTTTCTACTGAAACCTCGATTTAAGGTTAACCCTCATTCATGGTTAAAAATTCCAGTCCCTACAAAAATGCTAAATAGGGGTTCTACTAGTATTTTACGGTGTAATTTAAGTTCAAAATTTATCTGTGCCATGATGGAACGCGTGGTCCGGAACATGCAGGGGTAGCTTTGCGCACACACTCACTCCAGTTTGTCTACAGTGTGCTTCATATTAGCTAAGATGAGTGAAATCGTAATTCTTTTGCATTCAGCGCCATAAGGAATGCCACAATATCACGTAACAGGCAGTGTGCAGAGATGCAGAATTCATGAACACTGGCAATGCCCACAGTTCGCGGAAAAGCATGGCTCATATAATCATTTCGTACGCACTGAACGATATCGTCAATGCCAATAAAACTGCATTTTTTATGCCAAGCCCAAACTGGCTTATCGTTTCAAAGAAGAGAGATGCCAGCTGGGAAATCGTACAGTGGTAGGGGTCATTGTACTGTGTTGCAGTGCACACAGAAGCAAGATACGTCCTCACCTCTTCATAGTAAAGTTCGATTAGCCAAGATGTTTTAAGGGCGTCGGGCATTTTCCGTGCAAGTACAAAGCCTCTAAAGAATGGAAACAGTACAGTAATCCAAAAAGTAAAAGAATTTGTAGAGGGGAGCCAGCATAATTTGTCCTTGTATTTGAAAAGTGTTTTTTTTTTTTTTTTTTTTTCTGTCATTGCGTGAGGTTTTGTTAGCCAGTGATTTATCCCAGTGCATTATTTGAATAATGTAAATGCATCATGTTGGATACATTTTGGAAATATTTTTTTCCATGGCATTTGAAACTACATGCATTAATGGGTCTTAGAATACTCTGTGATGCGCCACGGGTTGGCATTTCTGAATTACGAGAGAAGTTCCATGGTGGAAAATTGTACAAGGATAGTCACTTTACTGTGTTGTATATAGATAGATTAGGAATTGTTGAGCCCTGCCTTCGCAGGGTTCCACACATAGGTCTGTGAAGACCCTTTGTGTCCCTTAAACCGGTTTGCCTAGTTCAGTCCTAGTGCTCCTATACAGGATACCAGTGTCCAGATGTTGGCATTCCTGATGTCTTCCAGGTTCACAAAATGAGCCAAGATATCAATGTCTTAGTGCTTGCAAGAGCCTCCTCCGTACCGCATCTTCTACACATCGGATCCTGACTGATTTTCATGATGTGTAGGTGTCTCTGTAAAGTATTGTGGCCTGTCAACAGTCCAACTACTATTCGTATTCTGGTCCTATTCAGGTTTATTAGGGCCTTTTTATATCTTTAGCTATGCCCTTCGATAAGTCCACGTGCCTGCCTTGCTGTGGTTAGCCTCTTCCTAATGTCTAAGTGAGGCTTGTTTGTCCACTGGGATATTACCAGTTTCACACTTCGGAGTGATACTCCCAGGAACGGTTCTGGTTGTAGGGAAGGACCTTCTGAGCCTTGTTCTGCTAGTTTGTCAGCTTCTTCATTTCCACTGATTCCTGTGTGCCCAGGTACTGTGTTGTAATGCAGACGAAAGCAAGAGACTTTCTCCCCTCATCATAGGAAAGTTTGATAAGCCACGATGTGGAAGTACAGGGCATCTAAAATGCATCAGTACAGTCATCCAATGGACAAAGGACTTGCACAGGGAAGCCAGCATAGATTTCTCTTCGTCTTTCAGTCATGCTTATTTTTCCTTTCATTGCGTGACGTTATGTATGTCAGTGAGTTATCGAAGTGCATTATTTGAATACTGTAAATGTACCTTGGGTACATATTGGAAATAGTTTTCTTTCATGACATTTGAAAGGTTTAAAATGTGAATCAAGGTTAATTGCATGCAGTAACAGGTCTTGGAACATTTTGTGACACAGCAAGGGTTGGCATTTCTGAATTAAGAGTTTGCGGTTAATTTGAAATCGCGTAATTCAAAGTCGGATTTTTGCGTCGCAATGAATTGACGATGTTTTGCTGTATTACTGTCAGACTGTTGTGCCTCTCAGCGACATACATTCATGCCCCACTGTACCTGAAATGTTGCCTGTTGTACTGAATGGGGATTATCCACACTCCAACGGTTCCATTGTTGTGGAACCGCGCTTTGATCGTAAACAAGTACGACAAATTAATGGCATAAATATTCCTTCAGAAATAAGACACTTTAAACACCCAAGAAATGTGCATGATGTGGTCTGGTAAACACCGACCTCATGACACCTACAATTCATTGGATAAAATACGTCCCACTAAGTGAAATGCATATTACTTTACATTTTGTGGTGAAATCCATAAATTTTACACCACAATATTCAGAATTAATCACACCTTCATAATATACACAATCGACCTACCTTCATCTTGCCGCACCATATGAGTAAATTCGGACATTGCCATTACTGTGCAGACTACACTTCAACTGTTGTCACAGGTCCATAAATGTGTACAGTGTTAAACTGATCATTCTCTGTGCAGTTCTCAATAATTCCACCAGAGTGCAGCACTATCCTTAAGTTGGTCAGGTAAATCCCAATGGACTTTACCTTTAGCTTTTAAATTTAGTAGGGCCTGTGCGTCCCACCGAGTCAACAGGTTAAAACACTCGATTATGTAGGGTATTTCTTTCAAACTCCAGAATTGAATGAGGAATAATATTTTGTGTGAATCTAAAAAAAATACTTATTTTAGTAGTGGTCTTTAATTAACATTTACAATTTCTTTTTAGTGGGGCATGGTATCTGGATAACATTAGGCTACTGTTGGTTGGTCACCAAGGAGGTCATGATTTAAATTCCAACCAATGCATGTTCATTTTTGTAATGAAAAGTAGTTTTCTCAAGAAAGAAGAATTTTCACAGCTTATGGAACAAGATGTATTATGCTCTCTGCAATTAACTTGTAAGGTGGTTGTTCTGTGACATGAGATTGTGAAAGTTTGTGCTAATCTTAGTTCATTTTGTATTTTAGTGATATTTCATCAGAATTTTTCTTCTGTTTCTTTTATATGTCTCAAATTAATGGTAATAAAGATGAACTGAAGAAGTGTTATTGTCTAAATCACAAACTGTATGAGGCATTCTTCTTTCTCAGTCCTAGCCAAACCCTCTTTCCTTTCAGATCAACATTGTGATTTTCCATACTTCTGCACTGATATAGCTGGACAATAGGTTATGTTATGAATAGAAGTTTGCCCTTCTGTTCACAGGAAATTATACATGAAGAAGCTGTAAGTAAGTTTGCGACATCACACTCGACCCACGAGCAAAAATCAGTTGCTTTATTTTAGCCTAATCATTGGACTGGCGTGAATGTGATACAGTTAACGTAGTTCCACTATTTCACAACCCAAGAACGTATTAGGAAGGTTAGGAATGAACTGTTTGATTTTTGTGTTCATTTTTTAAGATGAGTTTCTGTGTCATTCCTTTCTGTAAATAAGCAGATGTGGTCATATGAACTTAAATAAAAGGTCAAAAGAAATATTCGAAGTGTTCCAAGGCAGATCGACTAAAACTGCAGTTATTTAAAATAACCCGAATACTGCACTTTGAACAAGAAATTCTAACACCAGCATTTTGTTGTAATTCGCAAAGGCGCTCAAGAGAATGCGGCACTGTTCGCTTTCTCTCAGGATGCTTTGAGATCCTCCAGATTTTGGCCATTTCTCGAGCATGAGAAATTCCCATCCCCACTGTGCACAGCTTGGCAATACTGAGGTATGTGCTGGCAGGAATGGTGCCCAATTAGCTGTGCTATCGGCTTTTGTACACAGTGTTGACTTGTCTTGTGCAAGATTTTTGCTGATGCCGTTGATTGAATATATTGTATTTTATTGGAAGTGTATTTTCTCCATATGGTAGGTAATGGCAAGTACTAAAACAAAGTTGTTCATAGGGAATGGAATTCCTTTTTGTGATTCAGAAAAGAGTGCAATTTCCTTTAGCTTGCCTTTCAAGCAAGTAAATGAACTTCAGTGGTAAGGAAAAATCAGACATTTATTAAGAATATTAGAAGGGATGTGATAATGGAATGAAGTTATCCACTCTGGGCAAAAACAGAGTATTAAATAAGGAAATTATACTAGATGATACAGGTAAGTGCATCATCGGACGGAACAAGGCGATCTGCAATTTATACATCTCATATTCGCTGTTCTGTATTGCCACCAATATTGGTGTTGAATAAGGTGGATCTAGAATCATTTCTTTTAAAGGTTGCTGTATAACAAGACGAGTCACAAACTTCTGAGGTAAGTATTGCATTCTATAGGGTTTAAATTTAAGAAGATAAAAGAAACTACATTGCTTAAGAGAGTGGTGTACCTAAGAACAGAGGATAACAAGATCTGTCCTATTTTTTTATGAAACTTGTATTCGTCCATCATATACTTTAATGAAGTTTCAGGAGGACGATGCACTAGGTTTTCTGTATTTGAACAGCGCAGGTCAGGGAGATTATATGCAGGTAGTAAGGAAAGGTTTGGACTATGCATGTTGAAATAAACTATGAAGGTCTATAACTTCATTACTTGACTTAAAAACAGCTTGTACCAAACATGTCAGATGTGTCTTAGTGATGGACAATGTGTTGTACTTCACCCATGAGATTAATGAAGTACCATCATCTGGCAGGAAATACAATTTAAAAGAACTGGCTAATGACAGAGTCCTGTGAAGCACCTAATTGCTGACAAAAATATGTACCAGTTACTCGAGGATAAAGAGCGCATCACCACAGATGAGTATGAACTTTACAAGTTGAGTACTGGAAGAGGAATGGGCAGCTTGAAAAACTCATACCTGTTGGTAGGCAGTTGTAGTGATTCAAACTCTTGAACGTGACAGAGTACTACTATACAGCTTTGTGATCACATCTGAACAGGATATTCATTACTTCATATGGTAAGACAGATTTTGTTTATTTGCACAGTAAATTGTCCTAGTGTTAACAGCCGGCTATGGCTGTTGCGCTTCACTATATCGGTAACGTCATACTCGTCTTGCCCACTAGCTGATGGAACTGGTACTTACATCGATCTCTTGGCTTCGAGGATATACCGGGCGAGTTGGCTGTTCGGTTAGGATCTCGCATCCGGGAGATAGTGGGTTTGAATCCCACTGTCGGCAGGCGTGAGGATGGTTTTCCGTGATTTCCCATTGTCACACCAGGCAAATGCTGCGGCAGTACCTTAATTGAGGCCACGGCCGATTCTTTCCCATTCCTAGGCTTTTCCTGTCCCATCGTCACCATAAGATCTATCTGTGTCGGTGCGACGTAAGCAACTACCTTAGAGGATATTCCGTCAACTACCCGACACTCAGCGTAGAGTTGCTGGCAGTATCATCCATTCCATTACCATAGGGATATTCCCATCTCATCCTGTGCGTATGGAATGGTTTAGAAATATTAAATATTCTTCTACCGCTTTTTCCCCACACATGTGAATGTGGTCCTGTTTTACGGCCGAATGCCCTTTCTGACGCCAACCCTATACAGAAGGATATAGTCACTATTGTGTGTTTTCTGTGGTGGTTGGTAGTGTAGTATGTTATATGAAGATGGAAGTGTTGGGACAAACGCCCACTCTCTGAGCCAGAAGAATTAATCAGACGCGATTAAAATCCCCGGTCCGGCCGCGAATCGAACCTGGGACCCTCTGAACCGAAGGCCTTAACGCTGACCATTCGGCCAAGGAGTCGGACTTAGAGATTTTAAATATTATGATATGAAAACGAATTAAATATATGATTAGGCCTCAAAAGAAGATTAACATTACAGGAAATAGATTGATATCTGAAATATATGTATACCAGACAAAGACAATGTTGCAGGAATAATTATAGCATTAAAATACATAGGCCTATAATAATAAAAATTATGGTTACTATCTTCTTGTTATAACAATGATGACCGTGCGATTAGGAGCGCACGGCTGTGAGCTTGCATCCGGGAAGAGTTCGAATCCCACTGTCGGCAGCCGTGAAGATGGTTTTGCGTGGTTTCCCATTGTCACACCAGGCAAATGCTGGGGATGTTAAGGCCACGGCCGCTTCCTTCCAACTCCTAGGCCTTTCCTGTTCCATCGTCGCCATAAGACCTATCTGTGTCGGTGCGAAAAGAACCACTAGCACATAGCATGTCTGTAAATTGACTTAGGACCTCGGGTAAAGAAGTAAATGTCTGGTGTAGAACAAGTACTGACTTGCTAGAGAAAGCAGGCAAGCCATGTAAACAAAGGAGTCCTTGTAAGGTGGTTGTCACATAATCTGTTTAATTTTATTTGGCTGAATATGGCCGTCCGCCTCTGGTGTAGTGGTTAGTGTGATTAGCTGCCACCCGGAGGCCCGGGTTCGATTCCCACCTCAGTCATCCTGGAAGTGGTTTCCCACTTCTGCAAGCAAATGCTGGGATGGTACCTAACTTAAGGCCACAGCCGCTTCCTGGTCGATCCCTTCCAATCTTCCCATCCCCCCTTGCAAGGCCCCTGTTCAGCATAGCAGGTGAGGCTGTCTGGGAGAGGTATTGGTCATCCTCCCCAGTTGTATCCCCTATGCAGAGTCTGAAGCTCCAGAATATTGCCCTTACTTCATCACACTGCATTCTATATTGGCCGTGAAGGTAAGTAGTGTCGATAGTTAATGAAGAACAATTTTCATTTCTTATCTACCTACGATACTCTTATCTCACAGACCTACTGAATCCTACTCGTCAGCAAGTTTTGACAGTTTCCCAGAATTCCTGAGCTTTGCACTTAAAGAAATCTTAAGTCCAATCATTTTCTTCGTGCTTACAGTTATTTTTAAGACCGATATACTCATCTGTTTCTATCTTTTTGATAGCCGACATAAAACCTAAGGTACTTCTTCAAATCTCTCCCAAACTTTGAATGGAAATATTCATATTTGGGCGTGTGGCATCAAATCACCAGTACCTCTAACCAGAATTTTCTTGGCAGAGCCGGGAATCGAACCTGGACCACGGGGTGTAGCCAACAATGTTAACCAATACACCACAAGGCTTACATAATAATAGCAACCCTTTCATCAGGTGTATTTTTAGAGATGCTGGGTGCCTGAATTTTACGCACCTTAATGTGCCAGTGGATCTACCCACCCCTCATACGGGTGTCCGATATTTATACACCATTACATGCCAAGAACTATTGTAGGACTTGATGCTCAACTATGGGTAAGACCTATCAGACGTACTGTATTTGCTACCTCATTTATTTTTTACAAGCATCAACAGGTACTAATCCTCGGTATGTTGATGGAATTCAATTTCATACTGTCGTTGAGCTAAGGGAGAGTAACGTAACATTAACTTTTCTGCGAGCGGCTTGGATTTGAATCCTTTCTCTTTTACACAGGTACTTCAAATTTCACACAGTAGAAAACACAATTAGCGTGATTAGCTGCCACCCCCGGAGGTCCGGGTTCGATTCCCGGCTCTGCCACGAAATTTGAAAAGTGGTACGGGGTCCACTCAGTCTCGGGAGGTCAACTGAGTAGAGGTGGGTTCGATTCCCACCTCAGCCATCCTGGAAGTGGTTTTCCGTGGTTTCCCACTTCTCCTCCAGGCAAATGCCGGGATGTACCTCACTTAAGGCCACGGCCGCTTCCTTCCCTCTTCCTTGTCTATCCCTTCCAATCATCCCATCCCTCCACAAGGCCCCTGTTCAGCATAGCAGGTGAGGCCGCCTGGGCGAGGTACTGGTCATTCTCCCCAGTTGTATCCCCGACCCAAAACTGAAACTCCAGGACACTGCCCTTGAGACGGTAGAGGTGGGATCCCTCGCCGAGTCCGAGGGAAAAGCCAACCCTGGAGGGTAAACAGATTAAGAAGAAGAAAACACAATAATGTCATTCTCTCTCTTTGCAAGGAACATATTATCTTCAAAGCTGGATCTTACGTCCATAAAGGCTAGAGCACCATGAACTTGCATATTTTTAGGCAGAGGCGGCAAGTTTCTCCACTTGGCTGCAACGTTTCTTTTTATTCCCTATTAAACAATCAAACAAGTGCTTAGCGTCACCAAGTATCGGTCTGTCCTTTCTTACAAACTTTGACGGTAGTTCACATATCTCGTCACGCACCTTTCTTATTACACTGTTTAAAATAATTTCTCGATTGATCTTACAACACGGTTGAACTTATCTTTGCTCGAATACCGGTACATCCATTTCTGGCCATGTTGCATTAACTCACACTTACGAAATGTATTCCTATAACTCGTTATTCTTTACCTCTCTTGATTGTACATGTTAACTGCACTGATCACTTCTACGAAAACTCAGGAAGTCCTGGAGCAGTCGACTCGGGTCACCCGTCAATCATCGCTCAACCAACATTTCAAGGGAGGTAGTGTAAGGGGACTTACCATCTAGAAGGATAATTCTTGTGGAGGCGAAAAATGACACTCTGCCCCCTGAGATCATTTTTGGTAGGGGAGGGGGCAGAAAACACCTTGCCCCTACCAAAGTCGGTGCCACTGAAGATTACACAAGATACCTTTCACCAGGATTTACAGGTATGAGTGTTTAAACCGAATATAGCAACAGCAATTTGCAATTTGAAGAATAAACAAGTGATGCATAAAATGGGCTAAATTGAAACAAATCTGGCTTTAAAACAATCCCATATAGCCTGTCAGTAGAAAATTACCGGCAACACTCAAAATTATTTCTTTTTAAAGTCCTCAAAGTATAAAAGCAGTAATTTTCTTTGAATCACCAAACCAAACCTCATGGCACTACAGCCCTTGAAGGGCCTTGGCCTACCAAGCGACCGCTGCTCAGCCAGAAGGCCTGCAGATTACGAGGTGTCGTGTGGTCAGCGCGACGAATCCTCTCGGCCATTATTCTTGGCTTTCTAGACCGGGGCCGCCATCTCACCGTCAGATAGTTCCTCAATTCTAATCACGTAGGCTGAGTGGACTTCGAACCAGCCCTCAGGTCCAGGTAAAAATCCCTGTCCTGGCCGGGAATCGAACCCGGGGCCTCCGGGTAAGAGGCAGGCACGTTACCCCTACACCATGGGGCCGGCTCTTTGAATCACACTGGCAGCTATTCTTAACATTCAACATTGTCACTATCTGCTTATTTAAAATTACCGTACTCTTAGTATCTGTGGAGCCAAATAAAGTAATATGATGCATGAACTGTTTTATTCTTTGCAATTACCGAGGGCTAGTTTTGGGTAGGAAGCAGTCTTGCCAAACACATTCTTTGTTTTACAGGACTAAGTACATCTTATTTCAGACCTGTCCGACTCCATGGCTAAATGGTTAGCGTACTGGCCTTTGGTCACAGGGGTCCCGGGTTCGATTACCGGCACAGTTGGGAATTTTAACCATTCCCCTGACACAGGGCCATCATCATTTCATCACGAAGCGCAGGTCGCCTACGGGAGTCAAATCAAAAGACCAGCACTAGGCCTCTCCGGAGGCCACAAACATGCCATTATTGAAATCCTTTCAGGATAAAATGGGAAATGAATTCAGTCAAACGGGACAGCTCTTAACATCGAAAGAAAAGATCTTTCTTTTTTAGCTGGTTCCGCAGCACCACTCAGAGCACGGCTGGAGCCATGACACTCAGTCACTAGCCGGTATAATGCGCGCTTTTCCTCGCCACTACTCACGGCAATTCACACTTATATAAATCCATTTCTAGTGAAACTATTGGTCTAAAACCTACCTGGCATTACACTGGATGTTCAAAATGTTACCCCTCAGCTGTCAAACACGCCTGACACCTCGTAAATAGGTTTGCAGACACTCGGCGAATCTCAGCCCGTGTGATGTTCGAAATAACTTGTGTAATGTTCTCTTGTGTGAGAGTGGTTTTTTTTTTTTTTTTTTTCTATTTGTTTTACGTCGCACCGACACAGATAGGTCTTATGGCGACGATGGGATAGGAAAGGCCTAGGAGTGGGAAGGAAGCGGCCCCAGCATTTGCCTGGTGTGAAAATGGAAAACCATCTTCAGGGCAGCCGACAGTGGGGTTCGAACCCACTATCTCCCGGATGCAAGCTGACAGCTGCGCGCCCCTGATTGGACGGCCAACTCGCCCGGTGTGTGAGAGTTGTTCACATACACTTTTCCCTTCAGCATCCCCTACAGGTAGTAATCACAGGGATTTAAATCATGAGATCTAGGGGGATAATTAACCACACGATCTTCGAAAACTTCCCGCATTACCTCCATAGACCGATTAACAGCGTGTGCCGTCGCATTATCTTGCATAAAGTAACCATTACTCCTTTCTTCTTCCGTCAACTCTTGAAAGTGGTCTGAGAATGAGATCTATATATCGATCGGCCTTTATTGTTTCGCGGAAAAATATTGGCCCTATAATTCTGCGAGCACTTATTGCGCACCAAACTCCTATTTTTACATCATGAAGTGGACGGACATACAGTTGGTAGGAATTTTCTGCACACCAGTAGCGACTGTTTTGACTATTTGCATAGCCACTTAAGTGTAGCCGTTCTTCATCACTATAAAATAAAAGTTCTGGGTCAACGTACCCATTGTGAACTGACTGAAGCAACCAGTTACAATACCGAACCCTAGCGAAACTGTCAGGTTCTCTTAAATATTGGGGAGGGGTGGGTTTGTACGGTTTTGCTTTGAACAGTTTTGTTGCTCTGTGGGCAGTAGATAAGGACACATTTGTAGAGACGAGAATTACAATAGTCACTAAAAACAGTTAAAATAGGCAGGCATATAGGCTCTAAAATTAGCCAAAATAGGCATGAAAAATACTTATAATTTAATAACACCCTCAATTACTGTAAAAGGAATTTACAACAATTAATGTTTTCCGGTAACTATCTTGTTCCCCTGTCGGGCAGAATGTTTTGTACTGAGAGAAATCGCTCAATATCACAGGAAGTGATTGGACAAAACTTCAATGAAGCCACTTCATTTGGTTTTAGTTCCACCGCTGCATCTACCTCACCTCGTAGCACCCTGCCTACTTTTACCGTCGGGCCGATGACCTTCGATGTTAGGCCCCTTACAACAACAAGCATCAACTTTTACCGTCGTTTTCCATCATGGATTCTGCTGCAGGACTCTTGTGGAACATTTTGCTGACAGCGGCTACCTTCCCAGAGGTTCGGTCAAAACTTCTCCTGACTTCTTCCGGCCGGGCTGAGTGGCTCAGACGGTTAAGGCGCTGGCCTTCTGACCGCAATTAGGCAGGTTCGATCCTGGCTCAGTCCGGTGGTATTTGAAGGTGCTCAAATACGTCAGCCTCGTGTCGGTAGATTTACTGGCACGTAAAAGAACTCCTGCGGGACTAAATTCCGGCACCTCGGCGTCTCCGAAAACCGTAAAAGAGTAGTTAGTGGGACGTAAAACAAATAACATTATTATTGACTTCTTCCACGACCCTAAATGACTCCACCGGGGGAAAGCCACTCGTCTCCAACTCGGTGATTGCTCCCGGCAGCTTGTTAAAGTTTGAATATGCTCCAGTTTATGCAGGGGATATTAGCTCCCACCACTGCAGTGCACAGGTCTATAGAAAATTGCTGTTGGTAGCTGTTCACAGTGGACTGGTAGAAAATCTGCGATGACAACGCTTTCTGTACTCGTGTCAAATGCATAGCAGTATTTCTATGTTGATCTATATGGTATCTTTCCATATTTGATCTGAGAAAATTAAAAAATGGCTTAAATTACAATGTTTTTATATTTCTACAGCTGGGCTAATTAGCAATAATGCTTAGTATAAACATATTAATGGTGTATAGGACTGGTGCGAGTCTTTTTCTCGTAGACGGCCTATTAGGCCACACACATCCAGCCCCAGAGCCACTGGAATTAACCAATTAAGATTAAAATCCCCGACCCGACCGGGAATCTAACCCGGGACCATGTAAACCGAAGGCCAGTATGCTAACCATTCGGCCAACGAGTCGGACAGTATAAGCATGCATTTCTTTCATAAAAAAGAGAAAGACTGTTAGAGGTGATGTTTCTGGAAGTACAAAACTTTAAAGTAGGAACAAGAGAATTCGTAATTTACAAGGAAATATGCCTTCAAAAATGTTCAGTTATAATCTGGCAGTGATGTAGTGGTTAGCGTGATTACCTGCCACCCCCGGAGGTCCGGGTTCGATTCCCGGCTCTGCCATACTCGAAAAGTGGTACGAGGGCTGGAACGAGGTCCACTCAGCCTCGGGAGGTAAACACCATGAAAGTGCCGGAATGGTACCTAACTTAGACGCGGCCACTTCCTTCCCTCTTCTTTGCCTGTCCCTTGCAATCTTCCAATGCCTTCACACGGCCGCTGTTCAGCATAGAAGGTGAGTCTGTCTGGGCGAGGTACTAGTCCTCCTCCCCAGTTGTATCCCCGACCGAAAGTCTCACGCTCCTGGGCACTGCTCTTGAGACGGTAGAGGTGGGATCCTTCGCTGAGTGCGAGGGAAAACCTACCCTGCAGGGTAAACAGATTAAGAAAGAAAGAAAGAAAAATATTTTAGTCGTAAATCTCTATTTTCACGGGAATTGAATCAGAGTTCAAAATGCTGATTTTTAATTTGCATCCACTCTATCACAAGAGACCACCGGCATGTTGTAACTCCTCGTTCGGTAATTAAATGATTATTTACATTTTAGCAATATAAATCATTGAAATTTCACGACTATACGTAAATTAATAGGCCTATAAATGCTACAATGAAATGGGATCGTAGGTCAGTCACAAAAGAGAGAAAAGCAACAAACGAACTTACCTCCTTGCAGCAAGCTTGGCAGAAGACTACCTTTCCATCCGCAGTGAAAATGGGATCCCCTGTGATCCACCGCTTCAGCCAATACCACTTCGACGATTTTTCTTTGCAATGAGAGTTTTTTTTACGTCACGCCGACGCCGTGTTATGGGGACGATGGGATGGGAAAGGCCTAGGAGTGGGAAGGAAGTGACCGTGGCCTTAATTAAGGTACAGCCCCAGCTTTTGCCTGGTGTAAAAATGAGAAACCACGGAAAACCATCTTCAGGGCTGCCGAGAGTGGGGCTCCAACCCCCTATCTCCCGGACACAAGCTCACAGCTGCTTGCTCCTAAGCGCACAGCCAACTCACCCGTTGATTTTTCTTCTGGCATTGTCACAGACACACTTCTTCACAATAAATCACAACGTGTTCTGAAGGTAAAGCGTACGCGTACAACAGTTCACATCGAGAAGGAGGTATAAGGGTTCGACGTTGATTGGTTCTCACATATATCTTAGAAGTTGGAGGGGTCGAAGGCTTCCAGGTCAAATATTGTTCCTTGTTTCTCCTGACGGAAATTTCCTAAGAACTATTCCTGGTGACTTCCAAGAATTCCCATTTTTGTTCGTGGGGTAAACAGATTTTGAGAAATGAGAGGATAATACTGTCGAGCACATCATTTACAGTATAATGCACTGTAAGAAAATCGGCTTCTTTAAAATAGTTTCAAAAGGCATCAAATAGGCAATTATAATCCAAATAGGCACAAACCCCTGAAACAGGCATTTATAGGCACAATAAAACCAACGAAATCTAGCTTAAAGAACCCTAAAACGGATTTATATCTCAAAAGCCTACGTTTCTGAACACAGGAATAAAATAGGCAAATTCCCGTCTCTACACATTAGCTTGTACGGCGAGACGCGACAGGGATTTTGTTGGAGTTCTTTCCAAGAGAGCTCCTATTTCGCCAAGATTTTCCTCTGTTAAAACGGTTCGTATCCTGCGTGATTTCTTGTTAAGAATGGACCCGATGGTGCGGAACTTACGTACCGTACTCCTATGAGGAGTGAGGATGCCAGGAATTTTCCTGTGCGTATGAAATGGTTAAGTAATTTTAAATATTCTTCTACTGCTTTTTGCCACACCTCTGGGGTCGCACATGTGAATCTGGCCCTGTTTTACGGCCGGATGCCCTTTCTGATGCCAACCGTATATGGAGGGATGTAATCACTATTGCGTGTTTTCTGTGGTGGTTGGTAGTGTAGTATGTTATGTGAAGATGAAAGTGTTGGGACAAACACCCACTCTGCGAGCCAGAAGAAATCAGACGCGATTAAAATCCACGATTCGGCCGAGAATCGAACCTGGACCCTCTGAACCGAAGGCCTTAACGCTGACCATTCGGCCAAGGAGTCGGACTTAGAAATTTTAAATATTATGATATGAAAATGAATTAAATATATGATTAGGCCTCAAAAGAAGATTAACATTACATGAAATATATTGATATCTGAAATATATGTATACCAGACAAAGACATTGTTGCAGGAATAATTATAGCATTAAAATACATAGGCCTATAATAACAAAAATTATGGTTACAATCTTTATTGTTATAATATGATGACCGGGCGAGTTGGCCGTGCAGTTAGGAGCGGGCGGCTATGAGGTTGCATCCGGGAGATGGTGGGTTCGAATCGCACTGTCAGCAGCCGTGAAGATGGTTTTCCGTGGTTTCCCATTGTCACACCAGGCAAATGCTGGGGCTGTTAAGGCCACGGCCGCTTCCTTCCAACTCCTAGGCCTTTTCTATCCCATCATCGCCATAAGACCTATCTGTGTCGGTGCGAAAAGAGCCGCTAGCACATAATATGATGTCTGTAAGTTTTGGTCTAAAGAAAAATATAATAATGTTGCTGGCTTCACGTCCTAGTAACTACTTTTATGGTTTAAGGAGACGCCGAGGTGCCGGAATTTAGTCCCGCAGAACTTACTTTACGTGCCAGTAAATCCACAGACACAAAGCTGACGTATTTGAGCATGTTCAAATACCACCGGACTGAGTCAAGTTGGAGTTGGAAGACCAGCAACTCAACCGTCTGAGCCACTTACCTGGATGAAAAAAAAAATTTCACCATCAGAATGTTGGCCGGCAGGGTAGGAAAGTTGGTGGTAGACAGTTTCTAATCACTAGATTGCATGCCAAAAGCCTGGATTCAAATCCAAACCTTTTCGCAGTGTTCAAATGGAGTGAGGGGATATGATGCTGTTGATGGTCATTCGGCCGTCGGATGGCGACGTAAAGCATTGAGCAGACCCCTTGGTATTATTCGAGAGGAGTAGGCTACGTGCCGAAACCGGGTTTCATCTCTCTCTACTTCATTATCATAATCTGACATCCAGACGCGCAGGCCACCCACGGGTGTCAGGTGAAAAGACCTGCACCAGGCAAGCCGAACATGTCCTCGGACACTCCTGCTGGTATTAGTACGACCGAGCTCGATAGCTGCAGTCGCTTAAGTGCGGCCAGTATTCGGGAGATAGTGTGTTCGAACCTCACTGTCAGCAGCCCTGAAAATGGTTTTCCATGGTTTCCCATTTTCACACCAGGCAAATGCTAGGGCTGTACCTTAATTAGGGCCACGGACGCTTCCTTCCCACTTCTAGCCCTCTCCTGTCCCATCGTCGCCATAAGACCTATCTGTGTCGGTGCTACGTAAAGCAACTAGCAAAAAAAAAAAAAAAAGGTACTAATAGGACACAATAAGTAAGTAGACCTAAGTCGTAAATCATTTCAGAGAATTCGGATTTTTTTTTTGCTAGTGGCATTACGTCGCACCGACACAGACAGGTCTTAAGGCGACGATGGGATAGGAATGGGAAGGAAGCGACCTTGGTCTTAATTAAAGTACAGCCCCAGCATTTGCCTGGTGTGAAAATGGGAAACCACGTAAAACCATCTTCAGGGCTGCGACAGTGGGATTCGAACCCACTATCTCCTGGATGCAAGCTCAGGGCCACGCGCCTCTAACCGCATGGCCAACTCGCCCAGTGGGAAAAGACGTAAACGCATCACCATGTTTCATGTTGTAAAACGAGTTTCTCCCAGAAGTGTTATGTAAAGTAGGGGCAGTAGCTGCTTATAGGAATTATTGAAATGGCATTGCACTTCGTTTAGCTTACCTTATCTTGGGTGATGACACAACTTATCAAATGACAATTTGCTTGTCAACGCCGGTCGCATCCGGCACGCCACCTGTAGAACAAGCACTGACTTGCTGGAGGAAGCAGGCAATGTAAACAAAGGAGTCCTTGTAAGGTGGTTATTCCATAATCTGTTTAATTTTATTTGGCTGAATATGCCCGTCCGCCTCTGTGGTGTGGTTAGTGTGATTAGCTGCCACCCCTGGAGAGCCGGGTTCGATTCCCGGCTCTGCCACGAAATTTGAAAAGTGGAACGGGGTCCACTCAGCCTTGGGAGGTCAACTGAGTAGAGGTGGGTTTGATTCCCACCTCACTGAAGGCCACGGCCACTTCCTTCCCTCTTCCTGGTCTATCCCTTCCAATCTTCCCAACCCCCGCAAGGCCCCTCTTCAGCATAGCAGGTGAGGCTACCTGGGCGATGTATTGGTAATCCTCCCCAGTTGTATCCCCCGATCCAGAGTCTGAAGCTCCAGATCACTGCCCTTGAGGCGGTAGAGGTGGGATCCCTCGCTGAGTCCGAGGGAGAAACCTACCCTGGAGGGTAAACAGATAAAGAAGAAGAATATGGCCACTAAGTAGCTGAAACTAGTCTCAAGACTGATGTAATATTATTTACTTGATGTATTGAAAAGGTGAACCCTCTTGTCAATTTATTTTTTGTAATTGCACTTCAATACGCAAAAGAAAATTTATAGCTTATAAGAAGATTAATATCTATACATATAAAATAGCTTGTCCTGACTGACTGACTGACTGACTGATTCATCATCGCCGAGCCAAAACTACTGGACATAATGAAATGAAATTTTGGGGATATATTCATATTAAGATGTAGGTGCTCGCTAAGAGAGGATTTTTGGATATTCCTTCGCTAAGGGGGTGAAAAGGGGGGTGAAATTTTAAAATGAGTGTATCTATATCTCAAAACTTAAAAAGTTTACAGGTGTAAAATTTGGTATTTAGAATCTTCTTTAAAAATAAGGAAACACGTATTTTTTTGTTTTCAGAAAATCCCAATAGGATTGGTGAAAAAGGGTGAAAAATGGGGAAAAATGGGTTGAATGCCTTTAATCAGGATACCGGTACTTATATCTCAGAAACTGAAGATATTACAGACCTGAAAATTGGTACTTTTGATCTCTTTTAAAAATAAAGAAACACGTATTTTTCTGTTTTTGGAAAATCCAATTAATGGGAGGGTGAAAAGGGGGTGAATTTTTAAAATGAGTGAATCTATATCTCCAAACTTTTAAAGTTTGCAGATCTAAAAATTGGTATTTAGAATCTTCATTAAAAATAAGGAAACACGTATTTCTTTGTTTTCGGAAAATCGCAATAGGAGGGGTGAAAAGGGGTGAAAAAGGGATTGAATGCCTTTAATGAGGCTACTTATATCTCAGAAACTGAAGATATTACAGACCTGAAAATTGGTGTTTGGGATCTCCTTTAAAAATAAAGAAACACGTACTTTTTTGTTTCTGGAAAATCCAATTAAGGGGGGAGGTGAAAAGGGGGGTAATATTTTAAAATGAGTGTATCTATATCTCATAACTTTTAAAGGTTATAGATGTGAAAATTGGTATTTAGAATCTCCTTTAAAAATAAAGAAACACGTATATTTTGTTTTCGGAAAATCCCAATAGGAAGGGTGGAAAAGGTTGAAAAAGTGGTCGAATGCCTTTAATGAGCCTACTTCTATTTCAGAACCTGAAGATATTACAGACCTGAAAATTGGTGTTTGGGATCTCCTTTAAAAATAAAGAAGCAGGTATTTTTTTGTTTTTGGAAAATCCAATTAATGGGGGGGGGGGGTGAAAAGGGGGTGATTTTTTTTAAAATGAGTGTATCTATATCTCAAAACTTTTAAAGTTTATAGATGTAAAAATTGGTATTTAGAATCTCCTTTTAAAATAAAGAAACACGTATTCTTTTGTTTTCGGAAAATCCCAATAGGAAGGATGTAAAAGGGTGAATAATGGGTTGAATGCCTTTAATGAGGCTGCTTATATTTCAGAACCTGAAGATATTATAGACCTGAAAATTGGTATTTGGGATCTACTTTAAAAGTAAAGAAACATGTATTTTATTGTTTCCTGTAAATCCTAATAGGAAGGGTTTAAAAGGGTGAAAAATGGGTTGAATGCCCTTAATGAGGATACATATATCTCAGAAACGGAATATATTACAGAACTGAAGATTTGTATATGGAATCTCCTTTAAAAATAAAGAAAAACGTATTTTTTAGTTTTCGGAAAATCCAATTAATGGCGGTTAAACAGGAGTGACAAATTGGGGTGAATTTTTTGAAAGACTATATCTACAGAATATCTTGGAAACATAAAATGTTTAAAGACGTAAAAAGTGGGTGTTTGGAATCCCCTGTAAATGTAAAGATACATAGGTGATTTGTTTGTGGAAACTCCACTTAAGGGGAATTCAAAAGGGGCGAATTTTAAAATGAGAATTTTTACAGTATATCTAAAAAAACTTAACATGTTACAGAAGTGAAAAATTCCATTTTTTATCTCTATTAACATAAAGAAACGTGTATTTTTAGTTTTCGGAAATACCACTTGGGTGGAGGGGAGAGGTAAATGTGACTGAAAATGGTGTTGAATTATTTTAATAACAATAATAATGTTATTTGTTTTACGTCCGACTAACTACTATTTTACGGTGTTCGGAGACGCCGGAATTTCGTCCCGCAGGAGTTCTTTTACGTACCAGTAAATCTACCGACACGAGGCTGACGTATTTGAGCACCTTCAAATACCACCGGACTGAGCCAGGATCGAACCTGCCAATTTGGGGTCAGAAGGCCAGCGCCTCAACCGTCTGAGCCACTCAGCCCGGCTGAATTCTTTTAATTAGGCTACTGATATCTCAAAAATGAAGATGCTACAGACGTGAAATTTGATATTTGCAATCTGTTTTAAAGGTAAAGAAACACGTATTCTCGGAAAATCCAATAAAGGGCGGGGGGGGGGGGTGAAAGAATTGAAAAATTAATTGACTTAACTGTATGAGAATACATACATCTAATAAAAACTAAAGTTGTTACAGACGTGAAAATTCATATTTGGATCTCCTTTAAAAACAAAGAAAAGCGCGTTTTGGGGGGGGGGGGGGGAACCATCTTGGGGGGCAGGAGTTGAATTCCTTTCATAAGGACACATAAGTCAAAAACTGAAGAAGTTAGAGTCGTGATAATTGGTATTTAGAAGATCCTTTACTATTAAAGAAACAAGTATTCTTTGCGGGAAAATTCACTTGGGGGGGGGGGGGGGGAGTTGTGTGAAATGAAGTGAAAAAAGTAAATTATTTTTATGGGGATACTTATATCTCAAAACTGAAGGTAATAGACGTGAACATTGGTGTTTGGAATCTCCTTTAAACATAAAGGAAAACGCCTTCTTTTAATTTGGGCGGGGGGGGGGGGGGTGGCGGTAAATGAACTTAACGGCGGTGGGGTGTAAAAGGAAATAAGACCAATTGATTTTACTGTTCTTAATGTACTTATAAGGATCCTCCGTTGCTCAGGCGGCAGCGCGCCGGCCTCTCACAGCTGGGTTCCGTGGTTCAAATCCCGGTCACTCCATGTGACATTCGTGCTGGACAAAACGGAGGCGGGACAGGTTTTTCTCCGGAAACTCCGGTTTTCCCTGTCATCATTCATTCCAGCAACACATAATAATAATATTCATAATAATAATAATAATAATAATAATAATAATAATAATAATAATAATAATAATAATGTTCCGGACCGTCGTCAAATGTGCGGATCGCGCTGGAAACGGCTCCTGGACGGGTAATGACTAAGAATGCAGTCCGGCCGCAGGTTCAGTGCCGCCAAGGCACCCAATATGACACCACGCCGGATCTCCTGAAGGATTTTATCCATATTAAAAATGATTATAGGAAAAGGTGGCAAAGATTTACGGACCCAACTGACCGGGAGGAATACCTGAGCCTAGCCCGGGAAGTACGAAATCGATTGCTGGAAAAGAAGATTGAAAAATGGGAGGAAACGTGCCGTAATCTAATAGAAAACGAGTCAGATCGGAATTTTGGTGGATTCTCGCAGAAAACGAGTCAGATCGCGAATTTCGGCGGATGATATATCTAAAACAATAAGCATTCAATTATAAATATCAGTATAACACCGTAGCGAAGCACGGGTATCTTGATAGTATTGATATATATTTGGTACAATGCGGTCTGTATGGAAAACAATCGGAATCTGGTCAGTACTCGATGGGTGAGTGGCCTATGAGCTGTTGGCTACAGGAGGAGAAAGCAACTAGCGATCCCACCGCAAGTAAACTCCAACTCAGAATACCTCTGTCAAATTTGAGTGGTGACTTTAAAATGAGGAAAGATCACAATATGAAGATAAAGTTGGAATTCAAGAGGACACATTGGAGCAAATATTCGTTTATAGGAAGGGGAGTTAGGGATTGGAATAACTTACCAAGAGAGATGTTCAATAAATTTCCAATTTCTTTGCAATCATTTAAGAAAAGGCTAGGAAAACAACTCATAGGGAATCTGCCAACTGGGCTGCCTAAGTAGGGGGTATTGGCTGCAATGCTTAAGGCACTTGTACTATCAGAAAGGGTTGTAGCGGTAAGACACACACTAGGTTCAGTTCACCTGAGATAACATTGTTGTTAGTTTCACAAATCAGTCACCTGCTTAATAGTGTTAAAAATAAAACCCCGTCTGTTTTATTACTCTAATTTATTTCAGGATAACCCAATAAATGCACACGCACATATATACATTACTATATTCAACCATGAATGGCCACACTCACTAATTGCTGTCTATTTACAAGTATCTCACAGTGGGACTCCGGATGGACAGTCTTTACCTGAAGGCTGTATACTCCTTATTGACAGGCCTTTCACTTGCGCTCGCAAGTCTGTCATCTCACACAGCAGTTACAAGGCGATGGCTAGGTTTCAGCGCAGGGCTACGCTCCACACAACACATGATGATCGGTCCTTGGTTCATCTCCAGAGAAATTCCACAATCGCATACAATGAACAACTACACAGCAACTATTCAACAGTGCTGAACATCAGGACAATACAATCATTAACACTGCACTCTATAGGGACCGTGCGTAACAACAAATTTTCGACCGCAGCGCCCCTAGCGGAAGAGACGATTATTCATCGGTAGGAGAAACACCAGAATAACATTAGCTGTCGTTGTTTACTTATTGAAATGTGTTGTGAATACGTAGGCTATAATTTGAATTAATCAGCTATGTCGAATGCTGTTATTCTTGTTTTCAGAAAATTACGTGTAGTTCACAGTATTTTGTGACTTAGGGACAACAAAAGCTGGGAGACTGCTATTTTTACACCAGCTATGTCAAGCAAACTATTTTCATTGCCCTCTACAGACTTGTATCCACAAAATGAATTTTTCACTTGTATGAGGTCAACTCCAACACCACAGTTTCTCTTCAAACAAGTATCAGTCATTACATTCTTATTAATGTTAGGTACTGTTAAAATTGTCAGAGTTTCTTAATCACGTTTTGAATTATCACTGGGCAAATATAAATTACAAAAGAGTACATTTACATTACCCTGGTCATATGAAAATGGTAAATTATCAGTCTGAATACCTATACTACAAACAGTTTGGGGAGATTGTGATTCAAGAACAGAATTAATGTTTTCTTGCATTTCACTTTGTCTCCCTTTCCTCCTCGTGTACCTGGCCGTCAGTTTCCTCTGTATTTCGTCCTCATTAGATCTTCCTGGTAACATATGCAAAGTAGGTTTATATCCAGGGCTATCAGGGTCTCTGGTAGGTGTTCCATGAATGAAGTGTCGGCTGCAGATTCTGGAATTACTGGTAGGAACCCACGGTTTTCCATCAGGCGTTGAACGTTTTAAAGATGTTATCCACGCTTTCCTTCTGATCTTATGGACAGCTGCAGCTGGGAAACGAAACAAATTCATTCTTGGTGGGCTGTTTTCGTAGGTATAATTACAACCGTACACGGAACAGGTCACGTGTCATTTACTGCGTTTACTGGTTCTATGAGTTTCGTTCATGCTTAGAGAATATGCTGAAGAAACCTAATCAAAACGTAGGCTACCTCAGTAAGCAATGTGAACAGTCAAAGACTAGTAAAATAAAAAATAAAAACAATATTTACTACCTCGATGGAGAAAGATGCTCCTACCACTCCTACCAGTTACCTCAGATTAAGCCACCAGATGGCAGCACTCGCTATACGCACGGTCCCTATACTGGCCGTGAAGGTAAATAGTGTCGATGGTTAATAAAAATTGAAAGTTATTCTTCATTAAGTACCTACTCCTGTCTCACAGACCTACTGAATCCTACTCATCAGCAAGTTTTGAGTTTCCCAGAATTCCTCAGCTTTGCACTTAAAGAAATCTTAAGTTCAATCATTTTCTTCGTGCTTACTTTTGTTTTTAAAGACCGATATACTCATCTATTTCTTTCTTTTTGATAGCCGACATAAAACCTACGGTACTTCTTCAAATCTCTCCCAAACTTTGAATGGAAATATTCATATTTGGGCGTGTGGCATCAAATCACCTGTACCTCTAACCAGAATTAATTCCTTACCAGAGCTGGGAATCGAACCCGGACCACGGGGTGTAGCCAACAATGTTAACCAATACACCACAAGGCTTATATAATAATAGCAACCCTTTCATCGGGTGTATTTTTAGAGATGCTGGGTGCCTGAATTTTACGCACCATAATGTGCCAGTGGATCTACCCACCACTCATACGGGTGTCTGATATTTATACACCATTACATGCCAAGAACTATTGTAGGACTTGATGCTCAACTATGGGTAAGATCTATCAGACGTACTGTATTTGCCACCTCATTTATTTTTTACAAGCATCAATAGGTACTAATCCTTGGTATGTTGATGGAATTCAATTTCATACTGTCGTTGAGCTAAGGGAGAGTACCGTAACATTAACTTTTCTGCGAGCGGCTTGGATGTGAATCCTTTCTCTTTTACACAGGTACTTCAAATTTCACACAGTAGAAAACACAATTAGCGTGATTAGCTGCCACCCCCGGAGGTCCGGGTTCGATTCCCGGCTCTGCCACGAAATTTGAAAAGTGGTACGAGGGCTGGAACGGGGTCCACTCAGCCTCGGGAGGTCAACTGAGTAGAGGTGGGTTCGATTCCCACCTCAGCCATCCTGGAAGTGGTTTTCCAAGGTTTCCCCACTTCTCCTCCAGGCAAATGCCGGGATGGTACCTCACTTAAGGCCACGGTCGCTTCCTTCCCTCTTCCTTGTCTATCCCTCCCAATCATCCCATCCCTCCACAAGGCCCCTGTTCAGCATAGCAGGTGAGGCCACCTGGGCGAGGTACTGGTCATTCTCCCCAGTTGTATCCCCAACCCAAAAAGTCTGAAACTCCAGGACACTGCCCTTGAGGCGGTAGAGGTGGGATCCCTCGCCGAGTCCGAGGGAAAAGCCAACCCTGGAGGGTAAACAGATTAAGAAGAAGAAAACACAATAATGTCATTCTCTCTCTTTGCAAGGAACATATTATCTTCAAAGCTGGATCTTACGTCCATAAAGGCTAGAGCACCATGAACTTGCATATTTTTAGGCAGAGGCGGCAAGTTTCTCCACTTGGCTGCAACGTTTCTTTTTATTCCCTATTAAACAATCAAACAAGTGCTTAGCGTCACCAAGTATCGGTCTGTCCTTTCTTACAAACTTTGACGGTAGTTCACATATCTCGTCACGCACCTTTCTTATTACACTGTTTAAAATAATTTCTCGATTGATCTTACAACACGGTTGAACTTATCTTTGCTCGAATACCGGTACATCCATTTCTGGCCATGTTGCATTAACTCACACTTACGAAATGTATTCCTATAACTCGTTATTCTTTACCTCTCTTGATTGTACATGTTAACTGCACTGATCACTTCTACGAAAACTCAGGAAGTCCTGGAGCAGTCGACTCGGGTCACCCGTCAATCATCGCTCAACCAACATTTCAAGGGAGGTAGTGTAAGGGGACTTACCATCTAGAAGGATAATTCTTGTGGAGGCGAAAAATGACACTCTGCCCCCTGAGATCATTTTTGGTAGGGGAGGGGGCAGAAAACACCTTGCCCCTACCAAAGTCGGTGCCACTGAAGATTACACAAGATACCTTTCACCAGGATTTACAGGTATGAGTGTTTAAACCGAATATAGCAACAGCAATTTGCAATTTGAAGAATAAACAAGTGATGCATAAAATGGGCTAAATTGAAACAAATCTGGCTTTAAAACAATCCCATATAGCCTGTCAGTAGAAAATTACCGGCAACACTCAAAATTATTTCTTTTTAAAGTCCTCAAAGTATAAAAGCAGTAATTTTCTTTGAATCACCAAACCAAACCTCATGGCACTACAGCCCTTGAAGGGCCTTGGCCTACCAAGCGACCGCTGCTCAGCCCGAAGGCCTGCAGATTACGAGGTGTCGTGTGGTCAGCGCGACGAATCCTCTCGGCCATTATTCTTGACTTTCTAGACCGGGGCCGCCATCTCACCGTCAGATAGTTCCTCAATTCTAATCACGTAGGCTGAGTGGACTTTGAACCAGCCCTCACGTCCAGGTAAAAATCCCTGACCTGGCCGGGAATCGAACCCGGGGCCTCCGGGTAAGAGGCAGGCACGTTACCCCTACACCATGGGGCCGGCTCTTTGAATCACACTGGCAGCTATTCTTAACATTCAACATTGTCACTATCTGCTTATTTAAAATTACCGTACTCTTAGCATCTGTGAAGCCAAATAAAGTAATATGATGCATGAACTGTTTTATTCTTTGCAATTACCGAGAGCTAGTTTTGGGTAGGAAGCAGTCTTGCCAAACACATTCTTTGTTTTACAGGACTAAGTACATCTTATTTCAGACCTGTCCGACTCCATGGCTAAATGGTTAGCGTACTGGCCTTTGGTCACAGGGGTCCCGGGTTCGATTACCGGCACAGTCGGGAATTTTAACCATTCCCCTGACACAGGGCCATCTTCATCATCATTTCATCCTCATCACGAAGTGCAGGTCACTATAAAATAAAAGTTCTGGGTCAACGTACCCATTGTGAACTTACTGACGCAACCAGTTACAATACCGAACCCTAGCGAAACTGTCAGGTCCTCTTAAATATTGGGCAGGGGTGGGTTTATACAGTTTTGCTTTTAACAGTTTTGTTGCTTTATGGGCAGAAGATGAATGAATCGAAAGCGACATTCTGTATAAGAATGCTTCGCATAGCACAACACACTTAATACACGCTGTTCAACTGTAATCCGTACATCACTCTTTAAACACACGGTTGGTATTCCTACAGAAGCTACGCTATTTTAAAGCGAACTCATTGAATACGCTACCCAATACCGCAGCTGTTAAACCGAAGTATTGCTGTGAAGCAACGGTTATCGCTACCGTACTGCATCATCTTAGCCGGTCGTGAAGCAATATATCTCTCGGCAAATGAGTCACACGGCCATGCTATCGCCTTCCGTGCATGTTCGCCTGACACACGGAACAAGCCATAAAAAAAGACCCTGTATTATTCCCCTTTTGAATTAATAAAATACATTATCAAAATGAAAGGTGTAACAAAACAAGAAAGGCATAATCTTGTTAAGATGACTGTTATTCAGTGAAATGTAGGAGAGACTTGGATTATAGATTACCATATTGATCTGAAGCATTTATGGTAGTTATTTGATGAATATACATACCTTCATCATCATACATACATCTCCATTATAGACTGTTATGCCGTTCAGTGTTCAGTCTCCAAGCCTCTGTGAATTTACTAAATGCCTCCACAGTCCTCTATTTGTACCAAGTTCGGTTCTTTACCTCCATATCATGTACATTTAAATCATTAGAAAATTAGTCTAAACATCATCATATTGGTCTCCCTCTACCTCTCCTACCCTCCATGATCAAGTTCATTAGTCTCCTAGATAATCTATCCTCCTCCATTCGCCTCACATGACCCCACCACCAAAGCCAGCTTTGCTGCACCTTCATTCAATCTCACCACACTGCACAACCTAAATACTTCAAATGAACTACCTCTTCCAGTTTTGTATTTCCAATCTGGCATTCAATTCTCTCAGGTTTCTTCCCTACTAACATCACTTTAGTCTTGAAAATGATAATTTTCATATCATACTCGCTGCACCAATTTTCTAATTCCAAGATATTCGATTGCAGGCTTTCAGCACAGTCTACCATAAGACCAAGTCATCAGCACATGCCAGACCACATTTCCACCTAACTGAATCCCTACTTGCCACTTCATAGCTTTCTGTAGATGATCCATGTAAACTACGAACAACAAAGGTGAAAAAACTCACAGCCTTTTCTAATGCCTGTAAGTACCTTGAGCGAAGAATTCACCCTGTTGTCAGTTCTCACTGTAACCCAAATGTCAATATAAATATCTTTTTTGATTACTTTAAATAATCTACCCTTAATCCCATAATCTCTTAGTATGGCGAACATCTTTTTCCTCATACGCCTTTCTGAACAGCACCTTCGAGGTCTGAAAACACACAGAATTTCAACCACTGATCGTACCCTCCTTTCCAAAAACTAGTGAACACCTAGCCTGGTATACTGTACTTCTTCTTGTATCACTTTTCCCACACCTGTGGGGGTGCAAACTGTGCTGCTCATGGGGATTTGGCCCTCCTTTATGGCCGGATGCCCTTCCTGACGCCAACTCTATATGGAGCGATTTAATCACTATTGTGTGTTTCTATGCTGGTTGGTAGTGTGGTGTGTTGTCTGTATCTTCGAGCCAGAATAATTAATCAGACTCGATTAAAATCCCTGACCTGGCCAGGAATCGAACCTGGGACCCTCTGAACTGAAGGCGTCAATGTTGACCTTTCAGCCAAGGAGTCGAACTAGCCTGGTATACAGCTGAATGAAATACAGTTGTTGCAATCCTTCCTGATGCCCCACTTGTAGAGAGGTACAGTTACTGTTTTCATCTAATCAGAAGGTACCTTAACAACATTCAAAACTAATGCTATTACTCATCCTTAGGGCCTGGATGTTGATGACCTAAAAATTATTGAAAAATGACCTATAGAATGCCCCTAAATTTTCTTAAACTGACCTCAAGTTTTAAAAATTACCTAATAAAAATGATAAATTTCTTAATAATCATCTTCGACAAATAATGAATACATGGTTAGAATATCTGTATTGTAAAATCTGTAATATATGAGCACTGTACTAAAGACTAAAGACTTCAAGAACGTACCCTGTTTTATATAGCATTATATTTTATATTTTATTGGAATATGTGGCATTCATGTTTAGTCTAAGTAATGTTTTACATTGTACAATCATTATTGAGTAAGCAGGTTCATCAGCAGCTGACGATGACCTAATTAACAGGTCAAAACCGGTACTGTGTTTTAATGTGATTGAAATATTTTAGACACTTTATATAATACAGTATTGATTAGGTGGAAAACTCTCATTCTTTATACTTGTGTGAACCTCCCATATCTAACATATTTATTGCAGAATACACTTAATTGTCACTAAGCATCGGCTCTGAATACTCAGAAAAAAGATGACTTTTCATCAAAATCTGAGCCCTACTCCGTATTGGGCAACCAGTTTTATCTCTACTTATTTTCATGGCAATGGTTTTGGTTTTGCTTACTTATAGGCTACCCATTTCTTGAGCTGGTCTTGTACCTCCTTTTCTGCATCCCCCCAAATACCTACATGAGCATTTAACTCTCCATTTAGTTCTTTTTCTCAAGTCCTTTTTTAGAGCATCTGACTGTCACAAACAGCAGATATGAAAGAGCACTTCCCCATTGTATTCCTCAAGCTGTCTCAAACCATTCTGAATGATCATCAGCAATTCTGTTGCAACTGTAGCATTTATTGTATAACATTTTGATCTTGCCAGTAAGGTAGTCTGGTGCGGCTAGTTAATCTAGGCTTCTCCAGATGACATCTCTTGGAACGCTGTAAAGAGCCTTTTCCAAATCCAAGAAGACCACAAATAGATTTTTATCCTGTACTTCTCCATGAGCAAAGAACAGGTCTACAGCACTTCTGTGAGATCTAAGGCCATGTTGTTCTTCCTCTCAAATAGGCTCTAATATGGTTCAGAGTCCAGCTTTGATAATCTTTTCCATAATCTTTAAACCATGGGACAGAAGTTTAATACCACTGTAGTTCTCTTACATTAACTCTAGTGTATGTTTTACCACATAGCTCGACAGCACTCCTTACTAGAGCATTCTTCATGTTGTCCCATTTTTCATTACCTACCACTTTTTGGTTCAGAAACTGGTAGTTTATTTTTTTCTTCTCTTGAAACTGTTACATGTTATCCCATTCCTCTAGTTTCCAGTTCTTAATCTTAGGTTTCCTTCTCCTACTTGTGAATTGCCACAAGAAGTCGATGATGACATTTACAACAGATACAAAAGTTGAAAACTAGAAAATCGGCTGGAATTGATAAGATTTCTGGGGATATACTAAAGACAATTGGTTGGGATATAGTACCAAATCTGAAGTGCTTGTTTGATTATTGTTTGCATGAAGGAGCTACACCAAATGAATGTAGAGTTGCTATTGTAGCCCCTGTGTATAAAGGAAAGGGTGACAGACATAAAGCTGAAAATTACAGGCCAGTAAGTTTGACATGCATTATATGTAAGTTTTGGGAAGGCATTCTTTCTGATTATATTAGACATGTTTGCAAAATTAATAACTGGTTCGATAGAAGGTAGTTCGAGTTTAGGAAAGGTTATTCCACTGAAGCTCAACTTGTAGGATTCAAGCAAGATATAGCAGATATCTTGGATTCAGGAGGATAAATGGACTGTATCTTGATTGATCTGTCTAAAGCATTTGACAGGGTGGATCATGGGAGACTAGTGGCAAAAATGAGTGCAATTGGACTAGACAAAAGAATGACCGAATGGGTTGCTATATTTCTAGAAAATAGATCTCAGAGAATTAGAGTAGGTGAAGCTTTATCTGACCCTGTAATAATTAAGAGGGGAATTCCTCAAGGCAGTATTATTGGACCTTAATGTTTTCTTATATATACAAGGTGTCCAGGTTAAAGGTATAATAATATACAATTTAATAACTTGAGAAATAATAGAGATATCTTTGGCGGTTTGTTTCTACAACTAGGGTAACTCAAAATGTCTTCTGTGTTTGCTTGCGGTGGCGGTGGTACCACGTGCGCATGCACATAACTGCATTGGTCACGAAAAGCGTGCCAGTAACCATGTGGGCTCCACAGCAGGAGGTGTTCTGCATGCTTCCGCTCGCGGAGATAAAACCCGTTACACTAGTAGAACGTAGATTTCGGCGTGGGTGTGGACTGTTACGAACTGATGATGTTCCCACTTACGTAACAATCATGAAATGGGACAGGCGTCTTCGAGAATCTGGGACCTTGCTGTCGATGTCGGGCCGCCACACCAAGCACACGCAGTTTCAGAGGCTACTGTTGATTTAATCCGTGAGTCCTTCAAGCGGAGCCCTCGTAAGTCAATTCGACAAGCAAGTAGGCAGTTACTGTTACCTCATTCGACAGTACACGATGTCGTCCACAAAAGGTTGCGCCTACAGGCGTACAAACTGCAGCTTCATCAGAAAATCAGCTGCCTCTGTGGATCAGCGGTAGAGTGTCGGTCTCCGGATCCCAAGATAGCGGGTTCAAACCCGGCAGAGGTAGTCGGATTTTTGAAGGGCGGAAAAAAGTCCATTCGACACTCCATGTCGTACGATGTCGGCATGTAAAAGATCTCTGGTGACACATTTGGTGTTTACCCGACAAAATTCATTAAAAATCTCAGCCATAGACGCCCAAGAGAGTTTCGGTTTACTCGGTCTGCCATCTAGTGGTGGCCTAGAGTAAAACGGAACGTCGAAATTGACGAGCAGACAGCCAGATGGCGTCAAATTGAAATGTCTGCACACGGTAGCTGAGGCCATACGATTATTATTATTATTATTATTATTATTATTATTATTATTATTATTATTATTATTATTATCAGAAAATCAAACCTCAGGACAGTCCACTACGGAAGGCATTTGTGGAGACGATTTTGGCAAAACTTGATGGAAACGAGGCATTCCTCGATTCGGTCTGTTTCTCAGATGAGGCTACATTCCATATATCCCGCACGGTAAACAAGCACAATTGCTGCATATGGGGATCTGAACCACCCTCCCCACATAGTGATAGATTTGGAACGGGACTCTCTGAAAGTGAATGTGTGGTGTGGATTGTTGAAGGATAGGGTTATTGGCCCATTCTTCTTCGCGGAGCCTACAGTTAATGGAACACGTTACCTAGACATGTTGGAGCAGTATGTTTGGCACAACTTCCTCGTGACGTGATCTTTCAGCAAGATGGTGCACCATGCCATTATGCGGAAGTTGTGAGGGATTTCTTGAATCAGGAGTTCCGAGAAGCCCCGATATTACGCCACTTGTTTTTTTTTTTTTTTCTGTGGGGGTTTGTCAAGAATCAAGCGTACCAGACACCAGTTCTTGATCTACCAGATCTGTGTCATTGCATTCGTGCAGCTATCGCATATGTTATGCCTACAATGCTGCAGAACACTTGGAGAGAAGTGGAATACCGACTAGATGTCTGTTGCACTATTAATGGTGCGCATATCAAGGTTTAGTAGGTATGTAAACAAACATTTTGAGTTACCCTACTTGTAGAAACAAACTGAAAGTAAATATCTCCACTACTTCTCAAGTTATTAAATTTTACGTTATTATACCTTTAACCCGAACACCTTGTACAAATGATATGGGTAAAGAAGTGGAATCAGAGATAAGGATTTTTGAGGATGATGTTATTCTGTATAGAATAATAAATAAGTGACAAGATTGTGAGCAACTGCAAAATGACCTTGATAATGTTGTGAGATGGACAGCAGACAATGGTATGATGATAAACGGCGTTAAAAGTCAGGTTGTGAGTTTCACAAATAAGAAAAACCTCTGAGTTTTAATTACTGCATTGATGGGGTGAAAGTTCCTTTTGGGGATCATTGTAAGGATCTAGGTGTTAATATAAGGAAAGATCTTTATTGGGGTAATCACATAAATGGGATTGTAAATAAAGGGTACAGATCTCTGCACATGCTTATGAGGGTGTTTAGGGATTGTAGTAAGGATGTAAAGGAGAGGGCATATAAGTCGCTGGTAGGACCCCAACTAGAGTATGGTTCCAGTGTATGGGACCCTCACCACGATTACTTCATTCATGAACTGGAAAAAATCCAAAGAAAAGCAGCTTGATTTGTTCTGGGTGATTTCCGACTAAAGAGCAGTGTTACAAAAATGTTGCAAAGTTTGGGCTGTGAAGACTTGGGAGAAAGAAGGCGAGTTGCTTGACTAAGTGGTATGTAATACCAATATAAATGGTCTGTTATTGGACATTGTAAATATCTAGGTGTTAATATAAGGAAAGATCTTCACTGGGGTAATCACACAAATGGGATTGTAAATAAATATCTATGGGAATATCTATGTAAATATCTATGGGACTCAACATCTATATCATAAGTGGTATGTTCCGAGCTGTCAGCCGAAAGATGGCGTGGAATGACATTAGTAGACGAATAAGTTTGAGTGGCGTCTTTAAAAGTAGGAAAGATCACAATATGAAGATAAAGTTGGAATTCTTTTTTTCTTTTGCTAGGGGCTTTACGTCACACCAACACAGATAGGTCTTATGGCGACGATGGGATAAGAAAGGCCTAGGAGTTGGAAGGAAGCGGCTGTGGCCTTAATTAAGGTACAGCCCCAGCATTTGCCTGGTGTGAAAATGGGAAACCACGGAAAACCATCTTCAGGGCTGCCGATAGTGAGATTCGAACCTACTATCTCCCGGATGCAAGCTCACAGCCGCGCGCCTCTACGCGCACGGCCAACTCGCCCGGTAAAGTTGGAATTCAAGAGGACGAAGTGGGGCAAATATTCATTTATAGGAAGGGGAGTTACAGATTGGAATAACTTACCAAGGGAGATGTTCAATAAATTTCCAACTTCTTTGAAATTATTTAAGAAAATGCTAGGAAACAACAGATAGGGAATCTGCCACCTGGGCGACTGCCCTAAATGCAGATCAGTATTGATTGATTGATCACTTTCAAGAATTTCACTTGGAAAGACTTTGATATCTTGCACTTTAGCTCCGCTACCTATGTCCTTAAAAACATACTCTATCAGAGATTTTGATTTGCCATCCCAGCTGTATCTTGTCACCTTATGAATTTCTTTCTTCTGGAACCATGTATTTTTGACTAAGTTTGTTTCTCAAGCACAGGTCAAGTAAAAGTTCTTCTTCCATACCCGAATGCTTTCATGGTTGCCTCGTATCCTGTTCTTTCTGTTCCTAACTGGGCATTACAGTCACATATCATTATGAGGTTCTCTTCATCGATGTTGTCTTCCAACTGCTGTAGGAAATTTATCTTTTCTTCTTCACTACAGCCTTGCTGGGGAGCATAGACCTGAACAATTGTAAGATATTCTTCATTTAAAAAACCTTTACTTTAATTATTCTTTCAATAACACAGGTTACATCAGAAATACAGTCATTGTCCTAGTGTAGGACTATCCCCATACCGTTCCTTGCTGTGGTCTTATTTCTACTCTAACAAAGTTAAAGGCCATTATCTAATGTGTTTGTGTCACAACCCTTCCATTTTGTTTCACTCAGGCCTGAGATCGTTAGATGCCTCTGGTCCATCATGTCAGTGATTTCATTGACTTTATTGGTCACGGTTAATATACTCAATGTGCCAATTCTTAAATTGTATTCTTTATGTCTTTTTAAAAGTGTCTCTTTTAGTACACTTTGGAGAAACATCATATCCTACAGAGCCATAATTAATTCCAACTGTATCAGAAATGTTGGTCGCAGTCTGTGTTTTACTATTCTTTCTTCTCCGAAAACCGAAAAAGTAGTTAGTGGGAGGTAAAGCAATAACATCATTATTACTATTCTTTCCGAGGCTCATTTTTGTGTTGAATCATCAATCAATCAATTAATAATCAACGCATTTAATGCTGCCACCTAGATGGCAGATTCCTTATCAATTGTTTAGCCAGCTTTTTCTTAAAAGTTCTCAAAGAACTTGGAAATTTATCAAACATTTAAAAACATTTGAAAGCAATCCTCTTCTGCTGACTTCCTAGGCCTACCACAATCGAGGAATTTTCTGTCAGGCCTTTAGTAGTCCTCTACTTCATCTACAAGGCGGCAGATTAATTTAGTGCACTCTTATTAATCCCCGAGTAATGGGCTGCCTCTTCCATCATCTCCACTGTACCGAAGTCCATCTTCTCCACTGCAGATGTCGTAGAGGTTTTCGCTCGTAACGGTCAGCTGGAACCTTACCAGATGCTACACACCGGGTCAGTGTGATCTCAGACTCACGTCGGCGGAGTCGCCACACCCTACAGTAGAGCTGCCTCAAAGAGGGTCTCTACCCGCTACCCGTAATGCTATTACTCTGTGTAGCAATTTCATCCCAGCCTTCCCACTCCATTTCACCTCTTTGGGTCTAATTTCATCTATTCTTGCTGCTTTATGACAATGGAGTTTATTTACCATCCTTTGCACCTCCTTAAGAGTCATTTTACTAACCCTGTATGCCACCTGAACCAGTCTATTGCCTGGAACCTTTCAATAATCGTATCCATGTACTTCTGTCCAATTTCCTTGTCCAGGAGATTCTCTGTTCTTGTTCATCTGCAGACAGATTTTCACTTTCTCTATTCTAGGCTTACAGGTACTTATTGTACAGTATAGAATCAAAATCTCAAAAAGCTATTATTACTGCACTTAAGTTGGTTGACTGTCAACCTTTAACTCTCTGTCGAAATTTGCTCAGAGAGCATAAAAAACTTACCACTTTGTAGCATTTTTCCAGTTTCGATGTCTATACTCCCCCTGTGCCACTATATCCCACAAACCCAGGTACATTTTGTTGTCTGTACTTTTTTTGCCTCCCCCATTCGCCGCTACTGGGTAAGAGCGATGCTAGTAATGCCATTCATTATGCAGCCAGTCCCTGTTAGGAATGGTGTGAAAATGTTGTTCATAGGGTCAATTGATGTATCATTTTCAGTAGGCTTGACAGACTGATATTTAATAGCAATTTCTGGCTTGGTGAGGAAAGCACCTGGAAACTAAAAAGTCTCACTTCTCATTTCCCTAGTACAACTCTTCAGTGACACCTAGGCCGTCTGTGATGGCTGATGGAGGGGCTATTAGGGGTCGGACCAGGCTTCAGGCTCAATACTCGAATAGACATGGATATTAAAACAGCTCTAGAGTTCACAAACATAATTACGTTCCTCACATCCTCATTACTCTCCGCTGTTCTCCAGGTTAGAAGTGGCTGTCAAAGGAATCTGTTCCATAGGTTAAAGGTAGCCTATTTTCAAGCACAGAATTAAGAGGAGCCCCATTGTGCTGTGTTTGCCCCAAGAACTCTGAAGGACTAGGGACAAACAACATTATAATAAACCAACACACAATACAACAGGCCATCGGCGCAGCAGCTCAGATTCCAGTTCTGAGGGTATGAGATGGGTCTTATGGCGACGAAGGAATAGGAAAGTGCTAGGATTGAGAAGGAAGTAACAATGGCCTTCATTTTTTTTTTTTGCTAGTGGCTTTAAGTCGCACCGACACAGATAGGTCTTATGGCGACGATAGGATAGGAAAGGACTAGGAGTTCGAAGGATGCGGCTGTGGCCTTAATTAAGGTACAGCCCCAGCATTTGCCTGGTGTGAAAATGGGAAACCACGGAAAACCTTCAGGGCTGCCGACAGTGATATTCAATCTCACTATCTCCCGAATGCAAGCTCGCAGCTGCGCGCCCCTAACCACATGCCTGACTTGCCCGGTAATGGCCTTAATCAAGGTACAGCTCCAGATTTTGCCTGGGGTGAAAACGAGAAACCACGGAAAATAATCATCAGGGCTGCCGACAGTGGGGGGATGAGAAAGTGTGAAAAAGAAAATGTCCAAAATGACCGAGATTGCAGATGAATGTGTTTATGTTCCAGAATAGCTCTCAATCAAACTTGGTAAAAATATGTCTTACTATCCAGAAAAAAATACTGTGGGGGCAAGAAACCCTAGCAACCATAGGGGAGGGGATAACATATGATAATAAATAAAAACGACTGATATTAGTGTCGAATCCATTGTTTTTGTGGACGCTGAGAGGAACTGTAACACTCTGGATGCCGTTTAAGTCAAATTTCATTCCCAATCGGAATGGGGATTAGAAGAGGTAAAAAAGAAAATGTCAAAATGACAGAGATTACAGATGTAAGTGTGTATTGTGTCTGTTCCAACACAGCTCTTAACCAAACTTGGTACACATAAGACTTACTATCTGGAAAGAAAGTACTGTGGGGTAAGACACCCCAAGGGGCAGGGGAAGAAAGTGAGTGAAATATAAAAATAATTGAAAACGACCAATATTAATGTAGAATCCATGGTTATCGGGGTCGCTAAGATGAATAGGAAACTTCGGATATCACTTTAGTCCAAGTTCGGTCCCTATAGTTATGGGAGTGAGAAGGGTGAAATTAAAAATAAAATAATGTACTTCATACAATTTATTTAAAAATGATGTGTATTACTAAATTTAAAAAATAAGTACATGGTTCAAAAACATCTAATGGGTAAATTAATAAACACAGGCGAAACCTCGGGTACGTGCCAGTAATAATAAAGTGAGGATGCTATTGTTTTTATGTCCCACTAACTACTTGCACGGTTTTCGGAGACGGCAAGGTGCCCGAATTTTGTCCCGCAGAAGTTATTTTATGTGCCAGTAAATATACTGACACGAGGCTGACGTATTTGAGCACGGAGGTACTCAACACGGCGGTTTTTTCTTTAAATAACAATTTAAGGAAACCGAATAGGCCTACAGGTATCAACCTACAAAAAGGAATCTCCACCAATGTAGGCCTATATAAAGAGAAACTGTGGATTTTAACAAGTTCATATAGGCTACCCCAACTTATAATTTGATTTAATACATAGCATTTTACACATGCATCCTCACTAACTACTTGCACGGTTTTGGGAGACGGCAAGGTGCCCGAATTTTGTCCCGCAGAAGTTATTTTACGTGCCAGTAAATATACTGACACGAGGCTGACGTATTTGAGCACGGAGGTACTCAACACGGCGAGTTTTTTCTTTAAATAACAATTTAAGGAAACCGAATATCAACCTACAAAAAGGAATCTCCACCAATGTAGGCCTATATAAAGAGAAACAGTGGATTTTAACCGAATATCAACCTACAAAAAGGAATCTCCACCAATGTAGGCCTATATAAAGAGAAACTGTGGATTTTAACAAGTTCATATAGCCTAGGCTACCCCAACTTATAATTTAATACATAGCATTTTACACATGCATCCTAAAGCAATAATTAGGATTAAAACTTAACCTAAATAGTACTAAGTAATATGTTTATCCGTTGTTATGAGTAAAAGACTTTGCCCATTCGTGACTTTTCAAATTAACCTAAATTGTACTGTTTATTCGTTGTTATGAGTTAAACGACGGCCCATTCGTGATATTTTGCATATTGGCATCACCCCATAAACGCAGTAATTAAAACTGAGAGGACTTTTCCTATTTGTGAAACTCACAATTTGACTTTATTGATCGGGTTGTTGCATTTTCAGATTAAAGCTCGCAAATCAGCTGTTTTCAATCAGTAATGGCTACTATACACCACTACGTCCAATCCCTCCCTCAACGCCTACGCCCCTTTCTCCCCACCACCAATAACCGAACACTGCCGAACCTTACCCCCACCACTACCCCGTGTAAAGCGCACCAGGGAAAGGTCTGTATTGATAGTCAATAGTACGATCCACCATACACTACATAGAAATTTATAGCACATTATTCGCTTCAACCAAAAATGTTTTTATAACTCTGATGATCTCTACAGAAGGATTACATAGCAAACAAGAAACACTGGTTGGAAAAACCTGCTTGAGTTGCATGAGACTACTAATAAATTTCCTACGCGGATTGACATATAGAGTAGATGATTCGCGTCTCCATTACTTGTACCGCACGAACAGTTTGAATCCTGCGTTAAATGGAACCGAAATTTATATTGGGGTGTAAGTGCATGATTAAAACGCAACCTAATGATGTTAGTAATATGTCTTCTGGAATATAATCCTCTCATAAGCCATGGTTTTACCGGTATAGATGTTTGTAGATGATAACAAAAGGTACGGTACCTTTGACTTGTGCTGTCTGTGTCCATTCATCTTGCCATTCATACGCGCTGATTGTCTAATAACAACTGCATATAGTAGCATCAGATAGAGTTTTTTCTACTCCCCTTATAACACCTACGCATAGTACATTGGAGCTGGCTATGTACGCCCTGAGTTTAAGTTCAGCTAATAAGGGATGCTTCAGGAATGAATTCGCTTGGACGGCATATACAAATTCAACTTGTACTCTGTTTCTACCCTTTCGTGCCACAGATTTGATTCCCGGGATATTATGCTCATAAAAAGTTCTACCCAAGGTCATGGGATGCATATAACCAACATTTTTTGATGCGGTTGACTCCACGAAAATAATAAATGGACCATAATGTGTAAATAAACAATTAAAATTCGGTACATTGATGGAATCTTATGAGACGGATGTGGTGATAGGAGTGGAATCGTGGTTGAGAGAAGGGGTGGGTAATACAGAAGTATTTCCAGAAGGGTATACAGTCTATCGTAGAGACCGAGGAGATAAAAAAGGAGGAGGGGTATTTATTCTGGTGAAGGAAACTTATTGTTCGCATGAATGGTTTACTGATGAAAGGGATGAAATATTAGGGAAAAAATTAGTTTGTGATAATATGAAGGAGGTGGGAATTATAGGAACATATAAGCCTGGAAGAGAGGAAAGAGATATGGAAATATTTGAGAAAATAATAGATTATACTCATAAAAAAAATAATGATACGGTAATAATTGGGGGAGATCTAAACTTGCCTGAAGTTGAATGGAATGGAGCTGCAAGTGAAGCCCATGAACAGAAACTGGCAAATAAGTTAATTTGGGAGGGAGGATTTACACAAGTAGTACAAGAACCAACTCGTCTCAATAACTTGCTAGATGTATTCTTGGTTAAACCATGGGAAATTGTTGATAAAACTGAGGTAATTGAAGGAATAGGTGACCATAAGGCTGTAATAATGGATGTAGGACTCGTACCAAAAATGTTTAATAAGAGGGTCACACAAGACAAGAAATTATACAGAAAAACTAAAGTTGATGAATTTGGGACTTACCTTAAATCACAATTCAGTTGTTGGATAAGTGAAGGAAATAATGTGGATACACTTTGGGCTAAATTTAAAGGAATCATTTGGGAAGGAGAGAAGAGATTTGTACCTGTTAAGAAGGGTAAAATGACCTCAGACCCTGTTTATTACACAAGGGAAATAAGAAAATTAAAAAGAAAATGTAGAATAGTAAACAGGAAAATCAAAGAAGGTAGGGAGAATAGAGAAACTAGAAAACAACTAATGAGAGAACTGAATAGAGTGAAAAAGGAAGCAAAAGAGAATTATATGAATGGCATTCTTCAAGAGGGTAATGACCACAAAGGGAAATGGAAAAAGCTGTATTCATATATTAGGAATCAAAAAGGAAAAGGAATCCAAATTCCTACAATTGTGGGAGAAGGGGGTGAACACTATTTAACAGATACTGAGAAAGCAAACCTCTTTAGTAGGGAATTCCGAGATTCAGTAGAAGATTGTCAGGACTTGGAAACCGTAACAGAAGATAGAGAGGGAGAGACACAGAGGGAAACAAGAAGCTTCTCATTCACAAATGAAGATATTTTCAGAGAAATCCAACTGTTTCAGCAAGGAAAAGCAGCAGGAAGTGATCAAATTACTGGGGAGGTATTAAAGACAATGGGGTGGTGTATAGTGCCTTATTTAAAATTTCTCTTTGACTATGTCATAAATAATAGTGTGATACCAAAGGAATGGAAGGAATCTATAATAATACCAATTTATAAAGGAAAGGGTGATAAAAGGAAACCAGAGAACTACAGACCAATCAGCCTGACCAGTATAGTTTGTAAAATACTGGAGAGTTTAATAGCAAAGTACATCAGAGGTATATGTGATGATAAAAATTGGTTCATGAGGAGCCAGTATGGATTTAGAAAGAAATTTTCTTGCGAGGCACAACTGGTGGGATTTCAGCAGGACATATCAGATCAGTTAGATTCAGGAGGCCAGTTAGATTGGATAGCCATAGGTCTTTCCAAAGCCTTTGATAGAGTGGAACATGGAATATTGTTAAAGAAATTGGAGGGAATAGGATTGGACGTAAGGGTTATATGTTGGATAAGAACATTTCTAAATTCAAGGGTTCAGAAAGTCAAAGTAGGAAATAATATATCACAGGAAGAGAAAGTCTGGAAGGGAATTGCACAGGGTAGTATAATCGGTCCGTTACTTTTCTTAATATACGCAAATGTCTTAGGGAACAGTATAACATCGAAAATAAGATTGTATGCAGATGACATAATTGTTTACAGGGAAATAAATAACATTGAGGATTGTTCAGAATTACAAAGGGACCTTGACAGTATCCAAGAATGGGTTGAAGAAAATAATATGAAGATTAATGGAGGCAAATCAACTGTTACAACATTTACAAACAGGAGCTTTAAAACTGAATTTGAATATACTTTGGATGAGGTAGTTATCCCAAAAGATGGCAAGTGCAAATACTTAGGTGTGAGATTTGAAAGTAATTTGCACTGGAAGGGTCATGTTGATGACGTTGTTGGGAAAGCATACAGATCGTTACATGTCATAATGAGACTACTTAAAGGATGCAACAAAGAATTAAAAGAAAAAAGTTACTTAAGTATGGTTCGTCCATTATTGGAATATGCAAACAGTGTTTGGGATCCTCACCAAGAATACCTAATAAAAGAACTAGATGGTGTGCAGAGGAAAGCAGCAAGGTTTGTAACAGGGGATTTCAGGAGAAAGAGCAGTGTATCAGAAATGTTAAAGGGACTTGGGTGGGAAACTTTAAGTAAGAGAAGGGTGAAAAGTAGACTTATAGGATTATATAGAGCCTATACAGGAGAAGAAGCATGGGGTGATATCCGTGAGAGGCTTCGGTTGGAAAATAATTATATTGGTAGAACTGGCCACAAGTACAAAATTAGAAGGAATTTTAGCAGAAGCGATTGGGGTAAATTTTCTTTCATTGGGAAGGGCGTGAAGGAGTGGAACAGTTTACCAGGGGTAGTGTTTGATCCTTTTCCAAAATCTGTACAGATATTCAAGAAGAAGAGAATAAACAACAACAGAGATAATAAATTAAATGTTAGAGGGCATTCGACCAGTGCAGGATATTGTAAATAATAAATGTGTGTGATTAAATTAATTCCATCCCCTGGTCTAAGGAGTTTGGACAGCCCAAGTAGGGGACTGCCTGTAGGGGTGAAGTACAGTGGGGACTTCGAGGGCCCTGGGACCGCTACGGTAGCTGTGAAGGCCCTTCAGGAACTCTGAAAACTGGTGGCAAAAGGGGCTCTGGATAAGACGCAGCAGGTCGTTATGCTACTTAGGTTCCAAAATGGGTAAAATATAAATATGTAAATAAATTCAATGTTAATTTTAATCTTATACCAGTTGTATAGTATTATTAGACGTAATTTCACATACCGTACTGTATATGAGTTGACTATGTTTGTAAGATATTATAAGTAGAATTTTGTAAACAATATAAATTTATTAAGGATGATGTGTATGTTTAATAGAAAACATTATTAGCGTAAATTGTATAATATTGTATTCTAGGAAAATGTTCTTCGTCTCCTGTTAATTTAAAATTTAGTGCTTGACAATAATGTATTTTAGTGTACCATTTGCCACCGAGGTAGACACCTCATTTGCAAATAAAGAGATTTTGATTTGATTTGATTTGATTTATTATCCGCACACTTTATCTTGGTGCATTTACACCCTAGTGATGAATCGGTCGACCTCGGCGATCTTCGAGATTCGTACTGGCAACCTTTGAAACACAAACTATGAATCGCTTAAGCATCGTTGTGCGACATCTGGCGTACATTTTACGTACTAGTACTGTTGTTGTTTACACAACAAAGCCAAAGTATAGAATTCATGCTAGGAACAAGATTCGCATCGAGAAATGTTTTATAATGTTATATAATGTGTATGTGACATAGTTGTTGGCTTAAGATGATAACGGTTTAGAAATGTCATAACGATCGATCATATTCTCGATTCAATTCAGATTTCATTTTCATTTAGTTGGCAGTACCAGGCTGCACTATCGATACCGGGACAGCTTCCTCCTAACTCCTCACCGCCGTACACAAATGCACCAAGATAAAGTGTGCGGATAATACTAGGGTAAAATTCCTGTGGCTCAGCCTTCGGAACCTGATCACCAAGTTCTTTATCCGCACACTTATCTTGCCTATCAGCATTATTCACTTTACCACTATTATCACTTACGTTATCTTCTGTATCTTGCTCCATTTGAACTGTTTCTTCACGCTTAACTATTAACTTTGAGGGGTCAGGAGCCTCCTCACCCCCACAGCTCGCCGCCATAGCCTACGACTTGCACTCGTACTATAACACTTCAAGGACGTCCACGGTACCTCGTCACAGCGATTATCCACTCGACCACACTCGGAATCACTGTTAAGAGGTAGTGATGTGCGCGAGTGATGCCTGGAATCGCGGTACTCGTCCCTTTCGAGTCCAGGCTCGGGCTTGTTTCGCTTGCGAAGACTCGATGACAGCATGACGTCACACGTTCGCTCTCTCGCCCGCTGTTGGATGGAGCATATGTACAAGTGGTCGCCGAGGTTTTATGGGATTGCGATAGACCGGTACGATATAAATATTCTTAATGAGTGAGCAAAATAAATAATCTGAATTTGATGATGACTTGCGAAAGATAATACTACAACTATAAAGGCATAATAAAGTATAAAAATATCCGCTCACGGCGTCTCTCACCCACTCCACTGAATACCTATGCCTTGTATTCTAATAATGATAGCATAGTTATCTGGACTTCTGAGCCTAACTTGGCAGGTTCGATACTGGTTTAGTCCGATGATATTTGAAGGTGCTCAGATACGTCAGCCTCGCTTCGGTAGAATTGCTGGCACTTGAAAGAACTCCTGGGTGACTAAATTCCGGCACCTCGGCATCTCCGAAAACCATAAAAATGTACGTAGTTGGACGTAAAACTCATAACAATATTATTATTATTATTATTATTATTATTATTATTATTATTATTATTATTATTATTATTTAAAATCACTGTCACGGTGTCCTGCTCCATGGCTAAATGCTTAAGAGTGTTGGTCCCGGGTTCGATTCCCGGCAGGGTCGGGAGTTTTAACCATCATTGGTTAATTTCCCTGGCACGGGGGCTGGTATATGTGTTGCTTCATCATCATTTCATCCTCATCACGACGTGCAGGTCACCTACAGGAGTCAAATCAAAACACTTGCACCTGGCGAGCCGAATCCGTCCTGGGATCTCCCGGCACAAAACGCCATACGCCATTTCATTTTTTCATTGTCACAGTATGCCTACAATCGTTCTAGGGGCAGGTGGATTGTTTATACTTACATCATACTTTCGGCAGATATAATGTAGGTTATTAAGATTAGGCGTCCGGAATGTGATGTATGTACACGCAGCAAATCATCAAACAGAAGGTCATTCTGTTCTAGCTAAACAATGAACAAAATACACCCTCCGTTTTGACGTTTATCATTGCAACACATAACTGTGCAAAGGAACAAAACCGAGTGTAGTCTTTAGAAGTTGAGCAAAGGTCGAAGAATAGCGGCGGGATGTAAGCAGTACTTTTTTCTTTTTTTTGCTATTTGCTTTACGTCGCACCGACACAGATAAGTCTTACGGCGACGATGGGATAGGAAAGGTACAGCCCCGGCATTTGCCTGGTGTGAAAATGGGAACTCACAGAAAGCCATCTTCAGGGCTGCCGACAGTGGGATTCGATCCTTGATACAAGCTCACAGCCGCGCGCCCCTAACCGAACTTTGTGTTTCTGTGGTGATTTGTACTGTAGTGTGTTGTGTGAATATGAAGAGGAGAGTGTTGGGATGGACGAAAACACCCACTCCCCGAGCCAGGAGAATTAATCAGAAGCGATTAAAATCCCAGAACCGGCCGGGAATCGAACCCGGCACCCTATGATCCGAAGGCTAGTACTCCGACCATTCGGCCAACGAGTTGGACAATAACAAATAACAATAACAATAACAAAAAGTGATACTACAGCACATATATGTTTCTGAACGCCCTACACATGTATCTTTGCAATAACTTCTCTGGCAGTAATATTGTCATTATTTCGCACAATATTATTACACGTTTTCCTACAAGGACGTCGCGGGAATAATATTTCATAACTATCAGCAAATCTCTGGTGGCTACTTCCAGGCTGCACAGTAATAAAAGTAATAATACTACGAATAATAACAATAATAATAGAACGCTGCCGTTATCGACATTAGAAAAGGTCCCCACCACAGTGTGGAAATTGTCCCCAGCCTACGATCATCTTCGGTCCTACGTGTCTATCTTTCAAGTTGACGGTTTGTTAGTAAGTCATAAATATTTTGCCTATGATGATAATAATTATCGTAACAATCAAATTATTGACGACCGATGACTCAATAAACCCAATCATCAGCAGCAAACATATTACAATCCACATCACAAAAATATTCTGTCGGTGACCCTGAATGACGTGCAATCCACTACAATAGATTATAGTTCTAAGATATGTCCACAGATAGCGACACTAGTATGCTTGGACTCGAGTCTGGAGTCGAGTATACCGATTCTAAGAGCACATTACTCGATTCTACTCGATTCCGTCGCTAGCCCATCACTACTAAGAGGGAACTGATTCTTCTTTCTTTCTTCTTTCTTTAGGAGATTGTTTGGGATTGAGTGTAGAGCTGAGAACAGATCAGTTGCTCCTATGATTCAATCGGTAGAGCAAGTGCAGCGCTCCCTCCGGTGTTCTCCGGTAGTAAACTGTTGCCTGGAAACCAATCGGTGTTTTCGGTGGGCGAGCGGAGGACGGAGGAACAGTACTGAATGTGTACTGCTTTGCATTTCCAGTAGTGGAGCGCAACGGATGTGGTAGGGACGTAGTAAATACTGCTTTGTTAGTGTGAAGAAGGTGAATATATGAAATATATACATTCTCATTTATCGTTAGTGTTTAATAATACATACATATATATATATATATCCGATAAAATTCCATGTAAATAGAATACACCTTTTTCATTATATTTCCTTTGAACTATGAACAGTGTTGTCCGGCCCCTCAGTCTAGGGAGCAACTCGTCCGCCTGTCACCTGGCGGCCCCGGGTTCGATTCACAGCCGGGTCAGGTTATTTTAATTGTAATGATTAATATCCCTGGCCTTGGGACTGGGTGTTTTGACGTCCTTAATCTTCCTTTCCTCACACACAACATTCCACACTACCACCATTCCAATTACACGCAGGTTCATACAATATGGTGCCAGTAGGGGCAAAAGATCCACATGGATCGACGCCCCGAACAAATAGCATTGTAAAGAAAATAACCAGTGTTGAAAAACAAAGCGAGAAGCGGGACTCGAACCAGCGATTACGGAGCTTGAACGCTAACCACTTGACCACCACCGTTTCGTGTTCGTGACCCCAAAACACCGGTACATATTCGACGCGAAAATTTCTCTTGCGATTTTCTCGATAACGCCTTAGTAGTACGCCTTACTACTTGCAAATTGTGTTGTCCTAATGGACTACTAAATCTGTACAAAGTTTGAAGATAGTCCGTGATCCGAACGTCGTGGCCTCCCCTTGTAAGTGTATTGTATCTGTATTCAGTCTGTGCTTATTAAATTTACGTCTATATTTCCTCTGCTTGTTGTGTTTTGTAGATAATGCAAAGTATATTAGAAAATAATTGTGGTATTAGTTTGATATTTAGATGGTATTCATGTTTTAAAACATTTAAAGGAATTTAATATATTTTTACAGAAATGTGTACCACAATTGCTACGAAGACCGTCTGATGCATGGCATTTCTTTGAAATTACTGATGATAAACATCGGCAAAATGTAAATTTTGCGGCCGCATTTACGCATCGGGTGATAGTGCATCAAATTTGTGGGATCATATCAAGAGGCATCACAAGGATGAAATGAGCAGGTCAACTTCAGCAGCAGAAAACTACATTGCTGTATTAAGCGAGACAGTTATGTTGTGAGAAAAGGGCATTGAATAGACGGGTGAAATACTTTTACGTTTTCATACCAATAACGTGCTTAAACGTGCAGCTACATTACATTCGCTCCGTAGTTTACTCGGTACAACCGGGTGATGACGTCACGACAACTGCTCCGCTCCGTCCCAACCACCAGCCAGCGCTTTACCGTCTGAACTACTCAGCCAATCAGTTCTTGCTCTACAGTAATGAATGAGTTACGAGTATAATTTATGTAAGAGCATCGTATATAGCACCTCTTCACATGCAATGGAATATAATTACTACTTAAACATTTTAACTATTATAATATTGTAAATGCATTTGCAAGGGCATAATATATGGCAATATTCAGTCTACATTATTCTATCCACCTGCACGTATTGCAAACTGAATTTATTCTTCTTCTTTTATGTGTTTACCTTCCAGAGTCGGCTTTTCCCTCGGACTCAGTGAGGGATCCCACCTCTACCACCTCAAGGGCAGTGCCTGGAGCTTCAGACTCTGGGTCGGGGGATACAGCTGGGGAGGATGCTCAGTACCTCAACAGGCGGCCTCACCTGCTATGCTGAACAGGGGCCTTGCGGGGGGATGGGAAGATTGGAAGGGATAGACAAAGAAGAGGGAAGGATGCGGCCGTGGCCTTAAGTTAGGTACTATGCGGGCATTTGCCTGGAGGAGAACTGGGAATCCACGGAAAACCACGTCCAGGATGGCTGAGGGGGAATCGAACCCACCTCTACTCAGTTGACCTTCCGTGGCTGAGTGGACCCCGTTCCAGCCCTCGTACCACTTTTCAAATTTCGTGGCAGAGCCAGGAATTGAACCCGGCCCTCCGGGGATGAGCTAATCACACTAACCACTCCACCACAGAGGCGGACGCAAACTGTATTCAACAGATCCAAATCTGTTATTCATAGAGTAACAAATAATGAGGCAATCTTGAAACGACTGCAGCATTTGAATGACAAACGTAGAAAACTCATGCTCCTGTGGATTTAGTACTGAAACCTAAATTGTAATTCCACCCAAGATCACCGTTACTACATTGCCCATATTAAAGCATTTGGATTTTCCGCCAGTGAATTCAATCGGAGGACTACCGGAGGTCTCCGGAGGACGAGCAAAAACAAGTGCTCCGCTCCGCTCCTTCCGTTCCCAGCTCTACTTGAGTGTCTCTACTTCTTCTTCTGCTTCTGCGTAGGCAACGGTTCTTCCTCTACTACTCCTTGAAATGTTGTGTCGGGCTCCTTGTAAGTTTCGTCCAGTCAATATTCTTATGAGAGTTATAAAAAAAAACCCGTATAGATATGTGTATAAATGTAAATAAATAAATAAATAAATAAATAAATAAATAAATACATAAATAAATAAATAAATAAATAAATTAATAAATTAATTAATTAACGGGAGCACTGCATTATACACACGATAGAAAACACTGAGGGGTTTGGAAAAAGAAGTGCGCATTATAGACTTAACTCATAGAGCGGTAACGGTATCGTATGCAAGGGATAATCTTTTTAGAGAAGGTAGTAGACAGCTTTAGTAACAAAATGGAAGAAAAACTGAGAATAAAGACATAGTCATCACAAAAAGAACGAGCAGGTTATATACAGAAAGGAAGCCAGGAGCATACCAACAAAAGACAAATGAAAGAGTAATATGATATCTAAAGTGAGGTTGGAGTCATCAAGAAAAGTGGTAATTAGTGAAATTGCAGTGAGTGTCAGATTATAGAGTAAACAAGAAATACTGGTAGGCAATGAAAATTTGTGCTGGACAAGGCGGTGTAAAAAACGTCGGCGGGCTGAACGATATAAAGGACATTGGAAAAATATATGATTAGCATGTCCGTCGGGGTAACCACAGTCACAAAATGCGTGAGTTGTCAGATGAAACTGATATTTATAGAGCGGAGTAAGGACATGATTAAATCATAGACGGATGATAGTAGTAATGTGTCGTCTAGAGTACTGGCCTGTTGTGAACCACGGTTGTTGGGGAATAAGTGTTTGCAGTTGGTAGTACGATCTACCTTTGTACTTGGCAATATCATGCCATTCTGATTGCAATTCAAAGTGAGCCTTGTTTTTGACATGTATAAAATAATCAGTGGGGGGAATGGCTGTAGTAGAGGCGGGACTGCTTGCTTTGCATAAGTATCGGCTCGTTCATTTCCATAAATTCCAATATGCGCTGGCAACCAGACGAAAGTGAGGTAGACGTTTGAGTGTTCGAGGGTATAATTAAGTCTGCCTGTCGGGAAGTTTTCATTTCGAACCCCGAAGGGTGCGGCGGGCCAGCTAGAAGGTTACGCCCTCTCTCTGGCCAGGAGAGGTGTCGGGGTTATGGAGAAGTGAAATAAGAAGAAGATGGGTAATTGGCGGTGTGAAAAGTGAGATTTTTGGCGGGCTTCTTGGCTAGGGAGATGTGACGTATTTCCATGCAGAACAGATAGGTCATGGGGGAAGGTTACACGAAATTACCAAAGAGAAGATGTAGTGCTAGGTTGTTGTATAAAGAGGAGAAGTTGACTAGGGAAGTAAGAATAAGGCGAAGGAGATTCACAGATGGTGGCGGTGGTAGAAAATAGTTGGGTAGGGTGGATAATATCGAAGATATGGACGAGGTGATTGAGGAGGAGGGGGAGTCGGCCGGGGACGGCTGCGGGGTGTGGTAGAACGATGTAAGGTGGTGGAGGAGAACGATAAGGTTCAACACGATGATGGCGGCCGTAGAGTTGTAGTCCTTGGGAGATGAGGCGCTGGAAGTCTTGGGCAGTCGGAAGCTGTAGTCTAATTAAGAATGTAGGTCCGTCTGCGTTGTAGATACGAGAAGCTCTTCTTACAGGAAGGCCTGCCTGGAGAAGTTTGTATGCGATGGCTTCAGCTGCTATGCTCGGATCGACTCCACGAACGACACAGCTGTAGATGCTGCTGTGATCAGACGGTGGTGGTGTCAATAGTGGACGTGCCATGCTTGCAGGTGGATCGTTGGGAGTTCCTTCGATAGGAAGTGGAAGGAATGGGCTCTGGAGACTAGTTTGTTCAGAGATGGGAGGGAGGGGGTGAGGGGACGTCGTTAGAAGGAAAGGGTGGGGAATTACTCGGGTAGTAATAGGAATATTGGGGGAAGTGTGAGAGAGGTGGTCGTCACACACCACCTGCCTTTTTAAATCCTCAGAAAGACTGTCTTATCGTTTTTCCCAACTGAAAAGAACGCAGGTCATTACAATGACGTCAGTAGGAATGGCGCGATTAAAAGCAATACTTTCACATGAAATACTCGATTAAATGAAACACCTCATATTTTCTCACTTTTAACGAACGGTACTACGCTGCTGATCTAACAGTTCAAAGTTTGAGAGCTGGAATAACCAAGCTGCAGACAGCAGTGATCCGTGAAAATCTTCGTCCTTTTTCGGAGTGGGGAGGGGGTTTCGAACAGTGGAGAGTCCCAGCTGTTTCCTAGGAGTACCCGATGAGTCTGAAAATCTCACTGCACTACACGGGCGGCGGAAACATCTATCTGGCTTGGAGGAAACATTTCCCTCCAAGTCACAGGAGAAACACCCTCTTCACTGCTAATTTGGAAAAAATTAATGAAGAATTGAATAAAAGTGAACAGGAAGAAGCTTTTCTTAAGAAAGGGCTCTTTTCAGGGTTGAATTTATTTAGTGAACTGTGGTGCTATAATTTGGAAAAGGCTAAACTGTAATTCTAGACCAGGTCATACCACCACCACCACCACCACCACCACCACCACCACCACCACTACCAACACTAACTGGGCCTCTGTCTTAAGTGTGCACACTGCTCATTCAAAACAGCGCGTTAGAGTAGGGATCGAATAGATTGAATACTATGATGAACCAGTGTGTTACGTACCAGCAGTTTCAGAAAATGTATGAACCAGTGGAATAGCATTTTAAAGAAGAACATTTTTTAACTCCCCAGCTATTTCCCGCCAGTATTCAGTCGGGCTGTTATACTCGGTACGCAGCAGTAATCCAATCTATCGGAGGTGAGTGGCAGCGTACGAGACAAAGAACATCACAACAATGGTCAATGTAATGTTATTGTTGATCAATGTTATGGGCTTTCGATATTGTAGGCCTTCACATTTAGTTTTCTTCCGACTCTGAAATACCCCCCTTATCATAATCGGTACAGTAAAACTGAATAATACTTTTCTTTATAGCTTAGACTGTAGTTTCTTATTCCCTGACTCTATATACCTATTATCATTAAATTCTGATAAAACCAATTTCTCGTGGCTCGGCTTTGTATGGACTTAGCAACAAAAATACAAATTCACGAATAGCTGCGTTATCATAGCCGGTACGCTAAGAATTAATAGGATATAAATGATGGGAAATTTAATTCTATATAACATTAGTTATAGTTTCATATGAAATACTCGATCAAATGAAACACCTCATATTTTCTCACTTTTAACGAACGGTACTACGCTGCTGATCTAACAGTCCAAAGTTTGAGAGCTGGAATAACCAAGCCACAGACAGCAGTGATCTGTGAACACACTTCGTCCTTTTAAGGCGGGAGGGGGAGTGGGGTCGAATAGTGGAGAGTCCCAGCTGTTTCCTAGGAGTACCCGATGAGTCGGGTTTGAGAGTTGGAATAACCAAGCCACAGACAGCAGTGATCCGTGATAGGACCAATAATAATATAAATATTCGAGAATTAAGTTTTAGGCCTTCCCCTAAACTACCATCTTACTCAGCGTGAATAAAATGATTTATAGCCTAGATTGTAGTGGATCATCCCCCGACTTTACATACCGATTTTTATTAAATTCTCTTCAGCCGTATTCTCGTGATGCGTGTACATACATACATACATACATACATACATACATACATACATACATACATACATACATACATACATACATACATACATACATACATACATACATACATACATACATACATACATACATACTGAAACGGGAACGCCCTACAAGCATTCACGTTTCATTCTTTTATTAAGAGGAGCTCGCTAACACCCGGCCGTAAGCATTTAAAACTTGCGCCGAGCGCACAGGCATAGTGGGAACTGCAAGCAAGCTCGCGATGTTCTAGAACACCGGCCAAGGACAAGCGACGTCACGCAGAAGGTTCCTTCGTGTTCCATAGCATTGCTGCATGAACGAAATATAATCTCAATATTTCAATAACGTCACCTTGCGGGCAGGAATAATGAACGCTGCTAGCCGAAATTTCGTGTCAATCGGTGTGAAGATGGCCAAGATATAAAATTTTCTTGGGGCCCACATGTGTAGCCACGCCCACCGGCCTTCGGCAATATAAGCGAGTCGCCAGCCTGGGGTAAAGGAGAATGTGTGCAGTGTGCAGTAGGCAGAGAGTGAGGGAAGTCGGCAGTAAGCCGTGAGTTCAGTGAGTGTGTGCAAGTAAGCACGTCGCGACATAATTCGTCACTCGGTCCGGCTGTATACTTGAGTTCAGAACGTTCGTGTTAAAAGCTTTCTCCGTGGGCTTGATTTCATTTAAAGACTGTGTTCTCGCATAAACTGTGCCAGCCTTGATTTCATTTAAAGACTGTGTTCTCGCATAAACTGTGCCAGCCTTGACTTCATTTAAAGACTGTGTTCTCGCATAAACTGTGCCAGCCTTGATTTCATTTAAAGACTGTGTTTCTCGTATAAACTGTGCCAGCCTTGATTTCATTTAAAGACTGTGTTTCTAGCATAAACTGTGCCAACCTCAATTTCATTTAAAGACTGTGTGAAAACAGCGATAGTGTTTCTAGCCAGCCTTGATTTCATTTAAAGACTGTGTTTCTAGCATAAACTGTGCCAACCTCGATTTCATTTAAAGACTGTGTGAAAACAGCGATAGTGTTTCTAGCCAACTTTGATTTCATTTAAAGACTGTGTTAAAACAGCGACAGTGTTTCTAGCATAGACTGTGCCGACCTTCATTTCATTTAAAGACTGTGTCTATCCGTTGAACTGTGTTCGTAATAAACTGTGCCAACATTCCCTCTTAAAGACAGTGGAATGCAGTATCGTGATTTCTTTCCGAGGAACCATGCCAATTCCCATCATAACCTGTTCAGAATCACGTATGATCTTAAGTGCCAGTGATAATCTTCTAAAAATTACGACGTAATAGAACTTGGACTGTCATTTATTTCAACAAGTGTATTGTGCTCATGGAGTACAGTGCAGAGACTGTACCCGGTAAATTTAATTTTCTTTATGAAGTGCTTAATCACTGCACCTCGGAAGGTCCTAGATTGTTTTCGTTTGTTTATTATTCCAAATACGATAATTCCTTCCATCTTATCCTCGTGGAACTGTGACTCTAACTTTATCCTTGCTGCTAAAGTGCGTTCAACATCATTGACTGTGGGAACTATTTCGGCGTGCTTCGCCTTAGAGAAGTGTCACACCAGTGTCCCATGACGTCCAATGTGGAAGCTCCACATTTCCCCGTTCCTGCCTCAGGTTCGAGTCATCAACACTAATACAGAGAAAACACCAACGAGGGAAGACAACGCCGACGCCGACCGCAAGACGACACAGCCGCCGCAGGACGACGTCCTCTCCACGCCTTCAGGGACAACTCCACGATTCAGCTGTAAAAGGTGACATAATTCTTTGCATATCTATTGAATAAACTGAAGGATCCACTTAATCATGAATTTTTTTTTTCACTACCCTTCTTTCTCACTCTCTTAGCATGGGCCGTACACGCCTTGTCGTTCCTCATGCTCTCCGATAAACTGAAGTACGGGCGTTCCTGTTACAGAGAGAAGGTAGTGAATAGTGGCACCCATGACGTTGGGGCCCGATTAAAGAGAGTGAATAGTGGCACCCGTGACGTTGGGGCCAGATTAAAGAGAGTAAAGTGATAAAAATTAACTTTGAAATCAGTGATATCTTAACTTATCAATTCAAATAAAAGTGCATAGTACATACGTTAATTCCAGTTCAGTGAATGTGTTAAAATTTTACGAAGATCAATTCAATGACTTTGACGAAATTTTAAACTTTTGGCACAGAACTCTGATTAAGTTTATGGCACAAGTGATTATTTTTTTCTTTCTCTTTCTCTTGTTATGTAAAACATTTCAGGCATAATATTTATGCACAGTCTCATATAAAATTTTGATATTTATGTCAGTGAAACATTGAACTTTACCATTGGACAATAATGGTGATATTTAATTTTATGCACAAGTGTTTGATATTTTGTGTTGGTGAGATTTTGAACTTTACCATTGGACAATAATGGTGATTTTACGTATGAAGTGAATGATTGTATTTTCTGTATTTTGTGAAAATAACGACATTAATGTGGAAAATATACTAGCTGCCATTGAGGCTTTAAAAATCAGTCTAAATGACAGGATTACGGAAAGTAACACTAATCTCGGGCGTAGGATTGCTGAATCTAATAACACTTTAGGAGCTCAACTTAAAGAATCTAATAATACTTTAGGAGCTCAACTTAAAGAATCTAACGCGGCCCTGGAAGCCACTAAGGCTAGTATAGGTCAACTTAGGGAGGCTAATGAAGTAACTAATCGTAATATCACTCAACTAAGGGAGGCTAATGATGCAAACATTGTAAAATTGACAGAATCCGTTGATCAAAAGTTCGCAGAAGTTAATAATAATTTGGAACGTAGGCTCAATAGTGCAGGTGCCGAAATTGAAAAACGATTTAAAGAATCTAACAAAAGAATGGATTCTAAGTTTACGGAAATAAATGAAAGATTAACACGTGACTTAGAAACCATTAAGCAAGATATAAAATCACAAGTGGCGGAGGACTTAAAACTTGCTTTCCCGTCTTCTTCTCAGGAAGTCCTTAAAGAAGTAGAAAGCTTAAAGGAAGAATTTCAAGAGTCCCATGCTCAATTATCTCTTGCGCAAACTAAAATCGCTTCTATTCAAGACAAACTTCATGAATCTGTTAAAAATAATTTCATGAAGTTGGGAAACGAAATTACTCTTCTGAAAAGTCAGCAAGAGGAGGCCGATAAACGTGTCAAGACTCAGTTAGATAATGCTCACACGCAGATAACTTGTATCTGTCGCTATGTAGCGGAAGTCAAGACCGACATAGAAAAGGAAGTCAAGGAAATTGAGAATTCCGTACTGGGGAAAATTAAAACCCTAAAACTTGAACTCCAAGGAGGTATAGAAGCTCTCAACAGCAAAGTATCGCAAATCGAACAGGATGTTTCATTATCTAGCCTTCACAACACTCGTGGAGAATCCATGAATGTTTCCACAGTTTTTAAAATAACTGAGGAAAAACCAGCCAAATTTTCGGGCAAGGAGGAGTATACTGCTAAGGAGTTTCTCCTCAACCTCGACGAGTTCTTTCAAGAAAATCACGTTAAGACCGACCGCCGATTACGAATAGCATCTCGATTGTTAGAAGGCAAGGCGTTAATGTGGTTTACCGCTTTTAAATTCAGTATTAACACTTACGAAGAGTTTAAGGAAGCCTTACTTAGACGATTTTGGAGTGCTGAGGCTCAGCACCTGATAAAACTTCAATTATACTCCAGAAAGTATAACACATCCGTTAATTCCTCGCGATATTCAGATTATCTTATATCTCAGCTTAAAAAGATGCAGTTTTCCGACCCTCCTTTACCGGAGCAAGAACTTATTCAGGTCATAACGCTGCAATTTCCACCAAATGTTCAGGAAATATTGGTGGCAGCAAACGTCCAGGACTTGGAGCAGCTCGATGATGTCCTGAGGAGACTCGATACTGCGCACACCCAGAGCGCAGCAAAAGCAGGTCGAACCAAAGAAACTACAACCAACTTTACGGAAATGAAGACTCCGGTTCAAGTAAATCCAGAACCGCGAGAAGAAAGAGAAACTCGCCGAGATATTCCGTTTCGGTACAGAAGATCTAGGAATCGTCCCTACGAAGGGAGGGCTAAGTTTCAACCTGGACCTTCATGGAGACAGGCAGCTAAGCAACCCAATGATAATAGGAACTCCCAGCCGGAAGAATTAGAGAAACGTTGGAGAGAGACTACGGAATATGTAAGGAATAAGAACAGGGAAGAGGGCTTACCTGGTGCAGCTTCTTTGGAATACCAGGCAGAGATGCAGAGAAGAAATGAGAGAACGGAAATGGATCCAAGAGCTACGGGTACCAAAAAAAACCTTTGACGAAGCAATAAAGAGATTGCCTGAAAACCCGGAGGGAGGAGAAGTAGTATGTAGCGCACTCATTAACCATTGGTATTTAGAGGATGCAGATTTACTATATGAGGATTCAACACCACGACAGCCTCAGATACAACGCGGCTTACCGATCATTATCATTAAGTTAGGCAATATGATTGTCCACTCTTTAGTAGACTCAGGATCGCAAGCCTCACTAATTTCGCAGAAATTAATAGATGTGGCGCAGGAGACGACCTACATCTCCATCTTGCCGGTTGCTCAAGTTAAGGTTAAAGGCATAGTTCCTGACAAAGCTATTAAATGCAAATTCCAAGCGTTTCTTGAGTTAGAAATTGGTGGTGTTAAGTTCCAACATCTATTTTTGATTTTGACGCAAATGAAATTTGACTTAATCCTTGGATCAGACTTTCTCATTCAACATGGGGGAATCATTGATTATCCCGCTAATGTGATTAAATTTTTCCACGTCGAATCTGTAGGGCTACAGTTGGTTACTTATAATGACGTGAAGAATCCGGAATGTGAGACCCCGGTGGACACAGTAGAAGGCAAGATGAGCGAGGCTCCGCCTGTCGAAGAAAGCGTCCACGAAGAGGGGCGACCCGAGGAAGTGGGACCCGTAGAGGACCAGATGGCGTCCATTATCGATGATGAGTTGAACGAGGACCACTACAACTTCACGCTTTACGCCAGTGTAGCTGAAAGCCCAGATTACGATGATGATGAAGTAACAAAGGCAATCCAAGAGCTTTTCAAGAAGTTTCCAGATGTATTTTCCGAGAAACCTGGAGTCATTAAGGGTTTCAAGCACCACTTAGATGTTACTGACACTTCACCTTATAAGAAACGGCCTTATCCGATACCCATGAAGTACTTGGAAGAAGCTCGGGTCATCATTAAACAGATGGAGAATGATGGAATCATATCAAAATGCGTCACACATTACATTAATCCTCTGGCTATAGTGAGAAGACTGTTCAAGTTTTTGAAATACTTTACTTGGAGATGAGCGAAAAGAAAATCGCCCAGCAATTTTCTTTTTCCCGAGCAGGGGGGAGATGAAACGGGAACGCCCTACGAGCATTCACGTTTCATTCTTTTATTAAGAGGAGCTCGCTAACACCCGGCCGTAAGCATTTAAAACTTGCGCCGAGCGCACAGGCATAGTGGGAACTGCAAGCAAGCTCGCGATGTTCTAGAACACCGGCCAAGGACAAGCGACGTCACGCAGAAGGTTCCTTCGTGTTCCATAGCATTGCTGCATGAACGAAATATAATCTCAATATTTCAATAACGTCACCTTGCGGGCAGGAATAATGAACGCTGCTAGCCGAAATTTCGTGTCAATCGGTGTGAAGATGGCCAAGATATAAAATTTTCTTGGGGCCCACATGTGTAGCCACGCCCACCGGCCTTCGGCAATATAAGCGAGTCGCCAGCCTGGGGTAAAGGAGAATGTGTGCAGTGTGCAGTAGGCAGAGAGTGAGGGAAGTCGGCAGTAAGCCGTGAGTTCAGTGAGTGTGTGCAAGTAAGCACGTCGCGACATAATTCGTCACTCGGTCCGGCTGTATACTTGAGTTCAGAACGTTCGTGTTAAAAGCTTTCTCCGTGGGCTTGATTTCATTTAAAGACTGTGTTCTCGCATAAACTGTGCCAGCCTTGATTTCATTTAAAGACTGTGTTCTCGCATAAACTGTGCCAGCCTTGACTTCATTTAAAGACTGTGTTCTCGCATAAACTGTGCCAGCCTTGATTTCATTTAAAGACTGTGTTTCTCGTATAAACTGTGCCAGCCTTGATTTCATTTAAAGACTGTGTTTCTAGCATAAACTGTGCCAACCTCAATTTCATTTAAAGACTGTGTGAAAACAGCGATAGTGTTTCTAGCCAGCCTTGATTTCATTTAAAGACTGTGTTTCTAGCATAAACTGTGCCAACCTCGATTTCATTTAAAGACTGTGTGAAAACAGCGATAGTGTTTCTAGCCAACTTTGATTTCATTTAAAGACTGTGTTAAAACAGCGACAGTGTTTCTAGCATAGACTGTGCCGACCTTCATTTCATTTAAAGACTGTGTCTATCCGTTGAACTGTGTTCGTAATAAACTGTGCCAACATTCCCTCTTAAAGACAGTGGAATGCAGTATCGTGATTTCTTTCCGAGGAACCATGCCAATTCCCATCATAACCTGTTCAGAATCACGTATGATCTTCAGTGCCAGTGATAATCTTCTAAAAATTACGACGTAATAGAACTTGGACTGTCATTTATTTCAACAAGTGTATTGTGCTCATGGAGTACAGTGCAGAGACTGTACCCGGTAAATTTAATTTTCTTTATGAAGTGCTTAATCACTGCACCTCGGAAGGTCCTAGATTGTTTTCGTTTGTTTATTATTCCAAATACGATAATTCCTTCCATCTTATCCTCGTGGAACTGTGACTCTAACTTTATCCTTGCTGCTAAAGTGCGTTCAACATCATTGACTGTGGGAACTATTTCGGCGTGCTTCGCCTTAGAGAAGTGTCACACCAGTGTCCCATGACGTCCAATGTGGAAGCTCCACATTTCCCCGTTCCTGCCTCAGGTTCGAGTCATCAACACTAATACAGAGAAAACACCAACGAGGGAAGACAACGCCGACGCCGACCGCAAGACGACACAGCCGCCGCAGGACGACGTCCTCTCCACGCCTTCAGGGACAACTCCACGATTCAGCTGTAAAAGGTGACATAATTCTTTGCATATCTATTGAATAAACTGAAGGATCCACTTAATCATGAAATTTTTTTTCACTACCCTTCTTTCTCACTCTCTTAGCATGGGCCGTACACGCCTTGTCGTTCCTCATGCTCTCCGATAAACTGAAGTACAGGCGTTCCTGTTACAATACATACATACATACATACATACATACATACATACATACATACATACATACATACATACACACATACATACATACATACATACATACATACATACATACATACATACATACATACATACATACATACATACATACATACATACATACATACATACATACATACATACATACATACATACATACATACAGAAATTACGAAAAAGTAAAAAAGTGCATTTCCTTGTTACTCTGGACATGACTGATACAGAAATACCATTCTTTTCAAATTCTGAGCAATGTACAGACAAAACTCTTATTTTATATATATATATAGATATCTTATCAGGGCAGAACACAAAAACACTGGGACACAAAATCTTCACGTCGGTGTGATCCGTCACGACGACTTACTACAAACGAAGTAGACCGGACTACAAATAAGGGTTGGGATGTTAATGTACATAACTGAATTTACACTAGAGGGTTACAAGTGAATATTACATGCAATTAAAAACTTGGTGATAAATTCTGCAATGCGAACTGTTGTATGGTACACAAAACACAAAACATTTAATGGCAGTTGGTAGCCCGCGGTTATAAGGTTAGAGAGCAACTCGCGTCTTTGATGTTCATATGTCTGACATTGGAAGAATATCTGGTTTATACAGCCAAGTGCCAGTCCACATGGACATATATTGCTGTCAATAATTTTGAGGCGATAGAGATGTTCAGGCGTACATATATGATTTAAAAGGATACGTATGATTGCAGTAATATTTAATTTGTTTAGAATATATTTGCTTGCGAGTAGTCGTCATCGAAACTTTAATGGCGGTTCCGATGCTTCAGCTAAACAAAATGGCATGTTAGCGTGCAAGGTTAAGAAGTACGTCGCTCTAAAAATTCAAAACTTTAATGGCGGTTCCGATGCTTCAGCTAAACAAAATGGCAGGTTAGCGCGCAAGGTTACGAAGTACGTCGCTCTAAAAAATCAAATCATTGACCCTTGCCGCCAAACGCTAGGAAAAACGCGGTAAAAATCCAAATTCGCTAGGAAGTCGTACGCGATAGAAATTCAAATCAGAGGCTGTTACTGCAATTCCAATAGTTTAGCTGAATGCTGACAGATGGCACATACAAAACACACCTTTAGCGCTCACACCAGTATAGCTGAAATCGAGACTCCTTACTGCTCCTTACAAGCATTCTCTTTGCTTGCAAAGTGTGCAGGGAAGAATCCAGCTGGCCGAGTGTTGGACTCCCTTAAGCACAGTTGGCTGGATCCCTCACTTCGCTCCTTATTCCGGCCTTGGCCATCGCTTGTGAAGCCCAGCATAAAGCTGTAATAGGAAAGTGTCGCCACAATGCCGCTGGAGCACTGGCCTCCTAAGTCACTGACAGGAAGCTCTATACTGCAAATTACCGCCTTTCTAGTTTCATTTAAATTGTTTTGCTGTTGTAAGTCTCGGTAATGTGTTCGCAATGAGGTAGGCTATTTATTGGCTTGTTATTGAGAGTTGATAGTTATGCGATAATTAGTTTACTTTTTATTGTGTAGTTTGTATTTTTGTATTTGAATTATTTCTATTGTGTATTTTTAAATTGAGTTTACAAATCTTGGAATATCCGATATTATTAAGCGCCTCTTTGTACTTCAAACTGATTTTTTGCAAACTAGATAAAATGTAAATGAGTGGTTCAAAGTGATATCTCGCCGTAACTTCGTCCTAAATAAGAATTCTAACTTATGCGCTAATTCATTTTTCTTTTTATTGTGTAGTGTAGTGATTTGTTTCACTTTAACTGTGTTTGGAAATATTCGAAGATGTTCTTCTGTGTGCCTCTTTCCACTCCTAACAGGAAAAGGAGCAAATGAACACTATCATTTCACGAATTCCATGTAGACCAAGACAAAACTAAGGAGTGGCTGAAAGCAATTTCTCGCGATATCTTTGTCCCTAACACTAATTCTGCTTCTTCTGTTGTTTGTGGCCTTCATTTCAGGAACTAACTTCGAAGTTTTTGCATTTTTGAGAAATAACTTATAGACTCTCACTGCAACTAATAAGCTGACGCAAAGCGGAGAACACCACGTTGAAATATAAGAAAAATTAATCAGATGAATTCTCATATTGTTGAGATTTACTTACAAATTAATTTTCAAATGTCAGTTTCACTGTAAAACAACTAGCATAAAGCGCTGTTATACCTGAAGCAGAAATGACAAGCACAAGGATGCCTAAAACATCTAAATTTGTATTATAGCTCCCTACAACCACGCTTGAATTAGCACTTTCATCTTAGTTTTGCTTTCTATTTTCGGGTATTTATTATCTATAAATTTTGTATCATTGAATAATCCATTAGGTGGAGTCATAATTTCCACATGACAGCAACACAACACATTTTTTCAAAGTTAATGTGCAATTTAACATTTATACACTGGCAAGTAGGAGCCATTACTGTTATGACAATAAGGCCAATGTATGAAGCTAAGTGTTACCTGTGCAATGAACAGTTTGCCAATTATTTACTCAAAATACTTTTCTCTCACAGAATTTCTATTGAAAATTCAAGTCCAAGCTATGAATGAAATGTAATCTGAGAGTGTGAAAATCCACATCCTGTTTCCAGTCATTCAACGGGGTCAGGAATGGATGAATGAAGTCTCCGACTAGCGGATAGGATAGGAAATGTGCCGTTTGCCGAATCATGTCGCACCTCTCTGGAGCAATGATAAATGACTGGTAAATGAAATGAAATATTAAAGGAGAGTGTTGCTGGAATTAAAAATGACAGGGAAAACCGGAGTGTCCGGAGAAAAATCTGTCCCGTCTCTGCTTTTTCCTGCATAAATCTCAGATGGAGCTACCGGAATTTGAATCACGGTATCCAGCGGTGAGAGGCCGGCGCGCTGCCACCTGAGTCACGGAGGCTACAATCTGAAACTATATATATTGAAATGGTGGGAAGTTCTGCTATGTATCTAAATGCTATGGATAATAAAAGTAATTACTATTATTCCTCACAGTTAGGGAACGTCAGTTGGACTACTCCTTCTCTCCGCAGTTTCATTTCACGGCGTTATTTTGGCAAATGCCTACGAAGGTAACCTTTAAGATTAATAATTTTAACAATATTAGTCAATGTAACATACTCCTTCATTTCTCTTAATTAAGATAATTCCGGAATCAAAGTCAATATCAGAATATCAGCCGGACTACACCACCTCTCCGCAGTTCCATTCATGACATTATTTTGGCAAATATCAATTAAAGTAATGTTCAGGAATAATCATTTTAACATTATTAACCCATGTAATATTCTCCATACCTCTAAATTACGATAAATCGGCAATCAAAATCAATGTCTTTTCCACAGAGGAGTGTGCATTTCTACAGCAAAAACTTAGGTCGCCAGTGCCATGTGTCGAGCTATGAAACTACTCCGATTACAGTGCGTGGACCGGATTATTAGTGCCGGTAAGGAGCTATCTACGGCGACGCATCAAGTCGGCCGTACCTGAAGTAATGCAGCAAGACCAACTACAATTACATCCAACGGCATTTAATGTCGTTGAACGTAGCTAACACATTGCCACTACGAATAATATCACAAAAGCGACTGAGAGCAATAGCGTCCTTAAATATGGCTTCGCTATTATCGTTGCCACAGCAACAGACCATTTTCGAGCATCGTTAGTCAACATTTTCTTGCCGGTGGCGCTATACGTCAGAGTCTAGATCTCGTGGGCCTTATTATAGTCGTTTCTTGGAATTTGGAAATTGATTGAACATCTCTCTCGATAAATTATTCCATTCCCTAACTCCCCTTCGTATAAATGAATATTTTTCCCTAATTTGTCCTCTTGAATTCCAACTTTATCTTCATATTGTGATATTTCTTTCTTTTAAAAACACTACCGGTACTCAAATTTATTTTTTCTACGAATATCTTTCCACGGTATCTCTCCACTGACAGCTCGGAACATGCCACTTATAGTCGAGCAGCTTGTCTCCTTTCTCCCAAGTCTTCCCAGTCCAAACTTTGCAACATTTTCGTTACGCTACTCCTTTGTCGGAAGTCACTCACCAGGTTTACTTAATTCGAGGTGCGGATAACATTTCAAAGGAATTCAGCTCGATTTGTTTTGGTAATTTTAGACTATAGTGTTACGAAATTATCACAATGTTTGTGCTGGGGAGACTTGGGAGAAAGGAGACGAACTGCTCTGCTAAGTGGTTGCATCGTAGCCAGATTCTTTTATTAATTTTCGCAATGACCTCATTATATTTTTAAAGAAAACCCTTTTGACACATAATGCCTTTCCTTAGTGGTATGTAGAAGCGAGGAACTTTGGCGATTCGTATGAGGATCAGTAGTTTCTGAAACAATTTCAGCGTTGATGTAGTTCGGGATTCGTTTGGTTTCATTTAATTATGTGGGTTGTTGCCTTTTTGACGAGGTTTTCTGATGAATTCCTTTTGTATACGGTATCTCAGTGTAATATTCCTCTGTATACTGAATCCAAATTTTTTGTATTATTATTAGTATTTCACAATGCTGTTCTCGACGAAACGGGTAGAATATTATCTCACAACAGACCAATGTTACTGTCATTAACATTTTTGAATGCTTATTATAGTTCGCCATCCGAGTTTCTCATATTTTTCCAGGATTTATTGATCAACATAAATATTCTCTGAGAAGTGTAAACAACGTGTTTTAACAGTATCGACCTTACACTGCAGCTAGATATCTGGAATGCAGATGCGTGTTATAGAAGAAACTATTCCTGGTTACTTTACAAGTTCCTGTTAGGCTGAACGTTTATGCAGTTGTGGATTTTTATTAAATGGTTCGTCTGTAACTTGTGAATTTGTGTGGAAATCTACTTTGAACATAATGGTACAGCTTGTTTAGTATTGGAATGTATCCTCACAGAGCTGTTATTTGATTTGTTTGAATTAAAGCAGACGTAATGGTGTTTATACTTTGCTTGGCATGAACTACTGTTGTTTTTACGGAATTAAGAATCAGCTGCTTGAGGAACCTTTGGTGTATTTCTTTTTTCCACCGGCTGTTGTTTTCGTAGTGCGTCTGGAATGTTATGGGTTACCTGTACCTTTGAGAACGTATCCAGGTGGGTTTGCCTTTATATCCGGTGACGTCAATCTGTCAACTCAGTCGGGACAGTGATTCATGTCGAAGACGGGATTTATTAGACTCTGTGCTTGATTGTGTGGACCCAGGTGTATGGGAAAGTTTATGCGCGTGACTCTAAATTAGATGTAAGCATTTTAATTCTCTTTTCCTGCCTGCCGGTGTCGGTATCTCTTCCCGTATTATGATTACTGGTTTTGAGTATGCTGCGTGTTTATCCTTTTCTGATTTCGCGTTAGTACTATTCCTGTTCTCTTTCTCTCTTTTCTTTTTTTCTATTTACTAGCGTTCATAGTCATGCAATGCAGTTAATCAATAACTCGGCGACTGCCTAGACATGCAGCACGAACCATATCCTGGCCATCCCGTCACTGAGCATAGAGGTTACCATCTCCTACAATGAGCTACATGAACATGGCTTTAGTACGTACACTTTTGATTTACTGGGAATGGAGTTGTAAATGTTGACATACGGGCCTTAGATACGTTTTGTAGAATTATTTTAGTTTGGTTTGCACATTTTCTTCTTGTATGATGAACTTGTGTGGGAGTGGTAAAACCATTTTGCATGATGCTTTTTCAGGTTTTATTACTTTAGAGACATGCATTTGTTGTAGGTGGTGCATTATTCAAGGTCTTTTCTTTTTCATGCTAGGGTGGTTGTAACTATGTAAGGCAAACGTTTGTTATAGAGTGTCACCAAAATTAGGTGTGTATCCGATGGTAGACCATTGTGGCTCATACTACAGTTGTTTTGTAAAACATTTTTAACATGCTGACCTTTTCATTCTGAATCGCCGACGTCAGTGGTGCCGTCGGTTAGTCGTTTATTCTCCGTTCCCGAGTTCGATCCCAGCTTAGGTCAGAAGCATTTGGGGCTTTTAAAACACAGTGACACCCTGCTGTTTGCTTGTTATTCATTAAATAACTTGTGTGGGATAAATCTGTCATCGTAGTGCCCCTTAAGACCTTTAACAGTCAAAAAGGAAATTAAGTGAAATAGATTTATTTCATTACAATTTTGAGACAGTGGTATGCAGATTAATCACTTATGACATAAATATTACAGTAAAACATGGACGGTGGCACAGTCATTCACCGGGAACTACTCATCTACCAGGGGTAAAAAGATCGAATGTACTGAAAGCATTATACTTGCATACCTTAATAAAGTGTAGGTGGTGTATTATTCAAGGTCGTTAGTTTTTCATTATAGGGTTGTTATAACTATGTAAGGCAAAAGTTTATTACCCGTCTGACAGTTTTATCTCCTACCTTGTAAATGGTGATTTATACAGCCACACATCCAGCTTACTGAAGTCTTAACTGCTTATATGCCTCGCTTCACCCAACAAATACCGCACACAGACCAGTCTTGACTTTTCCTTAAATTCCTGTGGATTAGCAAAGGGCCAAAACCAGATTTCACCATCTGGTTCCATGCTCAGCTATTCAGTTGAACTCTCTCCAACCATAACCCACCTGCAGACTCTCTTCCTGATCTCCTCAACATCCTCTTAGGTCTTAATCTCCTCTGTCCTTGCGGATTCCACTCTAGGGCTTGTCTGATGATGTCATCAGATCTTTATACAAACCAGTAGTGGTAAGTTAATATGCACGCACGCATGCACGCACGCACACCTAACATTGCCTCAAATGCCGAGTAGTTGTTGATTTACCAGAAATTTGACCATTTTCTATCACTGGAAAGAATCGGAATACTGTTGTTTAAGTTTTCAGAGGCATAGACATTGAAATTATGGAAAAGTTATTTCACCCTCAACAGATATTTTCACCTATTTTGTGGAATAGCTCTAAAAGAATTAATCCTTGACTTCCTTGAGAACTGATAAAATACAGTATTAAAGATAAGTGGAGTAACCTGTAGGCTTATCCGATTTCTGTGACCACCCCCTGTGGGTGGGGGAAGCAGATGAAGAATACACTCACAATATTCCCTGCCTGTCGTAAGAGGCAAAAAAAAAAAAAGGGGCAACCAAGGGATGATGGACCTAGAACCATGAGACTACTTGTGATTAGTACCATTATGCGAGGAACACCATGGGTTGACTTTACTTGCGATTAGTAGGCTACCACCATGTGAGGAGCACCATGGGTCTACATTACCTAGGAGCAGTACCGTTATGTGAGGAACACCACAGGTCTAGGAATTGCCTGTGGTTAGTACCATCATGTGTATGATGTGGAGGAGCTGGCAGTGGCTGCACAGACAAGTGTCTAGCGCGAGAACGTGCCGAGCGCTGCGCTCGAAAGTGTTGGCTAACATCCCCCTCCACCTAGCCCAGTAGGTTAGAACATGCTGTGGTGTACAGTTGCGTCAGAAAAAAATTGGTCGTATTACTTACGGAACGCCTGTTGTATACATTATCCTTATAGACTGTTATGCCTTTCAGCGTTCAGTCTGCAAGCCTCTGTGAATTTACTAAACATAGCCACAATCCTCGATTTGCAACTAGTATTGTGGCCTCTTAGTTCTAGTTGATATTAATACTATTTGTATTAATGTAAGAGCACCCTAAGTTGGCAAGTAGCCAACATTTTGCCATTCTTCCAGTAGGCTTTGTCAAAGTTTATTGATAGCAAAGAAGAAAAGCAGGAGTATTTGTACTCTAGAGCGGACTGCACAGTGAAAGTGCTGCCCTCTGGAATAGTGTGTGTTCTTCTTGTCCTTTTAGAGCTAGTTTACAGATGTTAGACAGGAGTAATCCCACATCTTTAAGTTATTTGGTTGTTTTTTGAATTTTTATGGCTTCTCTGATTTTTTTTTTTTTTTTTTTGGTGAAAGTGACAGCTGGAAGCTAGCAGCTGTTTCATGAAATAGGATGGGATGTCTGCGGTACAATGTGTGCTCGGTTATCGCTGATTCCGAGAGCTGTGTGTGTGTGTGTGTGTGTGTGCGCGCGCGCGCGCGCGTCCTGTGGCTTGTGGCTACAGACTGGCTCGTCTTTCCAATGTAGATCCGTCCTCAGCTGCATGGTATTCTGTGTACTACTTTCTCTTGAAGATGGAAGTTGTCCTTCACTGGTCAGATGAGATCAAGTACCTGTGGTCCTGAGCTGAATGTCGTGTTTGTTTAGTGTTTCTTTAAAATTATGGATATCCTTTCTGAGACATCCTTTATGTATAGTAAGAAGGCTTCGTTTCAGCCTTCTTCCATCGTGCATGAGACATGTTCCGACTTGGGTTTGATGGCTCAAAAATCTTGTGGTGACAGTGCTTGTTTCTCCGGAAAATACAGCACACTGTATGTAATTCTGTTTCTGTGGCCTTGTCTTTGCTGTGTTGACCAGGATCGTTATTATGGATCTCTTCTGTGCTGGGTAATAGTGCAAATCTGCATTTATATACTAGTTAGAGAGAGAGAGAGTGTGTGTGTGTGTGTGTGTGTGTGTGTGTGTGTGCGTGCGTGTGCGGGCTTCTTGTAGACAGTGTGACTATGTCCCATCTGGCCTACGGGTTGCTAGGACGTCCAGGAAAAGGATGGTTCCATTTTCTTCCAGATTGTGTGTGAAATTTATGCTGTTGAGGTGTAAGGCAAACTCCTAGAGCTTCTCAAGACATGCGGGCACATAACAAATGTGTAGTCGAAACACCTAAGCCAGCAATTACGGCTGTAGGAAGGTAAACAAAGCTGAAGTGTTCCACGAAGAGGTTGGCTACAATTGGTGAAAATAATGAGCCCATGACAACTCCCTCCGTCAGCTGGTAATGCTGTGCATAAAGAAAATGGCTGGTGATGAGTTAATGCCGGTATATCTTGGCAATACCTTCGTTCAAATTGTCGGTGATTATGTTCACGACTATCCAGTGATACTCTAGTGAAAAGGGATTCAGCATCAAAGCTGACTAATATGCCAATGTCATTCAGCTGTATTTGTACCTTTTTGACAATATGTATGAAATGTAATGAGTCGTTGACACAACTATCTGTTAATCCAGTGAGAAGTTGCAGCTGGTGAGCGAGATGTTTGACTAGTTGGTATGTGGGCGAACTGATAACACTGACAATCAGCTTCAGTGGAACGTTTACCTTTTGAATTTTCAGTAAATTAAACTGTCAATTTTGAGCCAACTTTCTCCCTGAACGTCATAGTGCCCATGACAATCATAACATTTTCTATCCTCAGCATGAAGAATGATGATATCGTCTTGTAGCTGTTTCAGTGCTGTGCGTTCTTCTCATGTGATGTTCTGCTAAAGTGGTTTGAAGTGTTTAATGATACAAGCTGACTACCTGAATTCCTTCCATGACATACGAGGGTAAGGCGTGAATTTCACCATATCCGTTTGGAGGAACTAATTTGTGGAATTGAGGGAGCCATTATTCATCTACCCTCGGACAGACAGCACTCTCCAAACCTATGTGCTGACCTAGGCACATAGATGTCACGTTCGTTGTGTGGCCACATGGCCTCAAGATGATCCAGGAGTTTGCTACACACCTCAACATTACAAGATATTAAAATCATTCCATATTGACGGTTTTCACTTCACAAAGGAAATTTAATACATCCTCCTGTTCAAAACATACATACATATTTCCATCTTTAGGCAGAGAAATATTGGTCATACATGTTTCAGCTCCTTTAAGCCATCTTCAGTGACAAAAAGTTATAATTTACATAATTGATGTAATGGTCAGGACGTTCGAGAGGGCAACTGTTCAGTAAATTTGATCCACATTGGCAGTTTCCACCATGAGTTACGATTTACCTGGCATTTGTTCTCTTCACACACATAGTTACCTCAGCTTTCTCGCTGACCTCTTGATAACTTGGGATTGTGACTCAACGGAAACAGACTGTTATTTTCAATTTTAACACAGTGTATTCGTCCTCATTTTTAATTTCAACATACTGCACATTTAGAGTAAGAGGTCCACAACCTCGCTATAATTATTTATTGTTTTAATTGTAACATGCCTCATTTGTTTTTCATTCTTTTCTTCATTGCGTTTTAACATATTCTTTTAGCATCAATTCTGTAAATTTTAACTTTTCGTCACTGAAGATGGCTCAGAGGAGCTGAGATGTATGATCAATATTATTCCATCTAAAGATGGAGATATGTATGTACTGAACAGGAGGAATTAAAACACCTCTGCAGCATAGAAAACGGCATACGTTTCACACACAAACTGGAAAAAAAATGGAAAAATCCCTTTCCTGGGCATCCTAGTGACCCATAGGCCAGTTTGGATGTTAAGCCACACTGTCTACAGGAAGTCCACACACAAAAACTGCTACATGCAGATTCGCACCATCACCCAACATGGGACTTAAGTGTAAAAAAATTACAATTGGCAGAAAAATTAAAGCAAAGTTCAAGTGTCGTTTTCTTCCTGATTCATTACCTAAGTCACCAAAAACCATGTTTTTCCTTCCTTTCTTAGCAGCTTCTGTACGAATACTGGTAACTCTGGAAGCTTGTCTCTTCTCCTTCTCCAAAGAACGGAAAATGATTCACCTGCATTTTGTTATTTCACAAATCAACCTTTTCTGAGTCGAAGTTATGGGGATTGCAATTTCTGTCAAGTCATGATTGTTAGGTATAGGTGCAGGACTTACATGGCTTGAAGTTGATGCGATACTTTCCTGATGAGAACAATCTCATTCCGATAACATTTCATGACCTTTTGTCCCCGATTTCTTCAATAGAGACTCCTGTTCGGTAAGAGCTCGTCCCTATCTCTTTCCTATCAAAAGTTCAGCAATTCGTTAATTAGCTAAGGCTGATTTATGTTTACACGTATTGTTTATTCCCTTGAATACAAGCTATCAATTATTACAACACACTGTCTTTCAATAATAACAGTATCTTGATACGCAACTACCAGATGTTACTTGCGCGAGTACTTCACAAAAAACAGACTGGCTACCACCACAGAACCGACAAAAAAGATTCAACATACAAGAATAGCAAAACTTATAGTTGTCAGCACTATTGTAGTACCATCAGGAATACCAATACAAGCATAAAATGTTGTTCAATGACAGTCTAGTACTGAAATTAGTCCATAACAGGTTTTATAAATTCATTCAGAAATATGGTAGATCGTACAGCTTGAGTCTGTATAAATATATCAGGAGAAGGGAGGTGGGGGGGCTTTTCGCCCATCCAATGGATACGTAATTGCAAAGAACGGGCATATTTGATTGAATGGAAACATGACTGACATTATGTAACAAAGCAGTTCAGCAGATGCCACGCCCATTTCTGCTGTGTGCAGACTGGCAAACAAAGCATTATTAAAGTGATAAATTGTTTGAATTCAATGAAATAACTTTGTGACAAGAAAGAAGAAACTCAATCCTTTTAATTTGTTACAAAAAAAAATTGCCAAAATATCAATTTTTATCTCCGGAGTGTCGCCTTAACTTGGAAATATTGTTTAATCATATTAACTGGCGATGGTTTTTGTCACGATTGTCTTAAGATGTAAAACCGCATGGGCAGCGGTCCATATAGACAAGGAAAATTGTGAAGATGACTATAAAGAATGAAGAAAAACTCGTAAAGGAATGATCGCTTGATGAATAAGACAAGAGGAAGTCATTAAAGAAGTCACAACTCCCTTTATATTAGATGCCCCAATATCACAGAATTTGAAGAAAACTAAATGTGGAGGCCTACCATACCAAAAGCTCATAAAACTGATCAACAATAACATTACACTGACTACTGTTGTGATGTGATTTGTCTCTTTTGCTACTCCTCATCTCCCATAGATGGCATTACTGCTACGTTCCGAGTAGAACAGCGTGCCTGAATATTGGCAGAAAGTAGCTGGGGAGTTAGATAACTTTGCACTTGCTATATGATATCCCGTCAACGAGGGGCACTACAAGTGGTGTTTCCATAGAACAGGTGAGAAAGGAAATCAGAGGAATTTGGAAAGGGAATCACAATCCAAGGAGAGGAAATCCAAACCCTGACATTTGCCGATATTGTTATTTTATCTGAGACTGCTGAATGTTATGGACAGAGTCATTAAACGTAATGAAATGCAGTTGAACAAAGTCAGATGATGCAGAAAATATTAAATTAGGAAATTAAGTCTTAAAGCGAGGTAGATGAATATTCTTACTTGGGTAGTAAAATAACTAATGATGACAGAAGTAAGGAGGACATGAAATACAGACTAGCCAAAACAACAAAGGCCTTTCTTAAGAAAAAAGATGTACTCGCTTCGAACACTGATATAGAAATTAGAAAGATGTTTTTGAAGACTTTTGTATGGACCGTGGCATTGTATGGAAGTAAGTAAACTCATGTCCTCATTCCAAGGTGGTGCAGCTCTTTTTTCAGGCACACCCCCAATGGAGGTGAGCAGCATGTATCATTTCAACCACATATCAGCCCTCCTGGCATTCTTAAACCTCTGGCAGTACCGGGAATCAATCCCAGGCCGCCGAAGACGTCGGCTAATAACGCTACGGAGGCGGACTGTATGGAGGAAATGAAATGTACAATAACTAGCTCGGAAAGAGAACAGAAGCTTTTAAAATGTGGTATTACAGAAGAATGCTGAAGGTGATACATGGATCCAATCACGAATAAAGAGATACTGAACTGAATTGGTGAGAGGAGATTGATTTGGCTAAATTTGACTAGACAGAGAGATAGAATGGTAGGACACATCTTAAGACAGGACTTGTTCAATTAGTTTTTGAGGGAAGTGTAGGCGGTAAGAACTATAGGGATAGACCAATGTATTAATATGACAAGCAGATTACAGCAGACAAAGGCTGCAGTAGTTACGTAGAAATGAAAAGATTACCACAGGATAGGGTGGCATGGAGTACTGTATCAAACCAGTCAGTGGACTGATGACTCAACAACAATTTGGGAATTTATTTTACCTAAAGCATATAATTTTGCTAGAAGCAATATTTTTAAATTACCATGAAGGAACAGACTGAACAGCGATGTCGGGGGAACATCATGTGAAACAGGTGTAACAGACCTAGTGAAAGTCAGACTTCCACCAGGAATGGGAAAGGCTGAATGAAATCATAAGAACGTGTTCTCTAATTTTTATTGACTAGATGTCCTTCAAACAGCAGCTACAATATAGGAAACTAGATACATAGTTTGGTTGTAAGGACACTTCAGCATATACTAAATCTCTTAGACGTGAAAAGAGATCAAAGACCTACCTATTCTTCAAGATGTGAGAGAGAAAAGAGGACAGTACTTGTGAACCATTTACTGTGCTTCAATGGCTTATCAATCAACTACTGAATTCCTGCGGCATAGTTCGTAAAAAAACTTTCTGACCTCGACCTTCATGTCCCAGTAATTAAACAAGTGGAGGCTTGTGGTTTTGTAATACCGAGTTACTGACAATCACAAAACAAATGCAAACATGACGAGACAACTGCCCAAATTATAATTATGCTATTGGCTTTACATCCCACTAAACACTTTTACAATATTTTTCGGAGATGCCAGGTACCAGAATTTTGTTCAGCAACAGCCACAAATATTTCATCCAGAAGACCAAAGTGAACCTTTATTTCTAGCTTTCAACCAGTGCCACATACTGAAGAACATTAGAAAATTTCTTCCATAAAAGTAAATGCTGGATGGACATGAGGAAATAACAGGAAGGCATCTATAAAACTTGTATGAACTGCAATCAAAGGATATAATTGAGCATGTTCCTTTCTGAACAAGGAAACACACTGCACATACGAACTTCGAGAAGATGAATGTAAACAAGAGGAAAAGAAGTATTCTCTACAGAGGTCACCTGTACTCTGGAATATTTGAAGCAAAATTCTTTCCATTTGAAAGTACAAGCTTTCAAGAAATGCAGTGCAACTGTTACCTTTTTTAAATTTATAAAGAAATGGTTTGATGTTCATGATATTAATAGCAGTAATGCATGTCACCATAAGGAGCAAATGCACTTTTCAACATAAGAGACTGTTGGTTGGAAAATGAATTTCCAGTGCACCTGGCAGAAATTAAGAAATGCAGCAAAGAAAAGGCTACTGGGTTTCTGAGTAAAAAATCATATGATGATGATGGTTGTTTAAAGGGGCCTAACATCTAGGTCATCGACCCCTAATGGTACGAAATGAGACGAAATGTAATGACAAATTAAAAGTCCAAATCCTCCATTGACCAGAATTCAAAATGTGAGGTTGAAGAATGAATGGATGGATATGAATTTAAAACAATCAGTGGATTCGACCCGCAGTGCCTCACATTAACAAAAACTGACGTAAAACAATAGTATTACTGTCCAAGGGACTGCTTCTAAAGCACAATACTGAATCGATGATGCTTGCAGTCTAACGGGGTACAAAATAAAGTCATCGGCCCCTCATAATGGTACTTATTGTTAGGAAAGTAGAACCATGGTATTTGTTATGGTGCGGTACTAATCAAAAGTAGCATAGACTAGCGGTATTCCACACATTATGGTACTACTCAGGTAATGAAATTCGGACATGTAATACAGACCTATGGTGTTTCGCACATTGCAGCGCCATTTACAGGCAACGCAAACCTATGGTGTTCATCACATAAAAGTGTACTAACCACAGGGAGTCTCACTATCCCATTGTGTTCCTCATATAGTGGGTACAAATCATAGGCAAGCCAGAACCATGGTGTCGTTCACCCATGGTGTCGCTCATATAGTGGTACTTATCACAGGTACTGTAAAAGCCGACAGTGCACTCTAAAATGGGGGGCTGACCACAAGGTGCTCCTGCATGCTACTAATCACAAACCTATTTGGCACCTAACATAGTGGTATTACACGCAAGTAAAAGTGGCCCATGGTGTTCCCCACATGGTTTCATGGTTCTAATACAATCATCTCTTGGTCGCCCCTTTTAGTCGCCTCTTACGACAGGCAGGGGGATACCGTGGGTGTATTCTTCATCTGCGTCCCCCACCCACAGAGGGTTGTGTGTGTTTGTTCCGTGAGAGGTATTTTATTTCCCTCAAGTCCACCGGCAAGCCGGTTAGGATTCCCCTATCCGCCATCTGGGAGTATCACCTCTCCCCCTGCTACGCCAGCGTAGTAGGTTCATGGAAAGAATCACATGAAGCTATACTTTTGACTACTTCATCGACCATTAAATGTATCAAGTATATTCTGTCCTCTGAATTTAATTTTTATTTCATTATCCCACACACAGAGAACTAAAGGACAAATGGAAAGAAAGATCACAACAGACAAGAATGTGCAAAGAACAGATGTTTTACAGATTACTATAGCAAGCTCGGTGATGAATATCTTAAACAACCTTAAGGAACCTCCTTGGAAGTTCAATTATCCAAAATATTTTCCCACACTATGTTCTCTTACTATAATTTGCATGCACTCACCGTTTATCTAAATTTCAGGTTGTGGATTTGTTACTTTGGAACAAGCACCAATGCCGTACATTGGAAGTTTCATAGTACAAGTGCAGAAGGATACTCAGTGTAAACTGTGCTATCGGCTGATCGGCAAGATGCCAGGCCGAGTGGCTCAGATGGTTGAGGCGCTGGCCTCCTCACCCCAACCATGTCAGTCTCATGTCTGTACATTTACTGGCATGTGAGACAAAATTCCAACACCTCAGCATCTCCAAAAATTGTCAAAAGTAGTCAGTGGGAGATATAAACTGTATTATTATTATTATTATTATTATTATTATTATTATTATTATTATTATTATTATTATTATTCAACAAGAGTAAAATTAGTTCCCAGTGACATTTAATTTACATCAGTGACGATTCAGATAAGCTGTGTTATCCAACTGAAGAATTAGAGTGGATAAGGACCAAAATTTTCCAATCCGTGTGCCAAGTTGCAAAGGTTGAGTCTAGGATGCTAAAGGGTTTATTGTGTCACCTATTCAATACATACAGATATATATTTTTAAACATTTAGGAATTTATTATTAATTCCATGACATGTTTCGCCCTTCATTGAGAGCATCATCAGTCAAATTACCTCCTCAAGGCAAAAATCAGGTACCAGATTAGTAATTAAATTGTAAACATTAAAATACATTACAATGGGAAAAAATTAAGCAATCAAGAAAAACTTGTTCACTGGTTATACAGTTATACAATTAAGTTTATAGACATAGTAGTCGGCACTAATGCGTAAAATCACTGGGTATTTTAGCAGAGTCCAGCAGTGGTGTTCCGAAGAATAATTGACACACTCATTAGAAAATCATAGGAAATTATAAAGTTTATACAAATATTTACATTGAAACAGTCAGGGGAGAAAGGGTATAAAGTATCTGGCGTCAATGTTCGTAACATTAATTACTGCCATTGGTTGAACGATTACAGGTTGACAGGGTAACTATACAGTAAATTTACAATATCCAATTGAACAGTTGAGAAATTATAGCTTATACAGTTGAACCTTACTTATACATATATCAAGGGGAAGGGAAAAAACTACTTGTAACTGAGAATTACTTAGAAATCAGACTTACGCAATGCTTCACATATTTACCGTAAAACCAATGTAATAGACGTACATGTGTAAATCCTTGCAAATACTAAATACATTAAGACAGAAAATATTATTTGAACTTGGTCCAGCCTTAAAGAAATCAGATAGTTTGGCTTGTTTCACTTTTCTTGCATTAAGGCCATAAATCTCCTTTAGCAAACTTAGTAATGAATTCAAAGCATTTTCAGTACGACTTTTCGCACTGATGTAACGCCTACACGCTTCGATTGCACTTAACACTTCACTCAGTTCAGGTGTCAAGATTCAAGTCGTTATCACCATCTCCAATGTCACTATCGCTTGTAGCTGGTCCATCACCATCACTGCCGCGTTGTTGGCATAGATCAGCAATAATCTCTTCATCCGGTAGTTCTCCACAAAAGAATAGAATTCTACACCCTCCGGTAGCGTTAGCTCATTGCCAGACAAAACTTTGTCCCCATAATCATCATTAGAGGCAGCCTCTTCTAGTAAGACACCAGGTTTGCGGAAACAGTTGCTGATTGTGGAGGATGACACCTGCTTCTAGGCAGCCGAAACAAAATCCATGGCTTGTAGCAAATTAATAGAGAGAGGTTCATTTCCTGCATCACTCAGTGTTATTAAATGTTGAACCAGCAATTTTCTATAATGCACTTTGAAATTTGCAATGATGCTCAAATCGAGCTGTTGTAGAGTACTGGTACTGTACGAGGGAAAAATTCCACTCGGACATTATCCAGAAGGATTTGAGGTGGATGAGCTGCACATCGATCCATAAGAAGGATCTTCTGTTTCTTTTTCATTTTAATGTCCAGTTTTTTCAACCACTGTTCCATTGGATTCGTATTCCGTAGGTTTTGTTTTCGCATCCTTAAAACGCCTCGGATTCTTCGATTTTCCTATTACAAGTGGAGGAAGTTTGTCAGATCCTTCTGCATTGGTGGCGAGAAGTACAGTTACACAAATTTCACTTTTCTTCCCTCCATGGCATGTCACCTTTTTCAGCTAATGTTTTATTTTGAAGGAGATTGTAGAATAGGCCGGTTTCATCACAGTTGTAGGTGTCTGGAGGCTGATAATCGCTTACGATACCCAGCAGAACCTCTTCTTTCCAGTGTTGCACTGTGACGTCGTCCACAGATTTTGAGTCACCGCAAATTGTTCTCCCTGTGATTCTATGACGATCTTTAAATCCTTGCAACCATCTTAAAGAAGCCTTTAAAACATCAGTGATACTCGTCATTTTAGCTAAATCTATCGCCTTTGCTTTCAGCATGTCTCCACTAATTGGTAGTGCTGCAGCCCGATTTTGCTGGAACCATGTGAAAAGTGCTTTCTCCAAATCTACGTACCTTCCTTCTTGCTGACGGCTGCGCTTTGCTGATTTTGAACCCAGTTTTAATCCAAAACAGTGTTTCTTTTACTGATGACTGTACATAACGTTGTATAAGCAATCCCTAAGACTGAAGCAATTTCAGTTTTTGTTTTGTGTGGATTAGCGTCCACTTCTCGTATAACTTTTCCTTTTTCTGTTCTCCATGGCTAATCAAAAGCAACTGAATGACAAACTACTGTTCAACAGTAAACTCCAGATACCGGCATCGTAGACCTTTTACTTCTCCGTTGTTCCCACGAAAGACATTCTCATATTCAAACAAATTTACTGTATTTTCATTTGTTTCTGCACCAAAACCGCCCACTTTGCTTATAATGTATCTTAATCTTTGGCGGCGTGTCAAAAACGACGAAGGTAGTGGAGGAGCGAAGGGGACTCGCCTTTGTTAAGCCGCCAGTAAGTAAGGGTCAACAATGTCACTCGGCGAAACTCTTTGTGTTGTGTTTCAGCACCGAAACCCGATCGCTCTACTTCCGCCTACGCCGACAAATAGGAAACTTCGTAAGTACAGTAGTTTCTTTTTAAGAAGTACATTCTCATTGCCATAACTCAAAAAACAGTTATATTTCTCTGACACTTAATACGTATAACAGCGAATTACGTATAAATAAGGTTTAATTAACACACTTTTAAATTATATTTTGCCGGGACCTAAAGGAAATTATGTACAAATACGAATTGTGTAGAACAGAGTTACATATAAAACAGGCCAACTGTATACATATTTACAAGAGAGCAGGTTGGTGAGAAAGGATATAAAGATGTCTTAGCATCAAGTGCATCCCGTTGTTTTAGTCGTTGAATGACGATTGCAGTATTAACACATCAGTAATATCGAGAGCGGTCCAACCCTAGTTTATAATCACAGGGGGCAGGGAAAAATATTCCATAGTTTTTTTAATTTTTAGAATGTCAAATGAGGTCAACTATTCAAATGATGTCAACTGTTCAATTGGATATTGTAAATTTACTGTATAGTTACCCTGTTCAACCTGTAATCGTTCAACCAACGGCAGTAATTAATGTTACGAACATTGACGCCAGATACTTTATACCCTTTCTCCCCTGACTGTTTCAATGTAAATATTTGTATAAACTTTATAATTTCCTATGATTTTCTAATGAGTGCATCAGTTATTCTTCGGAACACCACTGCTGGATTCTGCTAAAATACCCAGTGGTTTTACGCATTAGTGCCGACTACAATGTCTATAAACTTATATTGTATAACTGTATCACCAGTGAACAAGTTTTTCTTGATTGCTTAATTTTTCCCCATTGTAACGTTTTTTGATGTTTACAATTTATTTATTAATGTGGTACCTGATTTTTGCCTTGAGGAGGTAATTTGACTGATGATGCCCTCAATGAAGGGCGAAACATGTCATGGAATTAATAAATTCCTAAATGTTTAAAAATTTATATGTATTGAATAGGCGACACAATAAACCCTTAGCATCCTACATTCAGTATCTTCAATACAGATAACAATGATTTTTATTACTTGCAAGGTCAGAGTGCATGAAACTTTGACTGACGTTCTGCCTGTACTAACAAAATCTTCTCTACTGTACTAATGTACAGCTCATCTTCCGACAGTAGTCATAACGGGCAGTTAAGCAAGCTGGTTTGTAAAATAGCAATTCCTATCTTTCTTGAAAAAACTGCTTGTGAAAACAGTAGAGCAGTTTGAAAATGTTAAGTACCTAAATGGAAAACATTTTAAGTTGAAAGATATTGTGATAGTACATATATCACACCCTCGCACTGTATTTAGAAGTGAGAGATGTTATTGCCAGTATTCGATTTATCATCATCATCGGTATTTTAGTTGTATATTTTGTCATTAATATTTTTAAGCTGGGAGGTCTCCGTATGTGGTATGAGTAATTTGTTTTGTACAAACTGATGGGAAAATCATTGCTATCATAACTCAGGTAATTCGTATGACTCGTGTATATCTCAAAGTCTGATGTGGTGGACTTGTTATTGTAGTCAAAAAGTTCCGATGATACATGTGAAACACCCTGGAGTCCGTTGATGGTGTTATTGTCTTGGGGCCAGGAAGAGATTAGGGCGTGTTAGCCGGAGAGTCAGGACGTGTGTTTCTGTCAAGCCCGTTTTGAGTTCATGTAACACGACACAATGGATCGTTCTGTAGAGCAACAGTACGCTATCAAATTTTGCGTTAAACTTGGGAAGTCTGCCACCGAAATGTTTCCATTACTTCAGCAGGCCTTTGGGACTGATTGCTTGTCCAAATCACAAGTTTTCCGATGGCACAAGTCGTTCATGGAGGGCCGAGAGGAGATCACCGACGAACCTCGCAGTGGACGGCCATCAACCTCACAAGTCGTCAAAAATGTGACGCGTGTGCGCGATTGTTTGAACTCTGATAGGCGGCTGAGCCTTCAATTGATAGCACAAACTCTAAACATGGCAAAAACAACCATTTTCCGCATTGTGACTGAAGATTTGAACATGAGAAAGATGTGTGCCAAACTGGTCCCAAAAGTGTTGACCGATGAACAAAAGGACATGCGAGTGCTTCGGTGCCGAGAAATGTTGGAAATGTGTGAAAATGATCCTAATTTTTTAAACTCGGTTATCACTGGTGATGAGTCATGGATTTTTGAGTACGACCCTGAGACAAAAAGGCAAGTTCAGAGTGGCACACCCCATCGTCGCCCTGTCCCAAGAAGGCACGCATGAGCAAGTCCAGGATCAAAACCATGCTCATTGTCTTCTTTGACGTCAGAGGCATTGTCCACCACGAATTCGTACCTACCGGGACTACAGTGAACTCAGCTTTCTACTTGGAAGTGCTCAAAAGACTGAAAAGGAGGGTCTCGTGCTGCCGAAGCGACATTAAGGACATGTGGAAAGTTCATCACGACAACGCGCCGAGTCACAGCGCCTTCATTGTCAACGACTTCCTGACCAGGACCAACACCCCATTGGTTCCCCAGCCTCCCTACAGTCCTGACCTGGCTCCCGCTGACTTTTTTTTGGTTTCCTCGGTTAAAAGGAGTCATGAAAGGAAAACATTGGGACACGATTGAAGGAATCCAGGCGCGTTACATCGGCTCTAAAGGACATTCCGGAAAAGGCCTTCCAGGCATGAAAACACTGCCTCCAAAGTGTATCGACGCAAGAGGGGTGCTATTTTGAAGATTTTTTATTATTTGTATGAATATATTCAATAAATGATTTTTTTACGAATTTGGTCGCATTATTTATGGAACGCACCTGGTATATGTATGTATCAATGTAAGAGTTCAGCCGTCGGTATGAATAAACTAAAATTTGTAGTCTGTAACTCGGGGTACAACACAACAGCCTGAAGCACCATGGACAACAACATTGGCTCTGGGTTAGTGGCGGTTCGTGACATTTCACTCTGGCAGGGCTGTGCCGCCATCTCTTCCCCCTCCCCAATCAGTTCAGTTTTTACTGACCAACACTACGATATTTTTAGCTATAATAATAATAAATAATAATCCTATGACATTGGCTAAATAGAAATCTGCTTCAGAGACAAAATGATCACGTAGCAAAAATCAGATAACATTGAAAATATCTGGGTTGTCAGATGTATCTGCCTGAGTGCAGTCCAAACTGCTCACAGAACCTAACAGCACAAATTAACTTAATAAGAAAGCAGGATCAACAACATTCGTTGCCAAACAAGAATAACAAAATAATGCATTCCTTATTTCACATCCGCACAGCCAGTCAGCGTGTTTATAATGTGACAGGCTGAATTTCCTAGTTTGTATTTTAGTTCTTATAACTCTTGTGTTCTTCTGCAATATTTAAATTCAGCCAAGGAGGCCCTAAATTCTAGCCTATGTTCAAAACTTAAATTCCTGTCACTACTTAAAATGCTACTTACAGAATTCATCTTCTTTGTCTACTTAAATTAAGATCATAACGCTTGCTGTAGTTTTCAACTAATCAAATTAACACTAAGCACACGAATGAAGATATTAACACGAGATTTAAATACCGAAGGTAGAATTTACACGGCTATTTAAACTAGAACGGTGCCGTAGTTTTATATGTGGAATCGCTATACTACAATGGCACTTATGCACACATTAATAGGCTGACAGCTACTGCAATCATGACTACTATGGCACTGCACAGTTTCACTGATCATAAACTACAATAAGACATTTGCAAAAATAAATGAATGTTGCCGCGGGCTTTGCTGGACAGACCATACACCCGCCTGTACTCTTCCTTCCCCTGACAAGCCCAGATCATTTTTCAAGTCTCCTCCCATATCCTGCACACTTGCTAAACTCTAGGAACCTACTGAGGGATCTGGTTCCATGACTAAATGGTTAGCGTACATGCGGGCTGTCTTCACCATTTCATCTTCATCATGACGCACAGTTGCGTCAAATCAAAAGACCTGCACCTAGATAGCCAAACATGTCCTCAGACACTCCTGGCACTAAAAGACATGCGCCATTTCATTACCAGAGCCTGACCACCTCAAGACTAAAAAGGAAACATTTTGCTTGCTGAACGGCTGCCATGGTCTTGTGCCATTCCACTATTCCAGAAATAAAAATCAATCGAGTTGCAATTAAAACAATTACTGACAACTAAATTAAACGTAATGAATGACATTACAAAATGTAACACAATGTTGAAATATATAGGATCGTAATGGCATTGAAAGAGAAAGTAAGAATTCGAATTGTTAAAGAACCAACACTGTACAAATGAAGAAGTAAGCTTAGGAGGCAGACGTATTGCGACTGGGAAGCAAACTGAATCTTTTAAAATATCAAGAAAGAAGATAGTTTAAGATAAAGAAGTTATTATCCTTGACGGAATAACAAAATAACGCAAAACAGAGAAGAATATTAATATAAAACACGTTATACGTATATTTAAGATACGTAACAAGACTTTATCAGCCATACTATAGATGGAAATAAAAAGGCCTTGACCAGAGAAGTAAGTGGTTCATATAACGCAATATCATCATTGTATCATTCATAAAGTAATTCTAAACAACACAAATTGAGATAATGGCAGACATCTTGGAGGTGTGATGGAAATTAAAATACCCCCTGTGGGTGGGGGACGCAGACGAATACATCCATGGTATCCCCTGCCTGTCGTAAGAGGTGACTAAAAGGGGTGACCTAGGCGCGGACATGGATTGCGGTTTGGTATAATACTTTGGAACCCCTGTGGATGGGAGGGGCTAAATATATTCACAGGTAATCCCTGCCTGTTATAGAAGGCGACTAAAAGGGTCATGTGACCATGGTCCCCTCTTTATTTTTTATTGTTTTTTAGGGTTAGTTGTAGACAGATTAAGAATTCTCGATGTGCGTGCTGTTCGGAGATGGACCTCCTACGTGTGCGATTACGCTTGAAAGCCCGTGCAGTGACCACCCAGGAATCGGCGGGTGGGAGCGTCATGTACCCTTGCAGTAGTATCTGTCGGACAACACAGGTTCCCGCATAGCCGAATGCCAGAAGGCCATATTGTTATTAGTTTTTTAAATTTTTTCTGTATATTTAGTGCTCTGTACACTCTATGGGGTACATGCTATTGCGGGTGATTGGAGGAAGGGAGTCCTAGTGCTCATTGCTTCAGAAGACGTCTCCTTCCCTCACGAGGTTGGCGAAAGCCGCACCTAATCCGGCGGAGGTGGCATCGTCGACCAGGGCTTGGAAATCATCTCCCAGCCCATCTAAACAAGAATCGACGATGGGAAAGAAGAGCGCTCTTACAAGGCGTTCTTCCACCTCTCCTACGAATGGGGTCTCACGCCCTCCACCCAGAGGGTCTGAGTCTGCGCCAGTGGGTTTTCCTCCTGGAAAACGTGTGCTCCCGTCGTAGGTAGAAACCCCGCCCTCAGACTACGTCGAAGAAATTCGCCACCGGATTAGGTTATGCACATGGAGCGTTTATCTCCATCTCCGGATGGGAATGTGAGTGTAGGTTAGGTAACATTTTGCTGCTTCTAAACCCCCAGAAGTCCACACCCACACTATGGCACTGTTACAATGGAACTGTAATAGTTATGATAGGCATCTTGCTGAGCTGCACCAGCTCATTAGCGAGTATTCGGCGAGTATAGTCTGTATTCAGGAAACAAATTTCAGACCAGGTCATACGGTCGTGAGAAATTTTCGACTATACACGACAGAATGACATTATGCTGACCGTGTTTCTGGTGCTTTGGCATTTTTGTCCGTTCTGATACCTAGAGCGAAGAGATTTCACTAAGAACTCCGCTGGAGGCTGTAGCAGTTCGCGTTCCGCTGCCTGTCATAGCAACAGTATGTAATGTTTATTTCCCACCAGGCCAGCCTCTTAATATAAATGATGTCACTGATCTTATGGATCAGCTTCCACCTCCTTTCCTCTTATTGGGAAATTTCAACGCCCATCACCCCATATGAGGCTCTGAAGCGCCTTGTCCCAGGAGAAGGGAGTTTGAAACATTAGTAAGAGCTGGATTTATGTATCTTGAGTACAGGGGAACCAACTCATTTCAGTGTATGTAACGGCGCATACTTTCGCATAGACATCACTCTATACAGCCGAACACTGGTTTCCCTGTTTCAATGGAATACACACTATGATCTCTGTGACAGTGACCATTTTCCCATTGTTCTTACTTTATTGAAACAGAAATCTGTCGAGGCTCCTCTTCGATGGATTTTTAAACATGCTGATTGGCTAAAGTTCACAGCACTAGCTGTTTTTAATGACGTGACCAGGCAGAGCATAGATGGTGATATCAATTACATAACACAAGTTATTCTTGCTGCTGCTGCTGAGGAGTCCATTCCCTCTTTTTCAGAGACTCCTCACCGAAAACTCACTCCTTGCTGGAACAAAGAAATTGCAGCAGCTAGAATGCTGTCGCGCTCATAAACGTTCACAATTAAGTATTTATTATTTTCCACCTAGTCGATACAATGATTGCTTAAGGCAATTTAATGGTTAAAAATGGTACATGTTTTGTATTTTATCAACATCTTCAGCCACATAACACTGTTTAGATAAAAAAAATATAAAATTGACAAAGTAATGCTTAAGAGGAAGTGTCCTTAAAATTAACATAAGATTGACAACATTAAAACTCTCTTGAGTTTTTGTTTGTTTTAATGTTGTCAATCTTATGTTAATTTTAAGGACACTTCCTCTTAAGCACTACTTTGTCAATTTTATATATTTTTCATCTAAACAGTGTTATGTGGCTGAAGATGTTGATAAAATACAAAACATATACCACTTTTAACCATTAAATTGCCTTAAGCAATCATTGTATCGACTAGGTGGAAAATAATAAATACTTAATTGTGAATCTATTGAAGTGCGATACGGACCATGAAACTGATTTTATGTAACTCATAAACGTTATCGTAGGCAGTCTACTGTGGCCAACTTGATAACATTTAAAAAACTCTGCGCTAAGGTGCAAGTTCTTATTCGCCAAAGTAAGAAAGCTTCGTGGGAGAGATGTGTCGTTTATGATGTCACATACTCCATCATCTCAAGTGTGGACTAAATTTAGACGTATTTCAGATACCCAAGGAATCATTGCAGGCAATTTCATCACTTAACCACTCTTGCTTGCTAACAATCTAGCTAGTCATTTTGCGGATGTGTCTGGCTCCGGGAATTACCATCATGATCAAAGTATTCCTAGATATCAAAAGAATGTTTTCATCAGATACTTGAGGAGAAAGAAGTATAGAAGGCGGTGATAAAGAAAGAGGCACCACTTCAGAAGATCTGTAATCTGGAAACTGGATGCCACATGATGATTAATTAATTTTATTGGACCACTTTAGTTGATTTTATAAAAGGAATGAAATAGTTTCTTCATACTTCCTCATTGTTCACGTATCAAATACATATCTTCTTAGGCATTCGGTTGCTGCCTACAGGTATACCGGTAATGATTTTTTGTCCAAGTGTATCAGGGTTGCTGATTCTGGATTCTTAGATGACTGCAGAGACATTTCTATAGCCACAAGCTCTACCTCAATGCTAGCACATAAAATGCATCAAAGCTCTAGGTCATTTCTTCTGTTTTCTTCGTTCTGCTACTGTTTCTTTTATTGGACTTGTGCCTGTGTTGCTGTTCCAAGTGTGGGCTCTTTTGTACAATATGTAATTGAATCGATCATGTGGAAATGGGCACATGTCCACAAAAGTAAATTTTACAGGAGAGACAAAAACTGAATAAATGATGAATGCGTGAAACTATTAAAGCTGCATTTTGGCAATGCATGTAACTAGTAAAGTGCCTTTTATTTCTATAATACGGATTTGATTCCATTTGTAAAGGGCAAAAAAATCAAATTTTGTTTTATGAAGATGTACCCTTCTCCAAGTGAATGAAATTTTCTTAAAAATTGAAAATGAAAATGAAAACCTACAACCTGTTTTCCAGTCATTGACCGGGTCAGGGATGTAATGAATGAAGCAGATATAGGCTATTAGTACGATGGGGTCGCCACTCCCAAAGTGATGTATTAATGACTGATAGATGCTATGAAATGAGAATGGAGAGTGTTGCTGGAATGAAAGATGACAGGGAAAACCGGAGTACCCGGAGAAAAACCTGTCCCGCCTCCGCTTTGTCCAGCACAAATCTCACATGGAGTGACCGGGATTTGAACCACGATATCCAGCGGTGAGAGGCCGACGCGCTGCCATCTGAGCCACGGAGGCTCTTTCTTAGAAATTAAACACACATTTTTCATCCCTGTCTTTTTAATTTTGTTTTTAATTATATTTTATCATTACAATCATAAAATTATGGAAAGATCCCAAACAATGCATATAAATCACTTTGATAAAGAAAATCAGTAATACTGTTCATTACATCTTATAAGATATACTTTCCACTACATTTTATATTGCCGTATGACCATTATAATGAATAGATTGTAGTCACCAACTGTAAGAATAAAAACAAGAACTTTAAATAGCTTCTCTGTAAGAGGGTCGGAATGCTTCTTCTTGCAGTGCTTCCTGCTCAGTAGTTCGCCAGTTGTTCACAATGTCATGGTAGAAACTGATATGTTCATCACCAATATACTGTATCGATTTCCTTATGTTGTTTATCTTTTTAATATTAATAGGAATGTTTTTCGTTATAGGCTTCAGAGTCAAGCAGTGTTGGTAAAGCGGGGCAAAGTCCAATTGACTTAGATAAAGCCGGAGATCCACTTGGATACTAGAATTCCAGGTGCTGTTCAATCACATTGAAATTCATTGTACAAAAAATCTGGAAAGATATTTCGTCCTTTCTAGCTATGTTTCTTCCTAACAAAGTACTTGATAACACTAATATTTTTTGCATGGATCAGTGCATCTCCATTTCAGCTACAGGAAGATTCGAGAAAACATGCATTTGGAGAAAAATGGACTTGTGCACTTTCCCTAATGACCGATTTAACTGTAAATGAATATATAGAAGTGATTAAAATATTTTCAAGCTTTCTTGATTTACATTTTTCAAAGTTTTATATTGCAAGTATTTTAGGATGGACAGCTGAAATATATGTTCCAAGATGTAATCTTACAAAATGTACCCTTATTAGCTTCCCATATTATTCTCTGTTAACATAATTGGTAATTGGTGTTCATGAATGGTAATGTTGTATCATGGGTAGTGTAGCTGGGTCAGATCATAGATGCTGCTTGACGGTCTTTTTACTTGGGCCTTTCCACTATGTAATGGTTTTGAGAAATTAGCATTTTGAGGGATCATTGGTGAAGTATTCTGTTCATTGATGAGAGCTGTTTGCTTTCATGCTCGTTATGTTTATATCTGCAGCAGCAGCCAGGTGAGTGACATCTTCTGCAACATATAAGGCTGTGATGCACTGGACCAACCCGGGATCATGGTATTTGGGGTGAAGGGGGGGGGATTGTTTTAAGAGGAAGTATAGCTGGACAATCATCTTGTCTTAGCTCTAATCAGAGTGAAAATGTAAGACCCAACCTTGAAGAATGAAAGTGCTTGCAATAGAAAGGAAGAACATGAAAAGTAGATATCCCAAGAACATGACTTTTTATGGTACATCCAGAACATTGCTCTTTTCATTCTGGTACCTATCATTCAACAATGGAGTGATGTATTACTTTAACAGGACAACACCTGGCTCTGTACTATACTGTATACAAACCTACCTGCTCCCCTAGGTGTTCATTATATCTACTGTCCATCATGATTTCCAGATTTGGGTAAATCTGATCTTTGACACCTGCAATAACCTTTGCTCAACCACACTATGATTCTCCATCCTGCTGGACGACGTTCATGTATTGAACCCTTGGTGGTCCATAAAGGACACCTTCCTTCCTTACCTATCAGCAATTAGCATGAGATCTGTCTCTTGGGTTGTTACGGGCACTTAGTCACTTGCTGATGTAAGGTGGGGCTTCATGTTATTGAATCTAGCTACTTGAATGAAAGTCTATTCAAGAAATATTTTGTGTTTGTTAAAGAAATGACAAGGAAATTTTTTTGAAATTAATATATAAGCTAATTTGGACTCATCTTGTCCAATCAATACCACAATAATTACAACGCAGAGGAGCAGAATACTGGTTTGAGCCTTTGACTTAACTGCCTGATGGGCATCCTTACTAGAAACCTTTGTCACAAATTATGAATGAAGAAAAGAAAGTCTGGAAATCCTTAAATTCGGCTTCCATGTGAGACTGCATGTACCATCATAATGATTCGTGATGGTCCAGCCCTCATAACACAAACTCTGGACTCTGGGTATAATAAAGTCCAATCGGTGTGTGCCACACAGTGGTTGTACTGTATGGACCCTTAATTGAATCAATGTGACCTGCAACTATGTCATGGACCAACATCTAAACTTCTAATTTACTTTAAAGTCATTGTGGATGATGCCCGCAAGGAAAATGATGCTATAGTGGCATATGGCCTTAATCTAAGCCACTGAGGTTGGTGACCCCATGACCATCCAAGTTTCTAAGCTGAAGGCTAAACACAATTAAGTTACATCGGTTGATGACCAAAGTTTCCACTTTACTAATCCCAGCACATTTAATGCTCAATCAATCAGTCAAATAATACAACAACGACAACGACGCTCACAATACTTTGTGGCAGTAAAATCCATTACCTTCGGACATGTCCCCTTAAGCGTTACATTAATATTTGAACTTTCCAAGAAAAATAAATAAGATTTCCAGAATGCACCTTCAAGTTATTCACTTAGTTTTAAGTTATCTCACAAATACGGTTTCCACTGAGTTTAATAATTAATAGATTTAAATGATTTTATGAATCTTAATTAACAACAAATTCTATCTGCGTGGACGAATGGTTTCTTTAACAAGTCCCTACTCAAATTCTGACGTAATTAATTTTAATTCCTTGATAAGGTTTATCGTTGTTTGTTATCATGCAGCTGGAAGAAAATTTACATAATTTATTTCCAGTATTATATCTTATTTCATTACATCACACTGTAAGTTTAATCTAATACTAGCAGTTATTACTACTTGGATAACCCTAATAATTAAGTACAAAACAAAAAAGTCTGCAAAGTAACTCACCGCAAAATGTAAGCCAATTACTATGTCATATACCATCATGACATTTTCATAAAGCTTTGTACACCCCTCAAAATAAATCGCACTACCATCAATTTTGGACACCCTGAAATTGGCTGACTTCACTCATTATAGTCTAACTTCGTGGTTTCAAATATACATTCAGATCTCGGTTAAACAAATTACTATTATCTAATAACCTACACATTACTCCCGGATGAGAATTTCAACTAGTTCTTGCACATTTATGGTCTCCATTTAAAGAATACAATCTCATTTTCAACACGTAACAGGCAGCACAAATACCGCTATCTCCGAGTGGCGAACTCCCGATCAGCTGGCGGCATCCGAAACAAGCGACCCTCCTTGTCAGCGCTAGAATGAAATCTTCGATTTCACAAATAGAATTATAAATACGATATTCCTGACACAAACAGATATGCACATAGATTTACTTTTAAGATGTCATTCCGTAATTATACACATTGCAAATTAACACTTACGTGGATTATCTCGCACTTTTCCATCTCAAACATTACACGAATATCTTCCTCGGGCTCACGCAGAATCCCGTCATCATTACAGGCTTCCAATCACCTGATTCACAAATCCTACCTCAATTCATACGACAATTTTAACCTCTTGCTGCAAAGAGAATGGAATAATAATACTTGGAATCCACGATGCATAATTTCGCACAATACTTTAATAACGAACAACTTCTCATAACATGACCTCGTATTTTAAAAACTGGGTTTTCTCAAAAATGACTGTCAAACTTTACTGTTATTCATTGTCAATCAGACAGTTTAAACGGACATCGATTGGCCCTACTTTCATGACAGATATTCACCGATCTGCATTACTCAACACAACCACGCGGTTACACCCGATTGAAAATGGGTAACCACAGATATCTTGCACCACTTTCATCAGTTCAAACAGAAATTTTTTTATGTCAGATAAAAGCATCTTAACTTGACACCACAAAATACAGGCAATAACTTCACGGAAATGACAATCTCCTTTGGACATATCACTTCGTAACCCTCATTATTGACAATTTACAACACGTTACACGGCACTCGTAATAATTTATAAAATTTATCCAAGCAGAAGAAGAAACATATGACCTTTTGTCATATTTCTGACATTCACGAAACAAATGGGTGACCAAACTGTGTCATAAATACCCATTACAAATACATTGAAGTTTATCATAAAACAAGATATAATAGGTGGTGATATGGCATTACACCTACCTAAACTGCACGTCTGCTTCCATTTTTGGCTCACCAGCAACCCTCTGGTATTTATTTAGTCATTTAAATATTTCTGGCTTCACATTTGGTTTTTTCTTTCCTGAAAAATAAAGCATTAAAAAAAAGAAATGCCATTCACTCTGTTTTCGCAGATCGCACACGAATGATTGCATTTGTTGCCCGCACACGAACTACTTTTCTTTACAACACAATATATTATAATTTCACAAATACTACTTCGGTATCTTGACCGTCTTTACATCAGATTCATTCTGCGATGAACAACTACCTCTACTTGGAGTCAAGACCCCGACCACCTCGGCCAAAATCTATATTCGCTGGACTTAGTCTATTTCTCTACGATCGATTGACTCAACAGTATAACCCTCTCTCACAGTATAACCCTCTTCAGTGATACAGTACAGAGTGATTTCAAGATGGCGTCCTCTCTTATTTATAGATTCTGTCCCCCCTCTCAGGCATTTTTCTTGCCACCAAGAAAATCTGCATACTTTTCCGACTTTGTGGAAATGTATTTAAGACAGTTTTTGCTGTAACCAAGTACTTGCTAACCTGCTAGTGACATTGTTTATGAACTTTTAAAATCATCTCACACCAAATTAACTGGTTAATTGACATCATTTGATAGGCACTATATTTTGATGACTTGGCGTGGGTAAAATAAACACGTGCGTCCTTCATTAAATATCCACGGAAATGGCTTAGCAATCTCAAATCTGTCTTGCTGAAGACCATTTGTCTTACAGATAATTATGACACTCATTATACTATGTTCATGGCTAATTTCTTTATTTAAATATACTTATTTAACCAAAACTTTCTTCTGTATCCATCCACCTTCGACACGTGCGGATGATGTCACATCTCATAGCGTGGGAAAGAAAGCAGCCATCTTTCTGCCTCGTGTCGCCTCTGTGATATATATATTCGAGCTTCTCATTATGATTGACATGGGGTCTCATATGGTAACTTCAAGACTCAGAATTCTTGGGACATGAAGGTCATGGGTTCAGTATATCCATGTTTGAGCTATGACCTGCACTGTTGCTAGAGGAGGGTATGCGCAGTACTGAAACAGTTATTCACATGCTTGGTAAATTGTATATACATGAATATGGCCTTGTGCAAATGATTTGTTTGCTGCCAGTTCTGTATGTGAATAAAATTTTCATAATTGGGAACATGATCTTTAAGGCGTTCCTTTTTAATTTTCTGTTAGTGTACGTGTTACCCTGATAGGGAGATTCTTCGGCTCCTTGGCATTCAGCATTCAGGCCTTCTGTTCAGAGTCCCTCATTCGATTCTTGGTTGTTCCTCTGACTTGGGGGCTGGGTGTTTTGTGTTTGCCCCACACACTCCTCTACATATACACGCAACGCAGCAAGGCAACCAATCACCACTACAGAAATATACAATCGTGCATACATTCCTCTACGTAGGGTTAGCATCAGGAAGGGCATCTGGCTATAGAACAATGCCATATCCAAATGTATGACAGTTCGAACCTGTGAACCCACCACAGAAGATTACAAGGAGGATTCAGACGCATCGTAAGCCAACAGAAATTTTCATATTTTCCACATGCCATACAAACTATCCATCAAATTCTTATTGTTGAAACATCCGTCATTTGTAAAGGGAATATTTTATTAAGAGTCATTTAGAGGCAGTAGTTATTGCAGTGCACCCAATTGGTTCCTTTTAAATTATAGGCCATATGCCAAGCAAATCATCCTCAAGGTTGGTTATCTATGATAGCTGGGATAATATTAAGTATTGCTTCTTGAGTCTGATCATATGTGGGAATGATTTGCAATAATGTTTTCCTTTTATTTGTTTGCAATTTGATCAATTTCTGAGTAGTCTGAAGGAAATACCAGTTGAAATATTGCATCATTGATCTAAAATTATCAACCATATGAATGCAATTAATCTATCCTAGTTTTCTGATGTCTCAACTTGCGTATAGTAGTCACAAGCATCCTGGTACAGATATATACTATGAAACAGCCATTGCATTCCTTAAGCTGAACTTGTTTACTGTTGTTCATGAGGAAAGGATATCTTATTTTGTACACTTGTTAATTTGTACTTCTTGGACATTACCCACATCACAGAGTGATAAATAATGTACCCATTTTGCAGTAACTTACTTGTAACAGAATAGCCACAGTGTAAAATATGTATGGCAATAGTGTATAGAAGACTCGAGTTGTTCAGAGAGGTTCTGGAAGGTATAGAGGATGGCATCTCTATAAATGGTGTAATGCCTTTTAGTTCTGGTGTTGAATATCTTGGTTGCACCATGTAATGAACAACGTCGTTATGCAGTGCGAGTAAACAAGACCATCAAGGAAAAGAAGATAGCATGCTTTGGCCACATTGTGTATTGAAAACTACCACCTCCAATCAACTTATACTTCAAGGAAAAATAAAAGGAAGACGAGGACCTGGGCAATGACTCATTTCCTGGTTGGAAACCCTGAAAGAGATTGTATTGTGATAATTATTTATTTAGTGAAAGTGAGAGTTCAGGTGAACCTAGTGATGATGAAAATCAGTCGTTATGAAGACGGTGGTATTCTCGAAATTGTTTTACCAGCAACAGTTGGTTGTGACAGGACTTCATACTGCTGTAAATTCCCCCAAATGTGTAGATTCTGTTCCTGTCCCAGATAAGCTACAATTTACTGGGCAAACAAGTTTGAAAAATAGATACTACTGATATTACAGAACTGAACTTCTTCAAATTAACTTTTCTGAATGATTTATGGTTAATTTTCTATGTATGTATTTCATGTTTTTGTGCATGAGTTTTAGAACACTGTGGAGAAAGCAAGCCAGTCTAAGACAGTGAAAGATTTAATGTTCGTGGATCTCTGAATATTCATATGGATATTCCTTTGATTGAAAATAATGCTTCAAACCTCCACACATAATAAAACAAAGGCAATCCAAAGGTCATTGTTGTATTTATGCATTTTGGTTTGCTGAGTCTGTTACAAACACCAGCACACCACTCAAAAACCTAGATATTTCAATAATAGTAATGATTTTAAATCTATGGCCTTCTTCAAAAAGGTTTGATTTAGTGAGTTATCGCTGACTTGGACAATACTAGGTATGGCGTTTTGGCAGTATAATGAAAAAAGTATTTTGTGTAGTTTATCTTTTGGTATTGGTCAGCACAGCATTTTAATGAATTTGTATATTCCGTGAGTACATTTTTATTACTGTGGTAGAGACATGCCTTGCTGTTTTGTAACTCTGTGTGTGTGTGTGCACGTGTGTGCGTGCATGTGTGATATGTTCGTTTCCATGTAAAGTACCTTATTGAGGCTGATATTTTGTGATTAATGTTAAAGAAACAGAACTTAGCGACTGAGATGGCTGTCTTCGATCATAAGGATGAGGTATAGAATAAAATTTAACAACTGGCTTGTGGTGAGGATGAATACTGAGAATAAATCCACAGTAATACAATGTGCCGAACAAGTGACTGTGTGCTTTGGGTCATGGAGCTGTCGTTTTGCATTTGGGAGATAGTGGGTTTGAACTCCACTGTTGGCAGTCTTGAAGATGGTTTTCCGTGGTTTCCCCATTTTCACACCAGGCAAATGCTGGGGTTGTAACTTAATTAAGGCTACGGTCGCTTCCCACTGCTAGCCCTCTCTTATCCCATCATCACCATAAGACCTATCTTGGTTGGTGCGAAGTAAAGCAGATTGTGTAATAAAAATAATAAAAAAAATAACAGTATGTATACAATCATGTTATCTGTCACCATACCAAGCAAGTAGCTTCGTGCTTTGGGTCACATAGCCATCAGCTTGCATTCATTCGAGAGATGTGGGTTCCAACCCCACTGTCGGCAGCGCAGCCCTGAAGATGGTTTTCTGTGGTTTCCCATTTTCACACCAGGCTGACTAGGAGGATTAAAATAGTTTTGTACAATTTTGTAAGAAGTTCAACTGTCAATACGGATTCAAAATGAGATTCATAGTCTGTAATAAAGCAAATTGTTAAGGAAAAATGTCCTCATAAATACAATTTACGATACTTGAAATTCATGGTGTGATAAGTATGTTCCTGCTGTCATAATTAACTGTGACATATTGTTAAATTGAAGGAAATTTTCACATTTGATGTACTGGTAGGCAAAGTAGATGTGTGTTTGTAATGTTTTTATTTGGTTGATGTTCTCCTTATTTTCTCTTTGTAGTTGTCTAGTTCTGGAAGAATGGCAGATCGCAAGGCGGAGTTAGAGAGAAAAAAGGCAAAGCTTCAGGCCATTAGAGAAGAAAAGGAGCGCCGGCGTCGTGAAAAAGAGCAAAAAGATGTAAGTCATATTTAATCCTTAAATGAAGTCGCTTTTTGTTGATTTATATTTTACATAGCTCATGGCTATATTAGCCTTAGTTATTACTCACTGCAGATGTTCACTGGGTTTTGCCACTTTGAGTAATTTAGCAATTTAATGTAACTGACAAGAGAAGCTGAGATATTTGCAATTGGACTTGAAATACAGTATTGTGGCAGTTTTGAGGGGTAAGGTTCCTAGAGATATTAAAGATTAGTTATACTGCTCTTGAGTTCAGATTTTCAGTGTCTGGGAAATCCATATTGAGACTTCGTAATGTACAAAAATTACTGCTTATGTTTTAAGTGGGTGGTCTTTGAATTCTTAAATGATGAATTGTCCAATGCTTTGGTGGAAGGAGACTTCGGAACCTAGGAGAATTGAAGTGTCTTCTCAGGAAATAGCTACAGTTGAAGGACAAAATACTTGCGCACTCTTTCCCACACTCTCTCAACTGCACTCCCAATTACTCTTCCACTACTGGACTTCTGGACTCGGGCACACTATCCCACCCAATCCCACACTTCCCACACTCACTCAACTGCACTCCCACTGAATTGTTGACTTTAGAGGAAATAGCCACTGCTGAAAGAAAAAAAAAAAGTATGTTTTGGTACATTTGGAGACCAGAAAGCTTATGTTGTTTTAAGAGGAAATAGCAAGAATTGAAGAGCAGAAAGCTTATCTTTTCTTCAGTGGATATAGCTGCAGTTGAACAAAAAGATAATCTTGTTGTGCAAAAACTAGTAATGAAGTTACTATCAGAAGTAGAAAATGTTCCTGCATACTGTTGATGTAAGAAAATAGTCATTCTCTTCCTTTTCAGATCTTCATGACTTTGGAGAGTAGACTTTTGTAGCCAGAAGTCATCAGGCACTTGGATCCAAAGGCACCAGCTTTGTAACTAATAGGATATTGGACCTTCTGTTGCTTTTTTGACAGTGATGAAGTGCTGGAGGAATTTGTTTCCATTATTTTTATAGGATGGTGGATATTTGACGTGCATTTGTTACTTAAGCTGGTCTAGCAAGCAGTTGATGATTAAGTTTGTCCCAAAGATGTTTTGTGATTTAAAGTTCGTGCTTTGAGTAGGCCTATCAAGCAAGTTAACTTGATTTTCTTTACACTACGATATGGTTGACCTTGCTTTATGAACATATTGTGGTGATAAAGAATAGGGCTTATTCCAAACTGTAGGCACAGGGTAGGAAGCATATTATTGTCTAAAATATCTCTGTACATATGCTTGAATTCATCATTCCTTTAATTAAAACTGATGTCCAAAGTCCAAACTAGGAAACTCTGGCTCAGATCATTACACTACTGCCACCAAATTTCACTGTCAATACCTATTGAGTTGGCAGCGTGTTTAGAGGCGCATAGCTGTGAGCCTGCATTAAGGATATGGTGGGTTCAAATCCCACCATCAGCAGCCCTGAAGATAGTTTGCTGTGGTTTCTCATTTTGACATCTGGAAAATGCTGGGGCTGTACCTTAATTAAGGCCATGGTCACTACTTTCCCAGTCATAGTCCTCTCCCATCCTTGCATCGCCGAAAACCTTCGATGTGTTACTGTGATGTTGAACCATTAGCAAAATAATTCACTGTCAACACAACTCACATTGACAAATACCATTTGCCAGGCATCTGCCAGGTCTACACATATCCATTTGAGTGGTAGAGTATGTACTGTGGTGCAATCTGACTCATTGGTTGAATGGTCAGCGTTGAGGCCTTCGGTTCAGAGGGCCCTGGGTTCGATTTTCGGCCTGGTTGGGGATTTTAGTGATTACATGCCTCCATATAGGGTTGGCGCCAGGAAGGGCACCCGGCCGTAAAACAGGGCCAGATCCACAGGTGCAACACAGTTCATTCGCACCCGCAACCCCACAGTTGTGGAAAAAGTGGTAGAAAAAGTAGTAGTATGTACTGTGATGCACCTCCTTCCACTGCTCCACAGTCCAATGACTGTGTTGTTTTTACCACTCCAAACAACATTGGGGATTGGTGCATGTGGATTGGAGGCTTCCTTGCAGCTACATAACCATGAAAACCCTATGTTAAATATGTGGCAAACAGTCCTATCACTGACATCTCTACCTGAGCTGTTACAGAAGTCCTGTACAATCTTTGACACGGCTGACTAACCAGTAGTGTGCAGAATACACTTCAGAGTCGGTCCTTCGTGATAGTTGGGTTCAGTGCTTTTCCAATGCTTCCACTTGACAGAAAATTTCTAACAGTGGCGGGACACCTATAACTGCTGAGAAATACCGTATAATCTGGAATACCACCCGCACTGTTTTTTCGAAAACATCGCTTCCAAAATTGGGTGCGGGTCTTTTTTCAAATTTTGTGAAATTTATCTTTCCGAATGCGCGTAAATCTGGCATCACTGCTCGTGCGGCTTGGCAACAGTGCTCTCAGTATACGCTACTTCCGTGCTTGGCGTCAGTCTCACGCACGTTCTCGGAGTATCGACTTGAATTCCACAAAGCGTTTGCAATCTTTTACTGCGAGTGAGAAACTGAAAGTAGTTCGGGAAGCTGAAATTATTGTAAGTTGTGCCGCCGGTAGGAAATACGATATTGACGAGTCGTGTATTCGCGATTGGAGAAAGAAGAAAAATGAAATGGAAATGTAGCATTTCTAATGCTATGGATGGCAGCGATGACATTTTGTGGTAAGGTGATGGTGATGAAAGTTCCGAAGTTGGTATTGATGATGATGATGATGATGATGGTGATGATGAATGAACTAAGTGGATATTGTTCTGGAAATGTTTGTTTACTTTTATTTGTATTTTCTAATCATTTGATCTGTGTTTGTAAAGATTGTAAATAATTTTGACTCCACTTTCTTTTAAAATTTTGTTCTTTCAAAATAAGGGTGCGGGTCTTATTTGGTGGCGGGTGGTATTCGAGATTATATGGTAATTTGTATTGTAAAGATGGAAATCTCCTAAAAGTACCATAACACTTGATAAGAACCAGATTCAGTACACCTAATCTGTAGTATCAGCATAAAATAGGTATGTTTAGGAAAAAAGGTAGCATTTTCCTATAATTTTCAAATGTAAGTTTGTTATATCCAAAAGGACAGGGCAGTTAGAAAAGTATTATTTCCTGGCATACCGGTAGTTGGAAAACGCTTCATCTCATGGAATGGCCATTACAGTGGTACGGCTAACTCCTCAGCTTCTTCTGTTCTTCCTCCTCCGATTCACTGCTTCTATTATGAATGACTAGTTCTTTCACTTCAGGAACACCTCTCACCTCATTATTATAGAACTCAACAATCTTCTCCTCGGCATGTTTCATTTTATTTCTCTATCTCTCTGCTTTCACCTGTAGGATATATCTAAGTATCACAACCTGACAAGTATATGATAAACTCCACTTGCCTGTATCCAATAAATAACATTTCCACTTGGCCTAGCTGTTCAAGAGATTCTTTGTACACATCTCTAGCTTGGTCCAATCCATGGCCAGGCCTTGAAGCCATTGTTTTGTTAATACGGCTTTGCCAAAGACCATACTAACTTGATAGCATTGAAAAATGAGTGATATGGGAGGACGTTGTAGGACAATATGGCCTTCTTGCATAGCATCTCATCAACAATATACCAAATCTCAGATTTTCTAGTTTTTTTACAAAAACTGTTTTACAACTGAAGCAACTAGGCGAGCTAATGCAGGTAATATATTTGCAAATAAAGTTTGGACTGAGAAGCACTAGAAAATGATGCCCTTTCATTAGGCCTACCTTCTGTCTCACTATTTATATTGACAGCACAATTAACACTGACATTCACCTTACTGTGTCTGTTTCCATGAAATTTTCGCTTTTTCTTCGCTCCACATCGGCTTTTAGAACCCATTTTACACACACAAAGAAACAAACTCTTTAGTCATAATGTGAAAGACCACTTGGCCACAAGGAAGCTGACATATTTATGTCTGTTCCCTGGCAATGAAATAAGTGTTTGGAATATTCAAGTATTGCCATCTGTTGGTCAGAACTATGAACTATATACTCAGGAGGCATGCCACACCAAAGAGGTAAATTTGAATAAGAAAATCTGACAAGATATTTACATGTAAGCAGGACACTGCAGGTACGCCCCTCATCACGCGCATGGGGCTATTTAAATCTTATTTTCGGATACGGTACTTACAGTTGTAATATATGTACAAATTATGTCACATTTTGAAGTAGACTTCAAGCTTTCATTTCCAATGAAAAAACTAAAATGGCATTTTTGGGCAAAAAAAGTGATTTTGAACGTTAATACAGACCTTAAAAGAAAGAAAAAAGCAGAGAAATGTTGTTATGCATACATGAAAGTACAACATCATTACCTAAACTTAGGTTTAGATGCTACTATACCTCTTTCAGCGATTTCAATTCATATGACACAACCTCTGAAACTCTCATCTTTTGCTGCATGTTCTGACGAAGACACTCCATTCTGCCTCACCCATGACTATAAATTAAAGGAAAAATTGAAATTAAATTCTGTAAAATCATTAAATATCATTCAGTAGGAAAAGATATTCAATCTAGTATAATTACCACTAATTGAGCCTTCCTCCATTTCATTGTCGGTGACGCTCCACAAGCTTAATGATATGGTGCATTATCCCTCATATTAACATAGGGTCTAAATAACTTAATCCTACGATTAATTTTGTTTCCACCCATATTAGAGATTTCTCACTGTTCATAGCATCGTGATTGATTTCTTTTCAAATTTGTGGCAAATATCAAATCAGCATCTGTAAAAATTTTGAGTTTCAGCATACTAAAAGAGTGAGACCACCTTCTTCAGGGATATTAATAGGCAAAAAATGTCTGATTTTAAGTGAAGACAAGTACAATGCAGCAGTCACCTGGTGATGAATTCAGTGAATTACTACTTACACTACTCTATACTAAAATCTGTCATGAATGTACTATCTGCACACTTTTTAGCGATAGATTTACACCCTAGTGCTGAATCGGTCGACTTTGGTTACCTTTCAAGATTCGTATTGGCAACCTATGAAACACAAACTAAGAATCGCTTATCATCACTGTGTGACATCTCGCTTACACTTTACATACTCATACTGTTGTTGTTTACACAGCAAAGCCAAACTATAGAATTCATGCTAGGAACACGTTTCGCATTGGGAAATATTATATAGTGTTATATATTGTGTGTGTGTGTGACACAGTTGTTGGCGTTAAGATAATAAAGGTTTAGAAAATTCATATTGATCGATCATATTATCGATTCAATTCAGATTTCATTTCCATTCAGTTGGTAGTATTTACTGGAACCGGCAGTGCTCCCTTCTTACTCCTCTCCAAGTACAAAAATCTATCACTAAAACGTGCACGTACAGTACTTCCATTGGTATATCTAGACTAAAAGTCTAGACAATACAAGTCCAAGATCACTTGTATTTATGATATAACTATAAACACTAATTTTAATACCTTAGAACAAAATGTAACTGCTATGAACCCTAAAACTATTTCAAGCACTAAGAAATAAGATTAGAAGGTGTCCAACAGTCAGCTATACACTGATTCAGGTGGAGATTGTCAATACAGAACAAACCTAATAAATAGGCCTACAGTACTGTACAGACGTGCACATTAATGGTGTCCCGACATAAACAATCAACACTGCCAGTACTGAAAAGAAGGGAGGAGAGTGAAGGGTAGTGTTGAAGGCCAATCCAGTACAACACATGGGGGAAGGAAGTGAAGGGGTAGTGTCGAAGGCACAATGACTCACCTTCTCGCTTAACGCATTGCTGCACGGACTGCATGCAGACAGCCCGCTACAAGACTTCGTTGTGATCAAAATGGGCACAGTGGCGAATGTATTGAAGTACAGCATTAGGTTACCTACTCGTCCGGCCCCGCGATGTACGGGGCAACGTGTCCGGCCGCCCCGGGTTCGATTCCCGGCCGTGTTAGGGGGTTTTAATTGTAAATGATTATATCCCTGGCCTGGGGACTGCGTGTTTGTGTCATCCTTAACGTTTCTCACATTCGACACTCAACACTTCCGCGGTTCCAATTATGTGCAGGTTCATATATTGTGCAAGTAGGGGCAAAAGAACTCTATAGGTCGATGCCCCGAACAAATAGCATTTTAACATTAAAAAATTAAAAAGTAATTACTCTGATAATTACAGTATTAAGAGGTAAAGGAGGTTTTTAACCGAAAAGTATTTTATACTAGTTAGGAATATTTTGTAGCTGCGTTATATCGGGTCTACCAATCCTTCTTCACCTCGTTCTTGCCATATTTCTATCCATCTCCAAACTGTCTTAAGACTGCATGGTATTGCTTGTGCTATTGCTTGGGGGACCATGTGAGCCTCCCACATGCCAATAATTCGGCCTGTGTATTCAGCACTACCTGTTCACTCCCTTCCCCTCCTTTTCAGTACTGGAGTGGCCTTCAACACTATCCCTTTACTCTCTCCCCTCCTTTTCAGTACTGGAGTGGGGCAGTGTTGATTATGTCGGGACACCATTGTGTGTGCGTGTACAAGTAATTTGCTGATACCACTATCCAGTAATATGTGAAAATACACTGGAGAAGTTTTAATTGAAGTGCCTCTCTAAAGTTAATCGTTGGCCTAAAGTGAGTATCTATAGGTCTTTTTAATAACCAACAGACCCCTTAACAGTGGAGAAGTAAAAGTCAAGAACCAGTGATAGAACCCAGTGAAGCGGTAAGTTAAAATGCCACTTCCTATATCGTGCCAGTCTATTTCAATCGATCAATCAATCACCACTGATCTGAATTTAGGACAGTCGATCAGGTGGCAGATGTTACCTAGTCTTTTCATATGGGCTATGGTCCATCTTTTTAGTGTGGTGGAAACTTACGTGACCGGGCGAGTTGGCCATGCGGTTAGGAGCGCGCAGCTGTGAACTTGCATCCGGGAGATAGTGGGTTTGAACCCTACTGTTGGCAGCCCTGAAGATAGTTTTCCGTGGTTTCCCATTTTAACATCAGGCTTTAATTAAGGCCATGGCCGCTTCCTTCCAACTCCTGATCCCTTCCTATCCCATCGTCGCCGTAAGACCTATCTGAGTCGGTGCGACGTAAAACCACTAGGAAAAAAAAAAAGAAAAAAACTTACGTGGTGGTCATTCCCAATTCTTGTGTTATAACTGTGGACCTCACTGTTCACTGTTACTTATAGTTAATGTTTTGGTGTGCTTGATAAACAGAATAGAAATTTGAAATGAAATCACAGTGTAATAATACACATGAGCAAATATACTACATAAATATATATTCCGTAAGTCGCTAAGAATACACAAAGGCTAAGTCTGCAAACCGTATCAAAGTCAAGACAAGACATGTTTAGGTTAGGTTAGATTCATAACAAAATATTTTTCCTTATCAACTGATTCTCACTGTCAGAAACTTGTCATAGAAACAAGATTAAAATTATCACTTACCCAAATTAATTATGAAACTCTTGTCATAAGGTCCGTATCACTACGAGTGATAACTTCATCGTAGTCTTCCCTTTTCAATACCTCGTAGCAATGGCTGAATTGATTTTTGTAAGTAAGGTAACATTGCTTTCCTCTTCAGGAGAGTTTTCTTTTCTTGCTTCTTAGACATCCTAAATGAATTCTATACATAAATATAAGATGAAGTAACACCAACATTAATAAAATGCTGCTTTCGTCATTACACACAAACTACGTTATTAAATGCATTATTCGAACATGCCACAATTCTGCTTACCTGGTATTAGCCAAACAGATTTACAATCCCACAGAAAAAGAAAATATGCTTTAATTATATCTGCAAATGTAAGACTAGTGACTTTAACAATACTGGAGTGGCAATACCTAATTCTGGCAATTCACAAAATAAATTGACTGTATAGTGCCATTGTGCCAGATTAACAGTAACTGTAAGATGTATCGGCAAGTAGGGCCCCTAAACTGTATGGTTAGCGACACTGAATCGAACCCAACGGTAGGAAATATAACTATAAAACACTACCTTCATCATTAATAGGGGAGAAAGAGTAAGGTTGTACCCTTAGTGTATAGGGTTACGTGCTCAGGAGTATACTACTGGGGTGAGCAATATCTAATGATGTCAGTGTCTCTATTGGATGCTTCAGCTTACCCATCTTCAGCAAGGAGTATGATATTCAGACTATTGAAGTAGTTTTGGTATTTGTTTTGTTGTTGGAGATTCTAGGGCACTCAAACTAGTCTTTATAGCATGTTAGTGTGGGCTACCCTGAATCCATAGACCCGCTAATACTGCCCAAGGCAACAGTGCATTGTCCGTCACATGGGGTTAAAAATTTCCTTATGTTCTCCATGCTTCAGCTGAAGATGGTTTTGAGGGGATCAGGTGTCTTTCACCCACATTATGTTACAACTGAGGTTGTGAGCTCCATAGGTTTGATAACAGGGTCTGCTTCCTTTCACTGCCTTCCCAGGACGTGGAAACCAGTCTTCCCCAATGTGGTTCTTATGCCTTCCTTGCCATTGAGATGCTGCCAAACATTCTCTTCTGCCTTGGAAGCTGGTAACAGATTTTCACCCTGTACCCTTTTTTAAATGAGGTTTTTACTTCTCTCCATCCTCCTTTCTCACACGGACTTGGTATCTTGCGGCTGTGACATGTAATACCTGTGATTTGGCAAAATTCTGGGCAGATACTATTTGATATGTATGTCATTAAGTACCATTATGTTATGTGAAATGTATGCTTCTGATACAAATAATATTATTATTATTTTGCGGTGTTGGTCTCGAACAGCCAGTGATTAGCATGACTGGATCTGTACCAAACAGAGTAGACCAAAAGAGGCCATTCCAAAATTTTGAAGAGGGTTAGGGTTTTAGGCTTATGGCAGAATTAAGAAAAAATTTCAGTAGGTAATATACCATTGTTTAATTACAATTAAAACAAAATGAAAATGAAACGATGAGAAAGTTGACTACATACTTTTAAAAATAAAATCTCCATCACAGAGAACCTTGAGGGATGTTTCTAAACACAGCAGAACAAAGGACAGAAAAGTATTAAACATTTAGATGATAATAATAATAATAATAATAATAATAATAATAATAATAATATGTGTATCAGAAGCATACATTTCACATAACATAATGGTACTTAATGACATACATATCAAATAGTATCTGCCCAGAATTTTGCCAAATCACAGGTATTACATGTCACAGCCATCAAGTCCTTCATTGTGCAGCTTGAAGGACACTTCCTACAGTTCATGAAATGGGCTGTGGTTGGTCTTCACTGCATTCTCATAGCCTGGATGTCCCAGGAAAGCCCCACTTTACCATATTAATTCTTGATCTACCAACCCCAATGCGAAACCTGTTAAACGGTTTCAAAGTAGACCAATGTTCCTCATATTCTGGAGGGAGATATTCAATTGGTAGCATCCAACCAGCAAGTTGAGGATTTCTAGTTCTCCATAATTTCAACCTTGTGGATTGAGTAGATTCATTTCGATCTTCAGCTGTGTTCAGGAAACTACTCCCAGACCTCAGTCGTCGGTGGCCAGGTTCATATCCTACATTGGGTGTGCACATGAGGCAAGTGTTTTAGTTCTCTCATTCATGGATGCAACTTCTCTTCTAATATCTGGTGGGTCGATTCCAGCCAAACAGATTCTATCTTGCGGTGTTGGTCTCGAACAGCCAGTGATTAGCATGACTGGATCTGTACCAAACAGAGCAAGCGTACTCTGCAGTGGAGTAACACAGAGCTAGGGCTGTAGTTCTCTTCGTCTTAGGATGTGTACCCCAATTGGTTCCAGATAACTTGTGAAGGATGTTGTTTCTAGCTGACACTTTCTGCTTGATGTTCATGCAGTGTTTGTAGGTGAGAGCACAATCCAATGTTACACCCAGATACTTAGGTGTAAGTCAGTGATCTAGTAGAGTATCTTCCCATACTACCTGTAATTTCCTTGACGCCTGCCTGTTCTTTAAATGGAAGGCATGTACCTGAGTTTTAGATGGGTTAGACTTCAATTGGTTTCCTCTGTAGTAGTAGGATAGTTCAGAAAGAGCCTCTGATAACTTCTGTAACCTCAAAGCAGTTTGTTTCAGTAGCAATAGCTCAATCATCTGCATATTTGAAGCTTCTGGTGCCAACTGGAAGAGGTTGGTCATTCGTATAGATATTGAAGAGCATAGGGGTGAGGAGACTGCCTTGTGGCAAACCATTCCTTTGTTGCCTCCATTGACTATTCTGTTTGTGAAATTCGATGAAGAACCTACGATTTTGGAGAAGATTGCTAATGACTTGAGTCATCTTGTAATCCTTTGTCATGTTCTATAGTTGGCGCAACAGTATGCAGTGATTAACTACTATCATATGCAACAGATAAGTCGACAAAAGCCATCCCTGTGATATTATGATTTTCGTATCCATCTTCGATATACTGTGTCAGATGGAGGACCTGTGAAGTACAACTTTTCCCCTTTTCAGAATCCTGCCTGTTCTGGGATGAGAAGTGGTTCAATGATCACTGTAGGTCTTTCAAGGATCATCCGTTCTAGGATCTTGTACAGATGACACAGCATTGAGATAGGTCTGTAATTTTTTGGATTGTTTGGCTCTCTTCCTGGTTTGAGAATTGCGATTACTCTGGCTTTTCTCCACACACTTGGTAACTTGCAGGTGTTTATTCAGTTATTGTACAGTTCTAGTAACCATTGTTTAGCAACAGGTCCAAATTGCTTAATTTGCTTAATACATATTTCACCTAGGCCAGCAGCCTTACTATTCTTACACTGATTTATTGCTCTATTCAGCTCAGATAAAGTAAAAGGTTTAGTGAGTGTGTCAGTCTCCTGCTGATAATCCCTCTCAATTCCTTCATTCTGAAGTAGACATGGATTATATGGTTCTCCATTTTGTGGAAGTTGATGACAATTTGGTTTGCTGTGACATTGGAATATGTTGTTTTATTAGGATCACTACTGAGTTGCCTTAAGTAATCGCCAAGCTTTTTGACCTTAACCACTGTGCCCGTTTTACTTCAGAAATAGAAGAAATTGCTTACTATTTCATTGTTATGATTAAAGGTGGAGGAAGCTGCTCTACGTTCAGCCAATACAGACAAGGATCAGCGGAAGGAGTTGGATCAGATGTTATCATCGCTTGGAGTGGCTCCTGTGTCAGATGTGCTCTCCAGCTTGTCGAGTCTTTCCTCCCTGACACCTGAACAGAGTAACAATGCAACACCAGAGCCCAGTTTGCAACTGAACAATTCATCTCCAATGACAAACTCCAGGTAAATAATCAATGTCCTATTGGTTTTTCTTTCCATTTAGCGCTGATCACGCTTGGAATTGGTAGCGATGACCGGAATCTGCATCAGAGTAACTTGTGAATTCTCTGCCACAAAACAGTTGCCAGCCGTAAGACTTGATTGCTGACCCAGCCACATGCCAGTATTTATGACGAATTACTGTGTTTGCTGCTGCTGTTCAAAAGGAAGTGTTGTAGGTTTCATGAAAGAAAATTTGGGAAAAGGACTGTTCTATAAATTTTTCAATTATTTGTGATGGTTATATGAAGTCTTCTAGTTACTTTAGAGTTTCAAATCTTTTGATGTACTCTTCAAAATTGTGAAAGAAGTTATTTTGGGAATTACTTTAGACTGCTGATTTCTCTTCTGAAATTTGTTTCTGTATTCTTCACAGTTCAAGTTCCAGATAGCTGAGCACCGTTCAGTTTTATTAAATAAAACTTCTGTGTTTATTTGATCCACTTGTCAGGATAGGCCTATATCATTCATACTGAATACAGTTTAATCCAGTGTATCGGTAAGAAAATATGTGACAGCATGAAACAACTGAAAATGTAAATTATATTCTAGGAACATGCTTGTTGGAATGAAACTGAAGTCAAGCAGCTGGGCTATAGAGTAGCATAATGTGAAGACCTCAGTACAAAGCAGTGGTTCACAAACAGTCTCCAGTTGAGGTTGAAGAATCTTGTCGCGGCTTCCGATAGTGGGAGTGAGCTACTTCAAGGTCAATTGCTGGGTTTCTTGCAGCTCTGCTTACTGAGTTGCCCAGTATGAAGAGCAAAATTTAAAACAGTGGTTCATAAACATGAGCATCTGAAATCTGATTCCGGTTGCCACTACCAGGTCCCAAGTGTGAAGCAACTCTTAGGTAATCTCTGTGAATGTCTAAAATCATGTGTGTACAGAGGTAACTGTAATGATATTCAAAGAACTCATAGATTCTTGAAGCGAGCAAGTTGACTGTATGGTTAGGCTCGAGTAGCTGTCATCTTGCTTTTGGGGGACGGTGGGTTAGAATCTCACCATTGCCAGCCCTGAAGATGGTTTTGTGTGGTTTCTGATTTTCACACCTGGTAAAGGCCTTTATTAAGGCCATGGCCATTACCTTCCCTTTCTCAGCCATTTCCAGTCCTTGCATCAGGGAAAACCTTGGATGTGTTAGTGTGGCGTTAAACCAATAAGAGAAGAACAAATTAATTCCTGACAATTGGTTCAATTCTTGCCACTGTTAAAGTAACTAAAAAAACTTTTCAGTTTGTCGAAAACACTAATTATAATGCATATAACGAACACTATGACCAGAATCTACATCAGTGTTCTTGACAAACTGAAAAGCTTTAAATTTACATTAAATATGTCAAAACTGGTTTCCTTTTTAACAAACTGTCAAAAGTTAGAAAGTTTTGTTTGATATAGCACTCTCAAGAGGGATAATACTGGGGCAGATAGTGAACTTGTGAGCTATTCACCCCTCCACCCTGCTGATCACTGTGGCACTGCCAGTCGTACTTCTGTTCTCAAGACAAGGGATTTAATCCTGGCTGAAATTCATGGTATTTATGGATGTTAAAAGTGCTACACCTTTGGCTCCTAGCACATCAGCCTGACAAGCTCATGAGCTATGCTTTCTCTGTAGAATAAGCACTTTTTATTATTTTTATTTTTTATAATTTGCTTTACGTCGCACCGACAGATGTTTTACGGCGACGATGGGACAGGAAAGGGCTATGAGTAGGAAGGAAGCGGCCATGGCCTTAAGGTACAGCCCCAGCATTTGCCTGGTGTTAAAATGGGAAACCACGGAAAACCATTTTCAGGGCTACCAACAGTGGGGCTCGAACCCACTATCTCCCGAATACTGGATACTGGCCGCACTTAAGCGACTGCAGCTATCGAGCTCAGTATAAGCACTTTTATGGCTAAGCTTTTACTAATACATTTTGTTGGGTATTAATTCAGGAATGATCGTATATATTATTTTCCTCTAGTTGAATATGACTAACCACATATTCACTATCATTGTTGAGAAATTCCTCTCCAAAATCACCATTTACCAAGAAATATTCAATGTCATTGTTGGGAAGAGTTGAAGATGAGCATGTACTTAAAGGTGTCATATAGGGAATAGGATGGTGAAAGATGATATACTATATTAAAGGGTAAATTATACTAATTTCCATTCCTAACACGGACACTGGAGCAGTTAACTCAAATCAAATTATTTGCGTAAATACAATAATATTTTCAGAAAACCCACCCAAACCAGCAATACCATTAGACAGGATTCAGTCTATCCCATCTCCCAAAAAAGAGCTTCATATTTCAGTATGGTACTTAGGGCCTTCAATGTTCCCTTATCGCGAGTAGATTTACAGAATGAACTAAAGGTTATCAGGTCATTAGCCAAACGGAATGGTTTCAGTATTGCTTTAATTAATAAAATCATTTATACAGTCAAACACAAACCTGTATCACACCTAATCAGAGAAATAAAAAGAAAAAATGAATTCACAACTTTCACGTTCATCTACTCCAATTAGGAAATAATGAAAGTAAGTGACATGAGAAATGATACAATAAGGCCTGGTTACATAGACATCTGACCGGAGATCAATTTAGAACCTAGTTATGAAAATGAATTGAGATTAAGACTTTGTCGCATTGTACAAAACTGAACGTGGTTTACACATGTGCAGTTCAAATGTAATTGGAGTTCAGAAAAGTGGACGTTGCAACACTGCGAAACAAATGAAATATGAAATAGCTTTGCTCGTTGGATAATACTTAAATGGTGGGATTGACTTGGCCGTGGCTGTCAACAAAAGCAATACGAAATTGCTTTGCCTCTTGGATTCAGTTGGCCTTGACTGTCGACAAATGAACGTAGTTTGCAGCATGTACTGGAATGTTTTCATATGCTTTTCTTGCAGCGAACACAGGTAAAGGAAAAATGGGTATCCGACTTCCCTGTCAACCCTTGTATTTTTTTCTGATCCCCCATGGTATTAGGTTTGCGAAGCCTTGAGTTTTTCATTTTTACGACGTTAATGGCCTTTCTTTTATTTATTTTTTTGAAGAATCGATTAGTGTTAAGAAGGGGTAATTGCCCAGTTGCACTGGGCTTGTTCGGTCTTGTATGGTTTAATATCACGTCAGGATAAAATGTTGTCACATAAAGCCCGTCGCATGTCTGTTTTTCCTTTGCGGTACCTGTTACCTACATTTTTAAATCATGAATTTGGTCATAGTGCTTTCAAGAGCACAGCAGAGCGAATACATAGCTGTTAGAAAAAGGTGAAGGAACTCTGCATGTCAGTAGTTAGCTCATGTTTCCCATGTAGCGCGAATCGAATAGGGCAATCCCCAGCTGCCAAATGAAGCCCGTTTGAATACATGATGTTTTCTCGAGAATTACTTGGATCGATTTTCGGAATAATCACAGTGCTGAACTTATAATGTTTGTAGATTTAAGGCTAGGTGTAGAAAACATTTAGTTCCATTTTAAGAACAAAGTTAATGGCATTATTTCAGAGGATATTTATGCCATTATATCTTGAACAGGCCATATGTTATTTAAGATGAAAAATTAGCTGAATAACCCTCTATATCCCACTAACCAGACATCTGTAAAACATGAATGAGATAATGTAATATCGTAAGCAATTCATAAAGGTTATGTTGTAGAATGATGTTCCACTGCATTATGAGAAGGAACATAATTCATAATATAGCGTATATACGGGCAACAACTATAGCTAAGAATGTATTATGTTAGTGTTTTGTGTATTTTCTTATGATTTATCGTAACAACACAGGTAATATTATGTTCACAATCGGCTGTTCTTGTATCTTGAATAGAAAACAACTGCTTGAACTGAGATCGAAGAGTTTAATCGGAGAAATTTCTCCAGTCAAAGTTAATCCTAGTTCAGTGCGAATTGATGTCGGATTAACGTTTATACAACAAAAATTCCGAGTTTAGCGTGAACTGAGATCAATTTCGTCTCTGATCTATGATCAAAAGGTTTATGCAACCAGCCCTAAGACTTGGTAAGTAATGATTCATTGGTAAGTCACGTTTTCAGCAGTTGTATACTCTCTTTCAGTCTACTGTAAGAGAGTAATGGTAAATCCTTTCAGTGATGACAGTAATATCATAAATTAACACTTTCTTCACGTAATCCCTAGCAGTTTGAGCGAATAAAACACTGTCGATAGTCTGTTGTCCTATAATGGTGACATGAATTTTGTAAGCCATAAAATACCTAAACTACATTATGTCATCTGGAATGCCTTTGCATGTATTAAAAATTGAAAGTTGGTGCAGTTGTAATGCTTATAAGAAATATGCACATAGCCATTGGTTTCATGAACGGAGCATGTAAGATAGAGAAATGTACGACATTATTATAAACTTAGAAGTCATTACTGGTGCTTCCAAGATTTGGTGTCTACAGACAGTAACATATTTTACAAATTTAAAAGAAGGCAGTTCTGGTTATGTCTTCTCGTTACTTTTGTCACTTTTCCTATATCATCAATTTAAATTTTAGTCTTTGTTCACAGCTATTGCTGTGACAGGCCACTAGTGTCTAATATAATCGAAAAAGAATGCTTTCCCAGAGCTTACGTGCAACACGTGTCAAGCTGACTGGCCTGTAATTATCCTCTTTAGGTTTATCTCTCTTTCTTTTGTATGCTGGGGTTATTAGAGTAAATCTCCATTTATTTGTGCAAACGGTAATCAAATAAGAATGGGATATGGTTCTGCATCCTGCACCCATAGACTTTCATATATTTCCAGAAATCTTATCAATTCCAGCTGCTTTTCTAGTTTGCAACTTTTATATCTTTTTGTAAATATTTTAATCATCATAGGTTAATTTCAGTGTTTGCTTGTATTAGTAACTACCTCTGTCTGGACATTATCCTTATGTCCATCTATCTTGACATACTGCAAACTAAATACTTCTGCCCTCTGTAAATCCTCCCATATATCTGCCCCATGTTCATTAATGATTCCTGGAATGTCCTTTCTGGAACTCTTTGTGCCTTTAAGTACCTATGAATACCCTTCCATTTTTTTGCTAAGATTCATATGACTGCTAGTTATGCTTGCTGTCATTTTATCCTTAACTGACTTCTTTGTTAATTTCTATTTCCTAGTAAGTTCCTTCAATCTCTCCTTACTTCCACAATAATTTCTAACTATTTCTTTCCAAGCTGCATGTCCTTCTCAAACTCTTTATATAGTTGGTCTTGACCAATTCCAAACTTCACTTAGGCGTGTTCTAATTAACACAGGTTAACTGGAACAACAGAAATGTAATTAAAACTAAATACTTAGATTATTGAGTGGAGTGGCCGTGCCTTTTAACACACTATGGCTATGGAGCCAAGCTCTGCATTCAGGAGACGTGTGGATTTGAATCCCACAGTCAACTGTCCTGAGAATATTTTTCTGTGGTTTTCCATTTTTATTTCCTGGCAGACTGAACTAATATTTCCTATTCGTAGTCCACAATCGATTTCTTCCACTTCCTTACCTAATTTCATTCATCATTCATTAGCTCCTCAACTGAGGTTGGTATCAGGAAGGGCATCTGGCTTTAACAACGTGAAATTTGTGAATGAACCAACATGCCAACCTCCTCTGACTCTGTTTCAAGAACTGGGACTAAGGGGTGGACATACATACATGTGGGTAGATTATTACTTTTTTCACCCCCTGTGGGAGGGGCACGCAGGCGAAGGTACACCCAAGGTCTCCCGTGCCTGTCGTAAGAGGTGACTGAAAGGGCAGACCAAGGGATGATTGTATTAGAAGTACGAAACTACTTGTGACTGTTACCATCACGCGGGGAACACTATGGGTCGTGTTTACTTGCGAGTAGTAACACTATGTTAAGTACACAATAGGTTTGTGATTAGTAGCAGCAGAGAGTGGTGCACTGTGCGTTTCCAGTACCCGTGATTAGTACCATTGTGAGAAACATCACAGGTCTGGGCGTTGCCTGCAATTAGTACCACTATATGAGAGACGCTGTGGGTCTGCGTTGCCTCTTGTTAGTACCCACTATATGAGGAACACCATGAGTTTGCGTTGGTTATGAGTGGTGCCATTATGTGAGAAACATCATAGGTCTGCGTTACCTGTGCGATGTACAATACTTGTGAGTAGTACCGTAATGTGCACAACACCATGAGTCTACGCTACCTTTCATTAGTACCACGGTGATAAGGGTACAGAGTTCTGGAAGTCAACTAGGGATGACATAAAAATGTTGGTGTTGAACTGTAGAAGTATTGTAAAGAAAGGAATAGAATTAATTTAATAGATATATATTTACCAGGTATTGCAATAGGAGTTGAATCGTGGCTGAGAAATGATGTAATGGATGCAGAAATTTTCTCACAGAACTGGAGTGTATCATAGAGATAGGATAGGAGTGGTGGGAGGGGGAGTATTCATTCTGGTGAAAGAAGAATTTGTAAGCTATGAAAAAGTTAAAGATGAGAAACATGAAATTCTAGGTGTAAGGCTCATTTCTAAAGATAATAGGCAACTTGATGTCTTTGGAGTGTACAGACCGGGAAAGGGTAGCGCTGACACAGATTCTGAATTATTTGATACGATAATCGGCTATGTGGGAAACGACATGGAAAGGAATGTGATTGTAGCGTGAGATATTAATTTACCAAATGTCAGTTGGGAAGGAAATGCGAACAACAGGAAGCATGATCAACAAATGGCAAATAAGCTAATATGGGAAGGACATCTGATTCAGAAAGTGATGGCACCAACTACAGGGAAAAATATCCTGAATGTGGCGCTGGTAAAACCAGATGAGCTGTTTTTGTCGTAGTTAAAAATAAATGTGTTAGAAAGGAAGGTCTTAAAAGTAGGACTATTAGGCAGTACCATATGGCTGACAAAGCAGGCATGAGTCAGTTTCTAAAAAGTATGATCGGTGGAAAATGGTAAATAGAAATGTAAACAGACTCTGGGATGGGTTTAAAGCAATTGTTGAGGAATGTGAAAGCAGGGTTGTACCTTTAAAGGTGGTAAGGAATGGTAAAGACCCACCTTATTATAATACAGAAATAAAGAGACTAAGGAGGAGGTGCAGATTGGAAAGAAATAGTTAGAAATGTCTGGGGAAGTAAGGAGAAATTGAAGGAACTTACCAGAAAAATTGAATCTAGCAAAGAAGACAGCTAAGGATAACATGATGGTTAACATAATTGGCAGTCATACAAATATTAGTGAAAAATGAAAGGGGATGTATAGGTATTTTAAGGCAGAAATAGGTTCCAAGAAGGACATTCCAGGAATAATTAATGAACAAGGAGAGTGTGTATGCGAGGATCTTCAAAAGGCAGAAGTATTCAGTCAGCAGTACGTATTGTTGGTTACAAGGATAATGTAGAGATAGAGGAGGAGACTAATGCTAAGGAAGTATTAAAATTTACATAATGATAACAATGACATTTACAATAAGATACAAAAGTTGAAAACTAGAAAAGCGGCTGAAATTGATAAGATTTCTGGGGATATACTAAAGACAATGGGTTGTGATATAGTACCATATCTGAAGTACTTATTTGATTATTGTTTGCTTGAAGGAATACCAAATGAATGGGGAGTTGCTATAGTAACCCCTGTGTATAAGGCAAAGGGTGAACGACATAAAGCTGAAAATTACAGGCCAGTAAGTTTGACATGCGTTGCATGTAAGCTTTGGGAAGGCATTCATTCTGATTATATTAGACATGTTTGCGAAATCAATAACTGGTTTGATAGTAGGCAGTTCAGTTTTAGGAAAGGTTATTCCACTGCAGCTCAACTTGTAGAATTCCAGCAAGATATAGCAGATATCTTGGATTCAGGAGCTCAAATGGACTGTATTGTGATTAACCTGTCTAAAGCATTTGATAGGGTGGATCATGGGAGACTACTGGCAAAAATGAGTGCAATTGGACTAGACAAATTGATTGAATGGGTGGCTATATTTCTAGAAAATGATCTCAGAGAATTAGAGTAGGCAGAGCTTTATCGGACCCTGTAATAATTAAGAGGGGAATTCCTCAAGGCAGCTTTCTTTTCTTTGTTTCTTTGTTTTCTTATATATATAAATGATATGAGTAAACAAGTGAAATCAGAGATAAGGCTTTTTGTGGATCATGTTGTTCTGTATAGAGTAATAAATAAGTTACAAGATTGTGAGCAACTGCAACGTGACCTCGATAATGTTGCGAGATGGACAGCAGGCAATGGTATGTTGATAAACGGGGTTAAAAGTCGGTTTGTGAGTTTCACAAATAGGAAAAGTCCTCTGAGTTTTAATTACTGCGTTGATGGGGTGAAAGTTCCTTTTGGGATCATTGTAAGTATCTAGGTGTTAATATAAGGAACGATCTTCATTGGGGTAATCACATAAATGGGATTGTAAATAAAGGGTACAGATCTCTGCACATGGATGTGAGGGTGTTCAGGGGTTGTAGTTGGGATATAAAGGAGAGGGCGTATAAGTTTCTGGTAGGACCCCAACTAGAGTATGGTTCCAGTGTATGGGACCCTCACCAGGATTACTTGATTCAAGAACTGGAAAAAATCCAAAGAAAAGCAGCTCAATTTGTTCTGGGTGATTTCCGACAAAAGCGTAGCGTTACAAAATTGTTGCAAAGTTTGGGCCTGGAAGAACTGAGAGAAGATGAGCTGCTTGACTAAGCGGTATGTTCTGAGCTGTCATTGGAGAGATGGCGTGGAATGACATTAGTAGATGAATAAGTTTGAGTGGTGTCTTTAAAAGTAGGAAGGATTACAATATGAAGATAAAGTTGGAATTCAAGAGGACAAATTGGGGCAAATATTCATTTATAGGAAGGGGAGTTAGGGATTGGAATAACTTACCAAGGGAGATGTTCAGTAAATTTCCAGTTTCTTTGAAATAATTTAAGAAAAGGCTAGGAAACAGATAGGAAATCTGCCACCTGAGCATTTGCCCTAAATGCGGATCAGTATTGATTGATTGATTGATGGATTGATTGAACATGACAAATACCATGGTTCTACTTTACCTGCGATAAGTACCATAATGAGTGGCCGTTGACCTGGATTTTGAACCCCTTTAGGCTACAAGCATCTTCAGCAGGATAGTGCTTTAGAAGCAGTCCCTTGGCCAGAAATACTATTGTTTATGATAATTTGTGGGCCGGATCCACTGCTTGTTTTAAATTCATATCCATTCATTCATCACATTTTTAAATTCTCGTCAGTGGATGATTTTGAACTTTTAAATTGTCACTACATTTCGTACCATTAGTGGCCGATGACCTAGATGTTAGGTCCCTTTAAACAACAATCATCATCGTTACTTTTTTTCCCATACAACCTACTATCAGAAATTAAAACTGCCCTTCAATGCTGAAATATCAAAAGTATAAGGAATATCTTCTTAAGTTGAACAATCAAATTTAAACAACACTAATGATATTCTTACACTATGTTTTAATTCATGGCATGCATTTGTAGTAGGGAAACCACAAGGGGCTGGTTTTGGTGCCTTTAGCGGTCAAGCAGTATGTATTCTGCTGTAAGATTGGCTCGTGCGCTAATGCTAAGGGAATAGTAGCACGCTGTGGTTAAGGGCAGTATCAAAGTTCAGGTATCTGAAATGAAATTTGTGAATGAACCAGAAGACCTGTAGGAATAAAATTGGAAATTAAAACAAGAATGAAGATAACCTCAAAAGGGTCTTCACTGATAAAGGGAAATGTGGGCCTGGTAGAATGAGCATGTGAAGAAAAGGAAAGGTATGAGACCAATTTTCATAGAGAAGGGGGAAAGGATAAAGAGAAAGATGCAGTTATTAGGAACTATAAGATCAGATAAAAAAATAAAAAAAGAGGATTAAAGTGGCAAGATGTTGAAAAAGAACTTGACGATTGAGGTGGTGGGTTCTTTGTGTTTCTCATTTGAAACACAAAGAATTTGCCTTGCTGTTGAATTTCTGTGCTTGAAAACACCTATCATAACAGTCACAGAAGTCAAGGAAAGTGTGATGAAAACCATTTGTTTCTCTCTATTAACTTTCATACATATTTAATAAGTCATCTTCATTTTTACTGTAGTTTTCATGTTCAGTGAACCATAAGAGATATTTTGTGATACATCAAATATTTGTGCAGCAAGCGGCGGAATACTCAGTTGAGTGTGGTGAGTGTACAGAGTACCAACATCCCCCCTCGAGAAGTTGAGACATATGCCAAACAGACACAGACGGCAACAAGTGGTCATGAGAGAGACGGTGAGTGAATGTGAGAATTCTTATACCCCTATGTAATACTTGTACATACATATAGGCTGCCCAGGACTGACGATGTAGAACCCTCAAATATAAGTAGTGCTGTGCACTGTACAAAGGGTTAGGTCTTTGTTATTAGGTTCTGTAAGGATCTGTTTAGTAGTTTGCATGGAAAGCTTGATTTTACACTAAATATGTTGTAGTTGATGAGGTTGTGTTTTTTTTTTTTTTTTTAATTTATGTTTTAGTAATAGGTTCTGCTCCTTCTCTGCTCTGTTTCCAAGGTTCTGACAAAATTAATTTGAAGTTCTTTGTATCTTAATTTTAAAAGCCTGTTTCAGTATTGAAGCACCATGGTGTGTGCTTAGGTTTCAGTTATGGAAAGTGGTTCTCAATCTGTGTAATTGGCACTTCTATGCATGCATTGTCAGCAACCTCTAACAAGAATTAGAGCTATGGGGTAACAAACAGAATAAAATTACTTATTCTAATTGTGGTATGTTGTGAAGATTTAATCTGCAGTCTCCTTGATTGATTGATTGATTGATTGATTGATTGATTGATTGATTGATTGATTGATTATGGAAATGGGGACATGTAAAAATATAAGTAGCTCAGAAAAAAATATTGGAGCATACCCATTAGTGCAGAAGAAAATGTCATATTTATATGTGTTGACTATTTAATATTAGAGGAAGTACAAACCACTGTTGCCAGGCCTCTGATTTTGTGCTTATCTACTGTGTTTAACAATCTACTAAACTGTTGCTGAAAATAAAAAACATTAAGATATTTCTCCTGTTTCTTATCCTTTCATAGCTTAACTTCAACAAACCTTCACTACTTTGTGATGGAGACTGAAGCTATCAAATGTTTGTTGTGAAAGAGATCAACCAACTTGGCGGGTTCGATCCTTGCTCAGTCCGGTGGTATTTGAAGGTGTTCAGATATGACTGCCTTGTGTTGGTAGATTTACTGACACGTAAAAGAACTCCTGTGGGACTGAATTCCGACACCTTGGCGTCTCTGAAAACCCTGCCACTTTTCTAATCCTAACAAGAATGAAAACAAACTATCTGAAAAGACATACACCGATTACTAGAAGCTGACCTTGATTATGTACCTTTTCTTTAAAGATATTACAGTGAAACCTCGTTAGTACGTTCCTCATTATATTTTACCACTTAGCAACTCATAAATTCGAAGTCCTGATTCTTATCATATTAAATCTGTAAAAAAAAAAATATCTCACTTATCGAGTCATGAATTTTTGCTATTACCGCTTAGTATGATCACATTTTTCCTAGCCCTGAAAATGTTATTTGTCATTCCTTGTGAAACAAGCTTGATTTCCAATTAATGTAAAATCCGTCAGCACGGTTGCGTGATTTTGGAAAAAGGCCATAAATTCCTGAACTTTACAGTATAAGTTGCACCTTCGGGGAGTAAGCCAGCCTCAGGGATGTTCAGTGTTGCTTGCCGGTTAGCAGCAAAATTGTTGAATAACACAGTAAGTCTATTTGTGCTTGTATTTTGCATTCCATTCAGAAGTTAGAAATGTATTTTGTGTTGTGTGGTACAGTGAAGTGTAGCGAACATTTCTCGCATGATACAGTAGCCTATATCTGGATTAGGAACATATGAACGTACCTATCGCATCATGAATTTTTGCCATTACTGCTTAGTACAATCAGATTTTTCCTAGCCCTGAAAATGTTATTTGTCATCTTTTGTGAAAGAAACTTGATTTACAACCCAGGTAAGAGCCGTCGCCACAGTTGTGTGTTTACGGAAAAAATGAGCCTATTGTGCTTGTATTTTGCAGTCCATTTATAAGTTATAAATTTATTTTGTAGAGTGGTACAGTGAAGTTTCGTCATGTGATACGGTAGCCTATATCTGGATTAGGAACATATTGGTGTGAAATTGACTAGCGTGGTGCATATTTGTCTTGTGACAGCGTAGTTATAGACATGGAAAAAGTTGTGAAATTCCTTACTAACGAAGACAACATTAAAATCTTTCAGAAATTGGACTGGCATCTGCATCTTTAAGCGCACAGAGGTCACGAATGTTGAACTCGCACCTTCGAGTTTCGGCTTGAACGCTCATTAGACTTGGTTGAAGTTTATTAAAGAACTATTTAAAATAGTTTTTACTCGAGTCCACCTTGTCAATACACCTTATAATGATAGAAAACTATTTATTTTACGATACATGTTTTGGGAAAATCATTCATTCCCTTCATCAGTGATGTCAGTTCAAGGTGTATTGACAAGACGGAGACTCAAGTAAAACTATTTTAAACAGTTCTAAGATTCAGACAAGTCAATACAGGATCAAACATAATACCTATTATGATTAAGTTTATCAACTTGGTTGAATTTTTTCAAAATGGCAGTCAGTCATTTCTCCTGATTCTTCCCAGTCACACATGATCGAGTGTAACCTCCAATTCATTGTTTTAAAAGCGTGACCAAAAATAATGCTTAATAACCCACTGCTTTGAAATAAGTCTTCTACTAACATTTGTTTTAGAAAGAATGTCGTCTTCTTTTTCTACCGCTTTTCCCACACCTGTGAGGTTGCGGGTGCGAACTGTGTCGCACATGTGTATTTGGCCCTGTTTTACAGTCAGATGCCCTTCCTGACGCCAACCCTGTATGGAGAGACGTAATCACTATTGTGTGTTTCTGTGGTAATTGGTAGTGTAGTGTGTTGTCTGAGTATGAAGAGGAAAGTATTGGGACAAACACAAACACCCAATCGCCGGGCCAGAAAAATTAATCAGAGGTGATTAAAATCCCCGACCTGGCTGGGAATTGAACCCGGGACCCTATGAACCGAAGGCCTCAATACTGACTATTCAGCCAGTGAGTCGGAAGTTTTAGAAAGAGTGTGATCTACAATAATACTTGGATATTTTTATTGGGCCCCGTGCATATGTTTTCATATTTGTTCTCGTGTTTTTCACACCTTTTAATACTTTTCGCTCATCTTTAGAAGTGGTAGATATGGTTTTCACTGTACCCACGGATACACAACGTAAAATGCCCTCATGTCAGAAACAATCTTATCTAGTGTTTCCATATCCCTGTTGGATAGTTTTTATTAGTATATTCAGTAGTAGGTTTTCTCACTTAAAACATTCATTTTTTTGTCCCCTGCAGAAACGTCTTAACGAGGTGTTACTGTATATCTTTTATTTTTCAGTATAAACTGTGTTATTGTTGTCTGATTAGTTTATAATTAACAAATATTTACATTAGGCAGCTGATTCATTAATTGAAAATTGTACTTCTGAAATATTCCTTTTTGTTCTTGTTTTAATCTGCTGCTATTATAGCTTCTAGGGTTGGCAACACAAGTGTGCACACGTTGATGAGTCGGTATGATTAGAGGAGTACAAGACAAGGAAAAACATTAACACCAAAGGATTAGGGAAAATTTCACTTCCTTTCACAGTGCAGCTTTTAGGCTCTATGTGGACACTATTATCATCAAGCCAACTTCTGTTTCTTCTCGGCCCACAGCTAGCTCATTCTTGCTTCCCTGTTTCATGTGGATGGCAGGCATCCAAACTCATTTATCTTTATAGTTAATTTTTTGGTATTTCTCCTTCATGTATGTTCTTCTCCTTTATAGCTCTTATGAATATTTGTTGCTTTGTGTTCCTTTTTCTCACATGATGTGCTGTACAGTGAATGAGAGAGTGAATGTGTTTTTAAATAATCTTTTTACGTGTATGCTTGAACATTGTGAAGTAATTTTAGTTTTAACTATCCCTTGAAATTAAACTCTTCACTTCATTACCAACAGTATTTGTAGATCAGAGTGTAATTAGCATAAATATATTGAGAACCACTACTATGTGAAGGTTTCACTGTATATATTAAGGGAAAGATTTGAATTGTCAGTTCTTAGGGAGCTTTACTGGGCAGCCTCCTTGCTATCCTTTCTACCACTGAGTATACTCACTCAACTTATGCCCTTTATTGAAACCAATAGTTATTACAAATAACTGGTCATCACTTGCAAGTTAAAATTAGAATATAATCAGTGCTTGCTTTCTTATGTTACTCCTTTTCTTCATTGTAAAATATTTTGACTCAGTTTATGCATCTTCTTGTAATTTTGTGCTTTAATGTGTGTGTACTCGGCTGCCAGCATGTTGTAATATACACAGTATGTTTATCTACCTGTTTTTCTGATTTCAAGGCTGGAGAACAATTTATGCAAAGTAGAGGAACAGATATTTTTCAGTGTTACTTAATAATGTACTGTAGTTTGAGAATTTATATTTGATTTGTATGAGTAGGTCATATTATTTATTAGCTGAATTTTATTTGGGCTTTGTGCATGTGTGTTACAAATTATTGGCTGAGGATAAATAAACCTACTTTGCTACGAACACATTGTCTCTTCTGTCTGTAGGTAACTAACATTCAGCAACCAGGTTTGATTAAGGTTTTCAATGCAAGATGTTTAGTCTTTTCCTCTTAAATGTAGGTGTTGAGATCATAGAATGTAGAACATAAATAACATATTATTCTGTTGTATCAGGAATATAAGCGCACCTTTCTGCAAAATATTAATATATTTTGCAGGTTTTGTTTATAGTCCTAGTATATTGGAAATATGTTATGTTTATTTCTGTTTTAATTAATTATAGTACTTAATTTAATATTTATTCTTTCTTACTCCTAGACCTTAATGGTAACTTTATTTGTAAGGCAGGTGCTGATTTTGGATTAATAAATAAAATGTAATGGATTTGTGGCATCTGTGAGAATATTTTTCTGGAGGGAAAGTCTTGAGCTTTGTCTTTTGCTAGTTTTCAAAATGGTTTCCATTTTTGAAGTGTGTTCATGCAGAGAACCTTTATAGTTACAAAACGATTACCAGTACAGTAAGAAATGCACTTTCAGTTATCGAATGAGAGCAGGTCTCAGTTGTAAAGCAAAGGACATTTTAGAGGAAAAACATTGCTTTAAAATTTTGCTTTAAGAGAGGAAACTAATTGCAAATAATATTGGTGACAAAATAGTTTCATTAAGGAGAGTATCTAGTATCTCTGAATACAGTAATTACATTGTAAGGTGTAGGTAATGTAAGATTCTCTTAATTTTATTAAATACATCAGAAATCTCTATTTTGTTATAAATTACTTGAATCTACTGAATATTAAGTGAAGTACAAATACAGTTCACATAAGAGATTTTTTTTTTCTAGTTACTTTGAATAATGGGAGTATTTAGGAACTCAGAATTGCTGAAGGCCTAAGATCTTCATGAATGTTTTCCTATTGGTCTCCATTTTTCTTCTTTCTTGAGATTAACCTCAGTAAAATCTAATGAAGCAGGTAGAAATTTAATGGATTTCTTTCTTTCTTTCTTTCTTTCTTTCTTTCTTTCTCTCTCTGGCATAATTTGTAACATTGTCTTTACCAAATAACTATAGATGATAGGATTTTGATGTTCAAATCCTTAACACTAGCTGTCCTGAATGGTTTTGTCCTGTTTTTTCTAGGACTACAGGAGATAATACTCTACATCAATTCATGGACCCTTCCAATTTATGCCCCAGAAAAAAATCACAATCGCACTTGATCAGTGTTCACAGGTGCAGGCTGCTATATTAGTTGGAAGGCAGACTGTCTTTTGAGCTTAGTGGCACATCTGATTTTACTTCCAATTATCTTACAGTTATTGGTCTTGGTATGCATCCTTTTGAGATTTAGTTTTTTGTTGAAATTGATTTATATTACAATATTTTAAAACATTTTACTCAGAATTTTTATCTTGTTTGTAAATACTCATGAAGCTCATACAAAGTTCATTCATTCATTTATTCATTATTTATTTACCATAAACCTTTACAGTATCTATGGAAGGCCAGGGGAAAAGGACAAGCCCCCTACACGTAGTGCCCCCTGACCTTTGAGAAATAATTACCTAAATCCTAAAGTAAAACAGTCATATACACTATTTACAGGTAAAGTAACCAAAGTATAGCCTAATATATACATATTTCTCATTTATACAACCTTTCACGCCCTCATTCATTCTTCCACATATTCACATGCATTTTCTCACCGTATGTGCTTCCTAACATAACATTTAACTATATTTACATTTCTACATTTAATGTTGGCGGGTAGATCGTTCCAAAGCCGCGCTGAACGAGCAAAGAAACCTAGTTTGTAGGACTCAGTTCGCGCAAAGGGGGTTGTAAGACACACCCCTTTGCCTCTACGGACGGAGCTGTAAGATAAGAAGAGTCGAGGGAATGGTGAAAGGTGAATGGCCCCTGTGAGGGACTTGTGTAAGAAGGTGATGTTGCTTTGTTTACACAAGGAGGCGATTGATGGGAGGGAAGACGGGCAGCTGTTCTTGTTAATTAGTCGTTCAGCGCGACGTTGGATTCCTTCTAGTTTGTGAAGGTTAGTTGCAGTGGTAGGGTGCCAAGCAGGTAGACCATACGTTAGTATAGGTCTCACTAGTGTCAGGTAAGCCGTCCGTATAGCATTCGACTTGCACCCATGGAGGCTTCTGTGCATAAAACCGAGCACCCTGGCAGCTTTGCATCTCACTTCCTCTGTTTGTGCGTTCCATTTTAGTTGTTCAGAAATAGTTATTCCTAACAAGTGCATAGTCTTAACTCACTCAATATGTACATTATTAATGTTATATATACATTCTACTGGGTGTCGAGACCTACTTAACCTAATGTATTTACATTTGCCAGCATTAATGCTGAGACCGTTGATGTAACACCACACCGCTATAGTGTCGAAGTCCGACTGTAACCTCAGGCAATCCTCTGCACATTGTATATCCCTGTACATTACTGTGTCATCAGCGTAATGAGCTATGGTTGAGGTCACACATTCAGGTAAATCAGAGACAAATGCATTAAATAATAAAGGTCCGAGGACGGTGCCTTGACATACTCCTAAGGTTATTTTAACGGTCGATGATCGAACTCCATCAAACACAACACGTTGTGTTCGACCCTCGAGAAATGTCCGCAACCATGCCAGTACACTTTCCCTAACATTCATCTGTCTTAATTTTAACAAGTCGTTCATGAGGGATTTGATCAAAAGCTTTAGCCCAGTCCAAAGCCACGCAGTCAACCTGAACAATTTTAGATTTCTCCAGAGAGAACTGCCACTCATCAATAACCTTTGTTAATAAAGTATTACAGGATCTTCCTGGAAGAAAACCGTGCTGGCTTTCACTTAGCAGATTACCTTGATTTATATTACAATATTTTAAAACATTTTACTCAATTTTACAGTTACAGTTTAGTGATGCTACAGAGCATATTTTACAGTATACTTGCTTTGTATATTTAACTGCTGGACTCTGAAACCTTTTTGTTTTGTTCAGTACCAGTATTCTAACCACTGCTGTATTTCTCTTTTAGGTTGATGGCCACTTAGGTATTTCAGTTTGTTTAAATTGTTCAGAAATCTAATATGGTTCTTACGTATGCGCCACTGGACACATTCGTCAATAACATACTACAGTAAAAACCTTGTTAATTGGCAGTGCTTGGGACTCGAAAATTGGACTTTGAATCACATGATTTTCAATTACCAATTAACCCCGAATCTCCAGTATTCTTTTGCATTGCATGATAATGTAACAAAACTATTTTAACCATGTAGCAAACAATGGGGCACTGTTAAAAGCAAGAAATGAAACAGCTGCACGATACAGTATAAACAACCCTGTTTTCACAACTCGGTAACAAACAAATGCAATAAAAATATAGTTAAGTTCACATTACCATATGTCATGCATATGTGTACAAGTGTCATCATAACTGAGTTTGACGAAAGGGTTGAAAGTGGCAAGAACTGAGGCGAAGTTTGTAACTTTGCATCCAAGATCAGACAGAACACCATAAAGACCACTGCAATTCTCATCTTTAGCACAATTACAAGTTAGGTGGTTATGCAAAGGTTGAGGCCAGTGCTATCAATAGCATGCTGCTATAGTTACCTTGAAACAGTGTAACACAATATGAAAATACACTAAAAATCCCTAGTATTGCACCAGTGTAATAAAGAAAACTTCACAGTGATCAACAAAATGTAAAATAAATAAAACTAGAAAAGCACCATCAAAATATGATTTTGGAGTAATGAAGGCAAGCAATATGCAAACTAAATAATTCAGGCCTATTGACTGAGGCTGTGTCAGTTCCTTCCTGTTCACACATCCTGCAAACTTTTTAATTTGATCCATTGCATTAGTGTCACTAGTTCTGACAGCAGAGTCCAGCACGGATAGGTGGCAAGATCTTCTTTCCTTGGCAGTGGAGTTGGCCTGTCATTTTCTGCAGCAGTAACAGATTGTTGGCTGGCTGAAACCTGTTTGCGTTGCTGGCTTTCTTTGCTGTAATGCCAGTTCGAACTTGTCCAATTTGACATCTAGTTAAACCATGGATGTTTCTTTTACTTACTCCCACTCTTTGTAGTAATCTTCATAATCATTATCATTACACTTGCATCTTGTACATTTTCGTGGCAATATCCATGTTTTATAAAACAGTTTCTGATGACAGAAGAAGAGATAGCATCCTATATGACAGCAATGCTGCAAATAACTTGCATAATGTTCCATATTTCTTGGAATTTCTCATCGACAGAACTATACTAGATGTTTCCTGTACTTACGCTTAAAAACAGAGATGATGCCTTGATCAGGAGGCTGGAGATAGTGGGTCGTATTTGTGGGCAGATACAAAAGGTGCCCATTGTTTGAAGTCAGGTTATATTTATGTGCAGCTCACTGGTCTAACAGATCAAGATAATTTTCCTATTTTGGCATGCCATTTTCCTTTCCAGACAAATCGGTCAGTCTTCAGATAATTTTCTGGTCATCCAGGCATTTTTGATGCTCCGTAAATGTACGGAGAATGCTTTGTGTGTTTGAAATGCTGTTGATTTTCAAAGTTTCTGATCACAAATGCAGTTAATATTTGCTTCCTTTGGAATTGCAGTCCTGTTGGACAGTAATTCTATCTTTATATGACTTCCCACCATGACACTTATCCCCTCTGGAAGCGAAAGTCCTTCTGGGTTCTGCTTTGAAATATTATAATGCTGTTTCATCCATATTGAGAAAATCCTTCACTGCATAGAGTTCATGATATGTGCTGGGTTTTCTTGCCATCGCTTAACATCTGCTCTGTTAACAGATTCTGCTTGTCCACATCCAGCTTGCCATTTTGTTATACTGCTCTTTAAATCTCTGGAACTGTCCATTCAAACACTGGAATTCTAGCCCTAGCCTCAACACTAACTTTTGCTTCAATTTTTAAAACTTCTCTATCAAGTGGAGTGTTATTTTGGACCTGCCTAAACTCCCCCCAACAGTTCATCCTAATCCAAATGCTTGGCACATCAAATCGGATGATTGCTTGCAACTATCCATATATGACGCTCTCCAGGAAACCATACCTTAAGTCGCAAAATAGCATTTTTGGTTTATTTTATACTTTGATAGTAGATAAATTTGTGATCATTTTTGGGAAGACCAGAAGTTTTAGCTTCATGTAACTTTGAAGCCATAAGACTTCTTCTTTTCTTCAAGGGGCCTCTAAATATTAGTTCCTAATTAGTGTCAACCTCTAAGATATTTTGCTACCATGTTTTTCCTTTGTTCCCACCTAGATATACCTGCTCCCTTCACAAAGCTGCAGATTGTTCTTATTGGATCTTGGATTTTTTTCTTTCTCTTCACCTGGTAGTCCTGGAGTGGGGAGTCTGATTCTACCCAGCGCCTCACATTCAAAAAGTATGTGTTCAGCTGATTCCCCTGCTTCATTGCATTTCCTACATTACTCCAATTCTATGTAGGTGTTTTTTCAGATGGCAGTGACCTGTCAACAGTCCTCCTACCCATCTTGTATTTTCTCTGCTGAGTTTGAACAGTTCTTTAGTATGCGTTAGTATTAGTATTTAGTATGCCAGTTCTTTAGTATGTTCTTTTATCAGTTCCTTTGCAAGCCTGCATCCTGGAGTATTTTTCCAGTTGTCCATTTGTTTCTTTTGTACCCATTTTCCTATGTAGTGCTGGGCTTGTCCATAGGAACTCCCGAATACAGGTTCTGGGCCTACAAAATGTGTTTCTGCCCCTTTCCTGGCCAGTTTATGTGCCTTTTCATTTCCTTCTATACCTGCATGCCCTGGTACCCATATTATTTTGACAATGTACTTTGGGAGCTTCCAGAGAAGTGAGTGGCAATATCAGACAATTCTGGATATTATCCGGACTCCTTCTAGTGCCTCAATGTCCGCTTGGCTGTCCGTAAAACTGAAAATGTTCTATTCCTATAGTTCATTTTCAGATTTCCTTCTAGCATGTTGTGATAGCTATCACTTCTGCTTGAAAGGCTGTTGTGTGTTTGCGCAGGCTCATCGGGATTGATCTCTTAGGTCTTCCCCCATTGATCCCTCCTCCTGTGCCATCCCCAGTTTTTGAGCCATCAGTCCACCACACTAAATCTAAATATAGCCTTTGAAATCCCTTAAGGGCAATGGCCTCCTGCTAAGTAGGGCTTCGCTCAGATAAACTTGTTAGGTGAGCAGTCCTTCAGTGTGTGAAAGCATCATGTGGTGCACTTTTCTTGTCTGTTAGTGACACATACATTTCTAACCTATACATCTTGTCTGTTATGTATTCTTGTTCATATATCTAAGCACGTACAAAATTTTAATTCACATTTATACACTTAGAGGAGTTTTTCAAGGGTCTTCCATTCTTCTGTCTCTTGCTCTTCTTGTCCATTGTGCACCAGCCATATTTTTGAACGAATTAGCCCATCGGATCCTCTGCCTTCTTACGTTTCTCTTGCCGATTCTAGGATCCCACAGTGTGTGTCCACCTCTTCTGCTCCATTCTTGCTACGTGGCCTCCCCATTTCCACTTAATCTGTCTGCTTTGTTGAGTGCGTTTCTTATACCGGTCCTTCTGCGTATCTCCTCGTTCCTCATTCTGTCTTTCAGCATGATGTTGAGGATTTTCCTTTCCATCCTGCGTTGGCCAATTTGCGGCTCTTTTTTTTTGCTTCGAAGTTAATGTCCGGGTTTGGCATCCATAAAGCATTACTGGTAGTACACACTTCTCCAGGACTGCATTCTTCATATTTAGCTTTAGGGATTTGTCCCTTAAAATGAATTTCAGGGACCAGAATTTTTTCCAAGCTTGACCAGTTCTTCTTTTAATTTCTTTCTCCATATTTTTGTAGAATGATATGTTTTGGCCCAGGTACGTATAGTCCTGTGTGTACTCCAATATATCACACTACCGTATATCTTCTTTTTCAGTATTCCATTTGTTGATATCCCAGTCTTCTTTTTTTAATTATCTGGGTCTCATACGGTTTTTCAAAGTTGTACTTTGGTATCATATGATCAGAAGGCATGTGTAGAACTTCCTCTGTTATTACTCTGTTAATTTTACAGTGTCCTAGGTTGGGTCTTCGTGCATTCCAGCACTCTGATTGTGCCAGTCTATATGAACTCATTCTAGCCTGTCCTTTTATGAAATTGCATAGTGATGGGAGGTCTAGTAAAGTATTCAAGGCTTCTGTCGGCGTAGTTCTCATAGCCCCAGTTATGGCTATGGATGCCATTCTCTGTAGGCTATCCAATCTACTACTCACTTTTCCTTGGCTTACTTTCTGCCACCAGATGATTGCAGCATAGGCCATCAGTGGTCTAATGATCATTGTATATAATATATGTATATATATATTGCTCAAAGAGCTTCAGTGATCTCTTTCCCTCTAATTTTCTCCTTGAAAAAGTTACCAGAGTTATCTTGTTCGGGTTGACTGATAGTTCTTCCTGGCAGCAGTTCTCCACAAGGTTACGTGATCTTTGCATGAGGTCCTGGATAACACTCATCACCTTACCTCGTATCACAATCATTAGGTCATCAGCGTATCCTTGTGTATAAAAACCTTGTTCATTGAGCATAGCTATGATTTTGTTCACCACGAGGTTCCACAGCAGAGGAGAAAGAACTGCTCCCTGAGCACAGCCTTGGGTGGCCCTAACCGTCAGCGTTTCTTCAAACAGGGTTGCTTTTATCTTCCTTCTGTCTAACATGGATTTAATCCTTTTGATGACTGTTCTACTCACCTCCCTCTTTTCCAATGCTTTGATTGTAGAGTCATAGGTTGTATTGCTGAAGGCTCCTTCTATATCTAGAAATGTCACCAGTACAATTTTTTATATTCTAGGCTTTCCTCTAGTTTATGAACCAACTGGTGGAGTGCTACTTTAGTGGATCTGCACAGTCTATATGCAAACTGATTTTCATGTAACGTTGAGTTCAGTTGCACCGTTCTTCTGATATATTTATCCAGAATTTTCTTCCTTGCTTTCAGCATGAAGGAGATTAAACATAATGGTCTGTATGCTTTGGCTTGGGCATAATATGCCCTTCCAGGCTTAGGTATGAATACTGTTTTAGCTTCAGACCATGTTTTTGGCACGTACCCTAAAGCTAGACTAGCTCTGAAAAGGTCCGTCAGGGCATTGACGAGTATCTCCCATTCTTCCTATAGGAGTATCAGAAGTATCTCATCTGGCCCCGGAGCCTTTATAGGATGAAACGTGTTGATTGCCCATTTTACATGGTTATGTTTATTACTTCTGTTGGCACATTTCCAGCCTGCTCTTCGAGCTCCGGTCTCTGTTCCAACAGTTTCTTCTTCTGTCATCTCCTCAGCCTCAGGAAAGTGACATGCCATTAGTGTCTCCAGCGTGTCCCTTCCCGCCTGAGTAAATGACCCATCTGGTTTCTCCATTGTCCCCACTTGATTCATATCGGTTGCTTTCAGAACCTTCTGGAGCCTTGCTGTTTCAGTGTGTGATTCTACTTTCTCACAGAACAGTCTCCAAGATTTTCTTTGCTTTCCGTATCTCTAGGTTATACTTGGTGAGTTTCCTATGACATACGTCCCTCGTACATCCTAACCTCTTTTTTTCATTTTAGCTAGTTTGTTGTTCCACCACCTTATTTTTTGGTGTTATTCTTTTCTTTGAGAGGGCAGTTTTCATGGAATGAGTCTATAATGGCCTCTTCTAATAGTTCCACTGCCTCATCCAATTCTTTCTGTCCTCTCACATTAGTTGGAATTTTTTGTACAGCCTTCCCTAGTACTTCTCTGTTTCTGTCCCAGTTAGTTCTTTTTGGGTCTCGGTACATCTCAATCCCACATAGTCTTGCATCTATTGCAAATTGGATGTGCTGGTGGGCTGCCAATGATTGTTTCTCCAGCACCTTCCAGTCTTTAATAAAGTTTGCAATATGCGTAGTGCTTAGTGAAATGTCTATTACCTCCCTACAATTTTTATTTATAAATGTAGGCTTGTTTCCTAGATTTAATATCGTCAACTCAGTTCCAGTAATAAACTCTAGTAAAGACTCGCCTCTTGCATTGCAGTTCGTGCTGCCCCATGCCGTGTGGTGTGAATTTGCATCTGCTCCAAGGACCAGGTGTTCGCCTTTCCTCTTTGCGTTGGAAACTAGGTTCTCAACTTCTTCTGATGCGGGCAGATTAGTTGAGTCGTATGGGAGGTATGCAGAGCCTATGTGTGTTTCTCTGGGTCCCTCCTAATTTCCAAGTTTAATCTTGGCCACAGTTATGTCCCATGAACAGTGTTCCTGCAACATAAGACATTTTAATTTCCTGTTCACAAGAAGGCATGTTCTGGGTATTTCCGATGTATCGTACATCAGCTTACCTCCAGATTCTGCCAGTCCTGCTACTGTACCCTTGACTACCCATGGCTCTTGAATAAGGGCCACGTCAATAGCATTGGACTTGAACTTCCTGGCAAAATTGGCCAGAGCTTCTTTTTTATGCTGAAGATTGGCCTGGAGGACCTTCAGCTCCATGTTTATCGACATTGGGTTTCATTTTTCCCCTGATGACTTGAAACTTTATCTGCCCAAGTCCGAGCTTAGCCTTAAAGCTTCTGTTTTTGAGCTCTTCAAAGCTTCTTTCACCAAGGGCTAAAACGACTCTCCTTCCTGTCTTATCGATTGAAGTGGCATTCAGCACTCTCCATTCTTGTGCTAGAAGTTTGGTATCATGCTGATTGATTCTGACAGCAGTCTGCTCTACTGGAGCTTCTGTTGCCATTTCTTGTTTAGAGTCGGTGACATCTTGTCCAATTGGGACTTTTGTCTCCATTTTTTCATCTTGGGCTTGCTCCCAGATCTACTCTACTGGAACTTCCTTAGCTTCCTTTGATGTCGAAGTTTTTGAAATTGGTTCTTTATAAGCATCCATATTTCAATCAGTCATAGGGCTTTTGCCCCTTCTATGATCCTGAGCGTCGTTTTCACCATTTGTGGTTAGGCATACAGCCAGACATTGTCCTCCCATAACTCGGGCTCTCCGTAGCAGAGACCACGCCCCTCAGTCGTCCATCCAGCGGTCCGCCCGTGGCCCGAACCTAGCCAGGTTTGTTCCCCCTTCAGTAGGCCTTTTCACGTGGTCTCCAGTAGGCATTATCATGACTGAGTTCACAGCAATGACTTTCCCCCTAGGTTGGGATCGCCCCTTTCCCAACCCGCGGCTCGTCCAGGCTACGTAGAGCAAAGTGATGTGTTGGTTCCAGCACCCTGCAGTGAGCCGTCACCTCAGTCATCAGCCCCACTTTACCTGAACCACCGTATCACCCATGTGGAGGAACCATGGATGCCTCTCTAGCATGTGTAGGCGAGGCCTCCACTTCCAAACCTTGTCTTGGGCTAGTAACAATCACAATGCCTCAAGACATTTTCTGGCAATACCTGTTTTTGGTCCGCAAGAGGGTATTTTATTTCCCTCAGGCCCTCTAGACAAGTCCGGAGGGCTGCCCTATCCACCACCTGGGACGCGCCTGATAGGGGAACAGGTAAGAAACCCCCCATGGGATGTCGTAAGACAGAATTGATTGAATTCGAGAAAATAGATTGGGAATTGTGGTAAAGTACTCCGATAATATATTAAGGATAAAAAAAAATTCTCACTGTTTCACTGGATGAAGGAGTATCAGCTTTGCATATTAAAATCATTTTCATAAATTTGTAGGAGTTTTATCCTCCAGTAATTACATACTGTATGTAAAAATGTTCAAAATTTGAAAGGGATATAGGATATTTTAGTCTTGCAGCACTCGTATACACAGAAGTTCTGTATTAAGATGTACAAATAAGATATGGATGCAATAGTAGTAGTAGTAGTAGTAGTATTAATAATATTAATAATAATAATAATAATAATAATAATAATAATAATAATAATAATAATAATAATAATAATAATTTGTAAAATGTTGGATATTTTAAAAGATCGTTCTGGAACTACACACAGTCGGTTTCCAATAAATGATTAATGGTTTACATTACCAATCTATATTGTATCCTGTAATAACAAAACTGAATTGTTGCTCAATTTTCTGGAATGTTCTTAATTACGTATGGCTTTTTCTTTTGCAAACACAATCCATCTCGCTACTGGCCTGGGTTCAGCGGCCTTAATGTTGTCTGGCCATTAGCAGTGATTTGTTTCTCGACGCTGGCAAGTGCATCGCATAAAATAAAAATAACATGTGGGGAGTTGGCCTCATTTCTGCTGTGCAATACCCTCGAATGTTTTCGGACATATATTTCGTCCTTTCTGCAGTCATACCTTTTACTTCCAACTTCTTAGCTACGTTCTGGGGAAGATTATCTGCCTCACAAATCTTCACAGTTACAGTTGGACAGTCCAATTTTTGTTGGCTCAGTATGACCCCAGGTATTTTATTAACAGCTTGCTAGTTATTTTTTCGATGTTAAGTTTTGACTCAGCGGTGCTATCTTAAATGACGGAGATAATATCTGTCATGCGGTACTTCCTTTTTAGGAGACCAAAAGTCCAGTAAAAAAAAAAAAAAAATTCGTATGACCCACAGGCAGAAAATAATTCTTTATATCTGATGCAATTCCCCACATGTTATTTTTATTTTACGCAATGCACTTGCCAACATCAAGAAACTAATCACATCACTATGGCCAGGCTCCTGTGCATGCAGTCCACCTTAGTTAAAATTACCAGTTATAAAATAAGCAGCCAAGTAATTGTCTGTAATTTTAACTATACATGATCTTGATGTATAAGCTGGTTATTTCATATTTTGGTACAAGAAGACAATGCAGGAGCTTTATTTAAGAAACCGAAACGTAAGTTGCCAATGTTCAATTCCCATTGTGACTGAAGGTGTGGTTTTGTTAGACTGCATAGCTTGTTTCCAAGGTAATTTCGAAGACTTTTCCATATATTCACGTCACTGTTGCTCCTTTCATCACGTAGGTCAAGGATCAGGCTAACAGATTGCGCTCAGATCTAAAAATGTATATTTCTTGCCCTTCCCGCATTTTATCTTCGTACCATAAAATTTTGTCATGCGACTTACGGTATGGTTTCCTGGAGAGTGTCGCATTTTCTGTCCTTGCACAGCTTGTGCTTCAATACTAAGTATGTTGAAAGTGTGGAGAGTAAAATGCCGAATTCCTTCATTATTTTGTGTTTTGCTCTTTTGTCCCTTACCTGCTTCTCGTATAAATTTTAGTTCTTCACAGAGTGTTTTGGAAGAATATTTTCTTTTAGCAACTTTTAACACAAAATTATAGAACAAAAAGGGGAAAAAATGAGCTGGTACAGAACCTAATTCTTACACAGTTTCTTTAATAAATTTATTTCCTTTTGAAGTTTGAATAGAACAACGAATCTGTCCGCACTCTCTTGACACGACTTAATTTCTAGAAGTGCCATGTAGGATAAGAGTACATGATTTCACTCGCAGGTTATTTTTACTCGGACTTCGGAAACTGTCCGCACTTGGCAAAAGCACGACATGGACTGAAGTAGCAGATTACAGTGCTGTATTGACCGAAACGAAGATGACCCTTGCTTTTGGCAGTGACAGACATTTCGCATCTACAATAAAAAATGGGAGTCATTATTGTGGTGATTATTACTTGAGCAATTATTTCAATCGATTATCGACTATTTCAAATTAAAAAAAACCCACCAATTTCCATATAAAGGACCAGTGCAATCCTTTGACTTACGATTTATCTACATTTCAGATTAAGCAGTTCAAGTAATACGTAAACTCGTATCTTGCATTCTGGATACTTAAGAGTACTTCAAATTAGATGTTACTTTGAATTAATCAAGTTTGAATAAATGAGGTTTTACTGTAATAAGGCACTTTAAGTTGAGCTGGGAAGATGATGTATGACGACTGGTTACATTAGACCATACAAGCTATGTAAAATCTCTTCTTCCTTACCTGCACACAGATTCGTTGTTCTGTTCAAACTTCAAAAGGAAATAAACATATTGCAGAAACTGTGTAAGATTTAGGTTCTGTGCTGGCTCTTTTTAATTTTTTTTCCTTTTTGTTGTATAATTTTCTTTTAAAAGTGGCTAAAAGAAAATATTCTTCCAAAACACTCTGTGAAGAACTTACACGAGAAGCAGATAAGCAGATGCATTAATGTGTCAGCAAGACTTTGTATTACAATTTTATTATAAGATAGTTGACTTTCTATGGGTATGGAATGGGGTTTAATGCTGTAGGAGTATTTGAGACACCGTCTTAATGTTACTTTCAGTGGGGAAATAATTGGTTTCTCTGTTTAGTTTTCAAGTAGTTTGGGAAAAAATTATATTGTAGATAGCCTATGTTGTGTTGCACAGTAGTATTTGCTTTGTTTGGGCATTATTGTGGTAATGCAATTTGTAGTGTGAAATGATTGTGGTGTGTTTCTTTTATGGAGAGAAGGATGTTTTCAAAGGACTGCTAGATGAGATGCTGTCCCAAAGTCCTTTAAAGTTAATTGAGAGTGATTCCCACTAGCTGTTCGATTTAATGGGATTCATGCATTTCAATTTTTTATTTTCATGTATTTTTGGGGTGATATGTTCTGCCAGAAGGTATGATAAGGTACATATCATGTGACTGAATAGGATGTCTTGGATGTCATTGGTATGCATCAACAGATTGGTGCATTTTCATTTGTTTCCTTAATTTTCCATGTATCATTGTTAAACTTCGGTCTGCTTATTAGTAGAACCATGCCTGTAAGGTATTCCAGAATGTGAAGTCCAAGATCTTTTATGCAATGGACATAGTACAGGTTCATTTCATATTACTGTAAAGCGGTATACTAATTTACTTGGTTATAAAATCTAACTCAATGTTCATAAAGTGGTAGAGTATTGGCTGTTGGTTTCCTTCCTTCCACTGGCCAAGATCTCGGTATACTTGCCAACAAACCAAATTTTGCTTGCAACTTATAATCAATCATTGGTTGTCAGTTACTGAATTTATCCCTTTATCCATATTTTAAACTATTTCAAGAATATGTTTTTTTTATTTTGCAGTACTCTGCCTGGAATACCTAATGTTCAAGCTGGGTTGATAGCTGGAACAATATAATTCCTAGTACTTGCAAAATTTCCAACAACGGCTGGTCACCTGGTTCAATATGAAACTAAACCTTATGGTACCATATTGTGCGATTCATGACAGTTATAGGCAGTATTGTGCCATTTGCGATCTGAAAGTAAAGCAGTATAAACTTTTGGCACTAAACTTATGTTTCTGGTAATTAACTGATTGGGAACTGAAATAAAACCTACGCACTACACCATGGTTGATATGGAAATACTCAAAATGTAACTGGATCACAGTATAGAAACGTGCAAAATTAAACTGGATGGCAACATACGGATTCAGTTTGGCAACGGTTTTCTAGTCCTCTGGCATTATTTTGGGGTACTCCACACAACTAAGGTAACAGGGTGGGAGGAGTTGTAGGGTGTATGCATTCCATGCCAACAGAAAAACGGCACGAGAAATATTCTAAATCACATTCACAGTACAACGAAGCTTCATCAGTTGCACCATTGGATGTTTTTTGGCTAAGTAGGACAAATTTCATTAACTGGTTTGATACAATTAACAATAATTGTCGTAGATTGTAACAAATAAATGCGAATTAGGATTATAAAGGTCAAACCATTTGTACGTGTACATCCCTCTGTGGCTTGTCATTATGGGCACAATTATTTGTTGTGACATTACTAACAACAGTTTAATCCTCATAAACAAATTTAATTTGACCGTTCTCTGTAGAACATTTTGCAACTTCCTATTATATGCCAGTGCAGAGCTGTTTTACTGTTTACATGCCTGTACAGCAGTTTTACAGTTATGAACACATTCCTGCCAGAGACTCCCTTCAGAGTCTTACCTTCACAAATCCCTGTTACAGACCTCTGAATGGGCTGACTGGCTTATTATGGGGAGAAAAAGAAAAAAAGAAAAAGAAGCCTTGTGAACAAATTACATGTGACCAGCCTTTGCTGGAAATATTAGGGTAGAGACTTTAATTATACTGTAATTATAGGCTATCTGATGGTTTGTAATTTGTCTAGATGTACATAAAACACTTCAAAGGTTGTAAACAAATGCCATCTAAAGAGTCCCATGTTGAAAATATCAGTGTCAAACCTTCGTGGATTGTTACCGCAGATCCCACTGGTGCCTCAGGTTGTTGAAGAATTGGAGCCTTATGAACAAATTATCTACATCCTGTAGGAACTACATCTTGGCCTCTGTAGGAACTTTCAGGCTAAGAAAAATCGGTATTCTTATTTTAACGTTGGGTTGCTTTTTGTAATGTGGGGTCTCGTCATCATTTGAACACGTTAAAGGCAAGTGTAGAATCATAAACAAATATCTGCCAGGAGTCCCAAGGAGGGAAGCAGAGGTATCCATTGCGCTTATTCAGCTTACATGGGCTAATCTAGCTTGTGTGAGGCACATATTGACATGTCCACTGGCTCGCTTATCTGCAAATGACTGATATAGACAACGGTGACAGACATTGGCTTGATATGCTGTGTGGGTACTTCGTTTGCCAGGTTTTGATTTTAGAGGATACACGTAGTGCTGTGCAGATGACTGATAAAGTTAACTGTTCAACAGTGATTAACATTGGTTCGACATGGAGTGTGGGTTCTTTGTTTGCCAGGTTTTGGTTTTGGAGGATACGTGTAGTGATTTACAATTACACATTCGCTAACTTTGCCATAGTAATCATACTTTATTAACAAAGAATGTATTAAACAAGAGAAGGAAATGGACATAATGCAATGAATTGTGATCATAGCAGGTACATAAAACATTTCTTCAGTTTATTCCAAGATTTTTCCTGTAATTTTGTCATTTCATATTGTTAAACTTCAGAATTGGAAAACTTAGCAATATCCCCAAAACGATTGGAAACATTGAAAACATGTTGCAGTTTTGTTCTTCAAGGAATGATATCTGTGCAGGTCCACTGTCCGCAATTTTTAATTTTGTGTCCTTCCTTACAACTTTGATTTTAGTTGTTGCGAAAATTTCATGAAATATAACAGGTTTAATGTAAAACCGGGGGTGGAAGTCTCATAAGGGATTTTCTTATTTTAACAGGCAATGTACAAAACACAATTGTTCCGATCAAGTTTGTCGCACACAGTGAGGTTCCATTATGACTAACATTTGGTGGAAGTGCATAATTGCAATTTATCGTACTTCATTCCACGCCACACCACACCTAACTGAATGCTGCGCTGGGACTTAGGCCAAAGAGTTTCATGCCATGGAAAACTGAACTAAGGCCGCCATTCGGTTTCATACAATTATGAAACTCAACCTAGGCCACTGTTCAGTTTTATTTAGCTATGATACTATTCCTGAATTACCATTCAGTTTTGTACAGGTACAAAACTAAACTCAGGCTGTCATTTCATACCGTACCACTGTAAGTACTGTAACTAAACTCTGGTTGAGTTTAGTTTTGTACAAGCAAATGGGACTTATGTATTGTTAAGTTTAATACAGTTGCAACACTAAATATGTTTTGTTAAGTTTTAGGTCACATTCCTGTTAGAAAATAATAGAGAATTATTTAAAAGTGGCCAGTTATCAAAATAATAAAATTTATAATAAAAGTTAAACTCGAGGAAATCTGTTAGGAATGTGCTGGTTTTTTCGGGGATTTTTCGATGATACAGACCACTATCTGATCTGTAGTGAACTAAGTATCTCTAGGTCTAGGATGGAGAAAGTAAAATCTGTCTGCAAACGAATAAGGGTAAAAAATCTCCAGGACAACGAGATTAGAAATACACGGACATGATTAGTGAGAAGTTCCGAACAGTGGACAGTGAGCAGGTTCAGGATATAGAAAGAGAATGTGTGTCATACAGAGATGGTGTAGTAGAAACAGCAGGGGAATGCCTAGGAACAACTGTGTGTCAAGATGGGAAAAAGCGAACATCGTGGTGGAATGATGAAGTGAGAGCAGCATGTAAACGTAAAAAGGCTCACCAGAAATGGCTACAAACAAGGGCGGATGCAGACAGGGCATTGTACGTAGATGAAAGAATCAGAGCGAAATATAGTTGTTGAATCCAAAAAGAAGTCGTGGGAAGATTCTGATAATAATCTGGAAAGCTAGGTCAAGCAGCAGGGAAACCTTTCTGGACAGTAATAAAGAATCTTAGGAAGGGAGGAAAAAAGTATATGAACAATGTTTTGGGTAATTCAGGTGAAATCATAATAGATCCCAGGGAATCACTGTACAGGTGGGGGGAATATTTTGAAAATCTTCTCAATGTAAAAGGAAATCTTCATGGTGGTGTCGCAAACAACCGAGCTCATGGAGAAGAGAAAATTATGTTGGTGAAATTACGCTTGAGGAAGTGGAAAGGATGGTAAGTAAATTCCATTGTCATAAAAGCAGCAGGAATAATGACATTAGACCTGAAATGGTGAAGTGTAGTGGGAAGGCATTGATGAATTGGCTTCATAGAGTAGTAAAATTAGCATGGAGTGTTGGTAAGGTACCTTCAGATTGGACAAAAGCAGTAATTGCACCTATCTATAAGAAAGGGAAGAGGAAGGATTGCAACAACTATCGAGGTATATCATTGATTAGTATACCAGGCAAAGTATTCACTGGCATCTTGGTAGCGAGGGTGCAGTCAGTGGTTGAGAGGAAGTTGGATGAAAACCAGTGTGGTTTCAGACCTCAGATGGGCTGTTAGGATCAGATTTTCAGTATGCGCCAGGTAATTGAAAAATGCTACGAAAGGAATAGACGGTTGTGTTTAAATTTCATAGATCTAGAGAAAGCATATGACAGGGTACCGAGGGAGAAGATGTTCACCATGCTGGGGGACTATGGAATTAAGGGTAGATTATTAAAATCAATCAAAGGCATTTATGTTAACAATTGGGCTGCAGTCAGAATTGATGGTAGAATGAGTTCTTGGTTCAGGGTTCTTACAGGGGTTAGACAAGGCTGTAATCTTTCACCTTTGTTGTTCATAGTTTACATGGATTATCTGCTAAAAGGTATAAAGTGGCAGGGAGGGATTCAGTTAGGTGGAACTCTGGTAAGCTCTGGCCTATGCTGATGACTTGGTCTTAATAGCAGATTGTGCCAAAAGCCTGCAGTCTAATATCTTGGAACTTGAAAATAGGTGGAGTGAGTATGGTATGAAAATTAGCCTTTCAAAGACTTATTTGATATCAGTAGGTAAGAAATCCAAGTGTTCACTAGAGAGAAAACTTGAAGCACTTAAAAATAAGGAAAATCACAGTAACTCCCCTCCAAAACCTAACAGCAAGTCTAAACTCGCTAATGACACTCTACAACAATTCCACCCACCAGTAATTAATCTTTCCACCACCAACTTAGATGAGGACGATATAAGAATTCTTTCGAAAGGTCCAAAGCACAACTGGCCCTGTTTCAACTCGGCCCTTACAGCCTCCAAACTCGTAGTTGAATCAGAAGTTGCTATCAGCAAAATGCCATATGACCTACAAGGCGAACTCAGAATGGACATAAAAAAAACAATTAAACAAAAGTTTTTTCTCAAAAAATCGCACCGTGACCCCAACAATTTCTTAATAAACATGATAAATTCTCATCAAATAAATCCATCAGGAACACTGTAGAATTAGTGAACAAACTAAACAGTTTCAAACTTCAACCATATCATTCAATGCACTCCTCTGATATAGTTAACATGTATCCCAGTATAAAAACCAACTCATTATTCCCGATCATCGAAAAGAACTTACTTGCTAACAACCAACTAAGTAAACTAGAAGTTCAAGACTTTATGATGTTATCTCATGTTTATACAATTTTGACTCACCCTTCATGACCACTTTGAAACTGACATTGTACTTCGCATCTTCATGTTCTCTCATTTAATCACACTGATGTAACACCTTGTGTAATATAAATGTCTACATGCTATGCCTATTTCCCACATTTTGGCTGAAGATGACGCCAAACAGCGTCGAAACTAGTTCCAAGTGTAAATATATGTTGTAAATAAACTAACATTTATTTGTATTGAAAAGGTGGACCCTTTTAAGTTTCCTATCTTCCATACAGGTTGCACTCGCTTGAGTCAATGAGGTGAGGACACATTTGAGTCATTCGTACTTGTATGATGGCTGGGTGATAAGGTGCGCTTTGTGATTTACAATCACTAGTCCCATAAAAGGGCTTAAAGAAATGTCTTAAATGTTTGTAGAGTTTAGGGATGCAATAGATTTTAGAGTTTTACAATAATATAATGCACAAGCATTCGGAGAGTTTATTCACGATGAAACACTGCTGTTACCAAGAGAAATTATTTATAACTTTTTAGAACAAATACTTCGACTGTCTGCTCAAAGTTAAAATGTATTATGCTTGAAGTTAGTCCTGTTCACGATGTTTCAGTGTGAAAGTAATATGAAGTTATTTTACTTGAATATTATCACTGTCTAAGTATTACACAGTTCATGAAATAACACTAAGACTGTTATAACTAGAGCCCGGATTTCCATGCACTATCAAATCTCAAAATATGCATGCATTCATGCACTCTCATAAGGCAAAACATGCACAATAAACTGGAAAATATGCACTATCAAAATTCAGTTCCTTTTGAAACATGAACAAAAACGACCCTAATTTCTCTAAATTGTCTTGATTTAAGCTCATCCGTTAATCATTCAGCACATACTTAAGCACAGAAAATAATCTTTTTACGTCACAAGAAGTGATAGATGCTTAATTCAATGAAGACATTTGGACAAAGTGAGGTCAAATTGTACGTCTTTTGCATTTTCACCACAATACGTCTTTTATAAGCTTGACGAATTCAAAATCAGGATTTGAACGAATTAGTTTGTTCAACTTATCTCTGTCTGCGGCAGCTGCTTCTCCATGCGATGATTGCAGACATTTGAATGTCCTCAATAAGTGGTAACGATTGCTTGCTGCGATAATAGACGTGTGACGATTGAGAGTTCCGTGTAGGACAATCCAGGATAACAATGGTAGAGGGTTCAATGAAAAACCAGAATTTGTACGCTGCTGTCCCAGTAACGCGGTGCCACAGAAGTGCGATACAAGGTTTCTTTTGTTCATCTAACAGACGAAAAATGAGCCGTCAATGATTAATGCACAATTTACGGTTCAGTTTATGGCAATGTACAACTGTAAAACTGGGGCACCTTATTCCTAAGAATTAGATTTCGACGTGGGGCCTTCCGACTTACATCATTGTTTACTCAAGCAACAGATAAGAAAGTGTTTAGTTAATTGCATTATACTGTAGGACCTGTACCGTATGTAGGCTACTAACTATGGTTGTCACATAGGACGCCAGGAATACATTCTCTCCGTCTCTCAGTGATAGACATACTGTAGCCTACAACGTGAAAAATTGTCCCAAATTCTGCAAACTAACATTCAGAAAATGCACTATGATGCAAGTTAACAATATATATATGCGTCAAAGTCAGAATAAAAGTCATATTATGCAATATTAAATGTCCGAATATGCGCTATTAAATCCAAAACCTTCCAGATATGCATTATGCATGAATTTTCTCCGAAAAATGCCAAAACATGCAAACATGCACGGAAAAAGAATGGTTATTTGGAATTGTTAAGCCGTAAAACGAATATTTGCCAAGTTTGAGAAGTGTAGCTAGCTTTTTTAAAAACATGCATTTGCATGGAAATCCGGGCTCTAGTTATAACATAGGTTAGTTTGTGGAAAGAATAAATTAAAGTTATGTCACATGGAGACTATCATTGCACAGTTTTTGTAGTGTTGTAAAGAAAGTGAAATTGTTCCACACGAAGATTATCATGACACAGTTCATTCCGTAAAATAGGTAAAGCAAGGTAACTTCACAGAATACAAGTATTTACACAGTTCAGGACATTAAGTTATTTCACACGACGATTCGTATGATTCGTGTAATACAGTTTATGAATGACTTTAAGTGTTTGAAACACAGTCTGTTCTCTGAGAAATATTAAGTTCAGAGATTATTAAATGTACGAGTTATGCAAGTGTTCACTGCACAGGCAAAACTCTTAAGTTGGACACGCTAGGTTATAATCACTTTGGAAATGTTAAAGTATAGCAGCTAATTTGTTTGGAATATTTTAAAGTACCTTAATCACTGCTCACACAGTTCATTCTGTTTCCATGTAGAAATTTAAAGTATATATTCTTGCCAACTTTGAAGATCTCCATTCACGTAGCCATCTCGGCTCACCGATGTTCATCGGCAGTCAACCATTGGGGGGTCTGACCCTGTTCTCATGTCTTTTATACTCGAGTTGTGGATGGTGACTGTTTCATATTTCCTTTAATACCATCTTTAATCCTTGGAGGATCTTATTGAAACTCCGAGATATTGATGGCATTACTGCAAGGCATTTGGCGGTGTTATTCCCATGCTTGTACGATAAATATTATGGGAGGTATTCAGAGTAGAAGGAACGGAACATTCTATGGATGATATGACATAGCCTGGGTGAGGTGAAGCTGGTCGCCACATCACTCGCCACGTGTTAGCTGCAGCCAGCGGCTTGCTAGCGTGCATAGAGAGTTTCCAAATTTTAGCATTTGTAATCTTATTATATATAAATAAAAATAATTGAAATAAATGAATAAAATCATTACAATAAATTAAAAAAATTAATGTCCGACTCGTTGGCTGAATGGTCAGCGTACTGGCCTTCGGTTCAGAGGGTCCCGGGTTCGATTCCCGGCAGGGTCGGGAATTTTCACCATCATTGGTTAATTTCCCTGGCACGGGGACTGGGTGTATGTGTTGTCTTCATCACCATTTCATCCTCATCATGACGCGCAGGTCGCCTACGGGAGTCATTTAAATCTAAGAATTTCATTTTTTGTCCGTATTGAACTGGAATGGAAGAACTCTTAAGGTTTCACTTTACTTTTTCCTGCCTGCTGGCTCTTCAGAAATGTGTGCGCGTGCGTTTGGTATTCAGGAATCATTCAAAGCGAATATTTTCGCACTGCAAGATATGTGGTTAAGGTTATTTTTAATATTTATAACTTTTGCTTTCTCAACGATTCATTTGTTTCTATATTCGTCCCTGTTTTTATCTCCTTGTAAGATGTGTATTGTTTAATGTAACGCCTTGTGTAATATAAATGTCTACATGCTAGCCTATTTCCCACATTTTGGCTGAAGATGACGCCAAACAGCGTCGAAACTAGTTCCAAGTGTAAATATATGTTGTAAATAAACTATAACATTTTTGTATTGAAAAGGTGGACCCTTTTAAGTTTCCTGTCTTACGGGAATCAAATAAAAAGACCTGCACCTGGCGAGCCGAACCTGTCCTGGGATCTCCCGGCACTAAAAGCCATAAGACTTCATTTCATCATTTCAGTAAAAATAATTAATCGAAATTTCCATAGTATGGGAGCCTGAGTTCACCAGAATGGATCCCTCAATGTTAATAAAGCATGATAATTCTTTCTCCCAGGGCATGTACATAAAGCTGCATACTGGTACATCTGCTTCAGGCCTTACCTAACCTTCTGAAAATGACTAAATAAGTAGGAACTGCACCTAGGTGCATCAATAACTCCACTGATTCCCAAATAACTATATTCTGAATAATATCCGTGCACGAGCACCTCATCAACACTTCAAAATATACACAAAATACTATTGGAAGACTCCATATTTACACAATTATTGAACAACAAAAAACAGTGGGAAACCAAAAAAAGGTCCAAGCTACCATTTGCTGTCAGCCCGATGAACATAAATTACAAAGTGTATATATATGTAGATAAATACCCTTCACTGTCTCTGTGTATCAACAGAAGTTGCATATTCTCATATTGGCACTTGTTACATCACATGGATACTGTACCTTCATAATTATGTGTTCACTGATTTTAATACTTGGTTTTAAGATACTTTCACTTGAGCAACACACGCTTGTTGTTTCTAAACATAAATTATGGAAAGTCTGAAATACAGTACCTCATAGCTCTCACCAACATATGAGACACCAACCCGCAACAAGTGATAAAATACCAAGTGCCCAAGTACTCCACAGTTTGTAGGTCAGTACCACACATTGCCTTCCACAAAATTTCACGTCAACCACATTCCACAAAAATTTTAAGGCAAGCACGCTCCACCAAAGTTTTAAGACAAGCATATTTCACAAAAGTTAAATCTCCTCTCACTTTCTGTCAAAGATTCAGTTCAACCTCCATTCCTCCAAAGTTACATCTCCTCTTCCTACCAAAGTTTTCAGTCAACCACGTTCCACAAAAGTTTATAGTCAACCTTCTGCTGTTTTCACACATGCCTATATAGACCTCAGCTTCTCCCTGCTCCCACATGATACGTCTAGATTGATCCTGGCCGTCCAGTCACAAGTAGAAGATTAAATTACTCTGAAGATAACTGCGTCTACTTCATTGTATTCGCACATGTGAAATACAATTCCTCGAAACAATAATACAGTCCAACCTGCCCTAACGGATACCCTTATTCAGCGGACACCTCCCTATACGGACAATTTTCCTCAGAACCAATTTTATTTTACATAAGACAAGTGTTAAATTGGCCTCATTTTAGCGGACACCTCGAACTCCGGACAGCGGACATCGTAATTTGTCCCGTCCACTTGACTTGCGGACTTCACACGTTGCGGGACAATTTATTATGCTGAACCACATGTCATCCTTTCTTTTAAAACCATTCTTCAGACATAAGGAAATACCTTTTGAATGTTTGTACTGTTTTGCGAGCAAGGGGAGAGGAGGTACATCGGAATGCAGTTCTACCTAGTGGTGTACAGACCTATTCTGAGAATTCTAATTGCCCAGAAATGCTGCCAGAGACTGTTGACTCACAAGTTACCTGGAGATTTTCTTCCCTTCTTGCATCATTCTATTCATAACTCGGATTGTCGCTGATAAGGTCGAGCTCAGGTAGTCAACTTGAGAAGGAAAAGACAGTACAGGCGCTAATTAGCAAGACAGAAATACCGTAGCATTTCAGTTGTCTGTTAAACATGAGTAACAATTGATTACTTCACGAAGCTGTAATGTTTGTAAATGATGCAAAATACTTACAATAACTCTCTATAAAATACTAACACAGAAATGACTTAGAATAATAAAAATGAAGATATGTATGCTTATATTTAAGGCGGATGTTCTTTGCCGTTAAAATGTCTGATTTTTACAAACTTGTTTTAGCGGACACCTCTCGTAACGGACATTTTTTCTCGGAACCGACGGTAAACGCAGAAGGGAGGTTCGACTGTAATAATATGGCTTTATACAAACAACTCTGATTGTTTCATACATCCTTGAACACAGTCCCTTCTTACTAGTGAACACTTGCTGAAAATTGACAATATTTACTTACATCCAAGGTGCAGATCCTCTCTCTTAGTGATATATATAAGTACTATCATACATTCTTCATGAAAAGATTACAGGACCAGTGTTCCTGGTTCATTATATGTATGTACAGTATATATATTGACATTTTGATATACACAATTTAATGTCCTTGTTTCAGCCATTCGTGAAAGATTTGACCCCTTACCTTCCATAAACATGTGTATCCCTTTTGATAAGCTGCCTCTTGTTCAGTGATTGTGTGACTCAGATCTTTTCACATAATATCTGTCAGATGACAAGTACAGATTAATCCGTGTTCTCTTGCTCCCTGATTAGCTTCAGTGCACCTAACATAAAAAATTCCAAGCAGAACGGTTGAGCTCATTACAAACTAAGTTCTGCAGTGTTACCAAACGTATGATTTGCTCTATGTTATAGCATTTGGAAGTTTTGATGCAATTCGTGGTCAGTTTATGACTGTCCCTTTTCAAACAGGTTAAAATAATCCTTTCTTGATTTTTGCTGTTCGTCGATCAGGGGAAGTTACTCAGATTTGCAGAAATCTCTTTACATTCTCTCTTGCAAATGGATGTTTGCTCTGTAGTAACTTTCAATTCATCCAAATCCATTTCTTTAAACAGTGTTTTCCAAAAGAAATCAAAAAGCTGTTTTGGGAGTCTAATGTTTGGCAAACGGTATGTGTGTCCAAAAAAAAAGCAATCCTCAGTTTTCTCAGTGTCCATAATAATAATAATAATAATAATAATAATAATAATAATAATAATAATAATAATAATAATAATAATAATAATAATAATAATAATAATAATAATCAATAGGTTGATTTAATTGATTATTTTCACCATGTTGGTCCATATTGACTTATATTCAAATCTCTATAGAACACTTTCCCCACCATTAATTACTGGTAATTAAATATCATAAAATATGTAAAGTATTGACTAGGCGGGAAAGTGTTCTATAGAGATTTGAGGTCGATTTAAATCGAAGGTTACTCTAAATCTTCTCCATTTGTTGTGAACAGCACATTGGCGCAACCTGATCGATGAACTTTCAAGTCGGAAGTTATATTTGCCGGACTAGATAGAAATTTACCATTAATTTTTCTGATAATAATGTTTTGTTGTAACAATAAGTAAAGAGAGAGATTTGATTAGAAAGCTACTGATGGTTAGCTAGCATGGCATTGTGTGGTGTATTGAAATGGCGTATGGCTTTTAGTGCCAGGAGTGTGCGAGGACAAGTTCGGCTCGCCAGGTGCAGGTCTTTTGATTTGATGCCCATAGGCATCCTGCGTGAATAAAACATGTAGATATTCAAATTACTTTATATTTTATGCACTGTTATTGACTAGAAAACTACTGATGTTCCAAAACTTACAATCCCCTGGTAAGTCAGTAATTTAATTCTTAAGCAGTGATGAATTGATGAAAATAGCAATTATACATTTTGAAGTAAAAGTTAACTTCTGTCAAAAGTAAAAGATTTCATTCAACACTAGTGATAAAGCAACAAATGACCTATGCATAATAATTTGAGAGATAATGAAACATCACTTGTAGTTGGCACAGTATATACAGTGGCTGACTAGCGACCAGCTGGATATATTTACCTTATAGCGATGCAGATTTACTAAATTGACAACCTGGTCACTATTTCCTTAGCAACAAGCTATCCACACTGGGTGATATTCAGTTGTTTTCACAACCTAGGCACCAGTATCATGCCCCATCTTTTGAAAATAGCACTGTGTGTAATCTTTGGCATTTGTTTAGCTATTGTTATAACCATTTTAAATTAACATGTCAGGAGAACGTTCAATCATCAAGGCTACTTTTTTAGAATATAATGGTGTAATATACCAAGATGGTAGCTGCTTCATTGAGCTGTAGAAATTGCCGTTGCTATGAGGTTATATTTAAAAGTAATTGTAACTGTTTGAAGAAGGTACAGTATGGCTTGCTCATTCAGTTATATTATTTAGGCAGAACATTTCTCTGAAGTGCTTGGAATGTTTTGGATCCTGTGGCTTCCATTCATTGGTTGTGCCATATATATGTGGAAAATTGAGGACTCATTATGGAGATGTCAAGCCCGGGCTCTGGTCACAGTTGAATACATTACCTTAATAGTGTTATTGTTGTACTGCTCTTTTATGCTTCTAAACAAGGATGGTCTTCGTCATCTTCTCCCCTCAAAGGCTACTTTGAAGATTGGTGGAGGCCTCGCAAAGGTGGGTCTCTTTTATCTATTAATAAATTAGGAGTGGGTTCAGTGGTTGATGTTAGGGATATATCAGAGAAGAATTACTTCAAATATGATTTAGCAAATGAGATAAATAGTGGTGACTTGACGCAAGACAACAGTTCTGTTGATTTATCTTATCAAGTTAGTTACCAGGTTGGTAAGCATAGCTTCTCTCTATCATTTCCTTGTTATTAGCCTTGTAAGCTTTCTTCAACTGTATTAGGGATAACTCTCCTGTGCTTCCTTTGTGAAGTAATTCTTCAGTATCAATAGACATTCTGTTTAACATAATAAAACATAATATGACTGTCTATAGTGACAACAGGGGATCCACATGTCTGTATAATAAGTTGCTAAAGCCAGAATGCTCTTTTAGTTGTAGTATAATTAAGAGGATGTAAATAAAACCATTCTTCAATCATCAGAATATTGTTAGTATTTTGATAGTAAAACTTGGAATAACAATCCTGGGTTAGTATTAGATTTCCCGAAAATTTGTCTCATTGCACTGTAGGTGTAATGTACATATATTCTAGACTTATTAGTATAAGAATCTGCTGTTGGTCATCAATACTGAATGATAAAAAGAGGCATTTATAACATTTGAATCTGATAAGAGTTTATCATAATGAAGAAAACTATTGGTTTGTGTAGTGTAAGTATTAAATGCATATTGTTTGCTATTTCATCACTAGTCAATGCTGTTTAACTATGTGAAAGATGTACAAACTGGCTTCTGGGTACTACTTCTTTCAAGACTTGTTGGTACTGTTGATCAACATATTGAAGTATCAGTAAGGTAGTGTTTTTGTATTAGTTTTATGCAGTTCAACTTTTAAAGAAGTAAAAACTTTAAACACTAGGGACCTCAGAAAGTAATGAATAAAATGCTTCATTATCGGTGGAAAAAATACTTTAAAAGGTGGTAAAAAAAAAACCTGTAAAAAAACAAGACAAGAAGGTGTAAAGTGATTAGTTGTTAAATAAGCTGAGATAATTTCCATTTTTAATGCATCATAATAGTACATTATGCAACGAGTCTATAATGGCAATAATTAAGACACGAGTATATTTATACGAGTGAAGTGAGTTTTATAATTTCCATCAGAGTGTCTTACCATTATAGGCGAGTTGCATACGACTGTTTATGCTTGACGATAATTATAACTCTACTTTTTAAATGTTCATAAATTTCTGTCAATATGTCGCTTGACAGTTGAGTTTGCTGAACAGAGCGCATACGTTGGGTTATTGATTTTCTGTGAGTGTATCTGAGACCTTGACATTGTCGTATGTTTTCAAAGCTTTGATAGAAAGTTATCATAACCTAGCTTTATTTCAAGTACAAATTGTTTATTGTACAGTTGGTGAAGTGAATTTGCGGGAATGTGCCATGTGGTTGGCGGAATATTGGAAGTAGGAGGTGCATTGATGTTATAACTCTACTTTGATGTTTGATTTTAATACCAATATAAATGGTCCATTATTGGACATTATAAATTTTCCAGGTAACTCATTTCTGGTTGCCAGCGTTTCGCCCCAGTGTGGTAAGTTGGGCTCATCAGATGGTAAATAGCACACCCACCAAGACACATGGCTAGTGCATACCGTGGAGGTTCCCTATGGGAATCAACATCTATATCATGTTTGATTTTGGAAACAAGTGCGAAGCTAGTGCGTTAAGCGCAGGTGTGATGCTATCCTTACCTAATTGGTCAAACAGTTGTATCATAATGAAAATCTGAACTCTGATAGGAGGAGAACCTGTATCATAAAGAAAC